>NW_005353967.1:18770824-18777873 GCF_000412655.1 Myotis brandtii
CCCGGAGCAGCTGAACTTTCCAGTGCGCGGGGAGAAGAGAACCACCGCTTATAAAAGGCAGGAGTTCTCATTATTGAGGAGTTTCATAACTCTTTAATTCATTTTTAATGACGGCAATAAACATGGTAGTCATTTTGGAACAATGGCTAAAAATCATAGAGCCATTACTGTCCATTAAAACAGTGTTTACAGTTCAATGGAGGTTCACGTGCCCCGTAGTCATTCATATTAGCCAGAGGAGAGATTTATGGTTGGAAGAACGGTTCTCTTTTTCTTCTTTAGATAACAGAAAGCTTACGGAGCAAATTGTTTTGATTTTTTTTTTAAAGTTCATTTGGCTTTTAATTCTGTGAATGGGGATTAAATAAGGAGCTGTTGTCTGGTACCTGATTTCTATTTGATCAATAAATCATCCAGTGCCTTTAAGTGCTTTATTCACTATCAAATTAAATGAAAAATACTTTAACCTGCGTCTCTGGTGTCAGCAGCTAATAATATTTTCCGTTATGTTTCCATTTAGGCATCCTTTAACCTGCGTCTCTGGTGTCAGCAGATAAAGCTAATAATATTTTCCGTTATGTTTCCATTTAGGCATTTAACACAGAAAAATCTACTAGGTCTTGCACTCTGTCTCTCTATTATAGACACCACAAATGTATCCCACAGATCTACAGACACAGGGAATTCTCCCCATAAAGGGAAAGCTTACTTGCTTTCAGTGAGAACATCTAACTAGGATTCCTAATACTATACACCAGAATGTCAGTAACCGGCCACAACTAATACGGCTACACTTTAACGATCAAGGTGAGTCCGCAGGACTTCCGGCCCCAGGGCCCAGGGGGCTGGCTCCGCAGGCTGTGTTACAGGGTTGAAATAACCTTTTACCTGAGTGTTTGCCCTTTTCTCTTTGATTCCAACTCTTAATACAACAATAAATCTAAACAATAGGCCCAAAGGGACAAATCTCTAGTATTTTCCAGATTTTCCAGTTCCAGATTAGATATTATCTAAAATGATATATTTTCCACACAGTCCTTCCCTGCCGTTGGAGGAGCTGGCTGGTCAGAAATACTCCCTCTACTACCTACCTAGAACCAAACCACAAGGCCCGGATTTTATAGGATAACAGAATTAAATAT
The DNA here is from genome assembly GCF_000412655.1 of Myotis brandtii. NCBI lineage: Eukaryota > Metazoa > Chordata > Mammalia > Chiroptera > Vespertilionidae > Myotis > Myotis brandtii. The sequence continues at coordinate 18,771,967 of NW_005353967.1, forward strand.
TGTGTTTAGATACAAAACCATGTTATTTCACATGTTTCACCCACACAAACACCCCCACACATTTCCCTTAGTGTATACATTTTGGAAAGAGGTTTTTTGTCTTGTTTTATTTATTTATTTTTTAATGCTTGGGGTAACCCGACTCTGGTTTCTAAAGAAAAATAATATTTTAATGCCATCGAGCGATATTTGTGAAGTATAATTGCTAACTTAGCAGCTCGGTCACACCTCCCAAACCATTAAATGATGAAATCTCACCTGGTTAACGACACACAGCACTGTGGCCTCAGTGGCGAATGCCTGATTATACAACCAAGCTGCTAATTTACCAAAACCCCCGACCAGGGAGGCCTGGATGGCCACCACTCACTGTATTCATTCGGCAGCTAAGAGAAGAAACCATATTCCCTGAGCCGCTTTCCAGCTACCGGCAGAATGAGAAATGTAAAATTAGTGGAGGTGTGTGCATGAAGGGAGCCGAGCAATTAGCAAGGCGCGGGCGCCCGCTGGCCCGGAGAGGTTCGGGGAGGGCGAGTGGGGAGACCCAGGCTCCAGGGCAAAGGGCTCCCTTCCTCGCAGCCAGCGGTCTGCAGGCCTCAGCAGCGGCGAGGTCAACGCCTGTGCAGCAGCCCCCGCTGCAGCCGCGCCCAGTTAAGAACAATGCCGCTTCCTACCAGCTCTTGGCAACGTGCACCTTTCCGCGATTAGATACCCACCAGGGCTCCAGACTCGGGACGCGCCCCGGAGCGCACACACTTTGTCTTTCCGTTTCTCCCCAGTTTGGCTCGACAAAATCATGTTAAACGTCCAAACACTGCAAACGCAACAACCGGTAACGTTGCTACCAGCTAGGACATCGATTTTGGAGGGAGGGGTCTGAAGCTGCTAAGACTTCCCTAGTCCCTCTGCCTAGTACACTCCATCTGCATTCTCTCCTCTCCCCCATCTCCCCAGCTCCTAGTGCAGTGCTGGGCGGGCGACCTGGTTCCCTCCGCCCAGGGTGGGGAGGAACATAAACTGGATATTTACAACAGGAGTGTGCGCATGCACCTCTGCCTGCGAGGGCAGGTGTCTTTTTAGATTCTGTTAGATGCAAGTTGAATTACATGCATTTGTGCAGGTTCCAAAGCCATTTTGCAGCTGGGTTGTAGCTCTGAGATCGGATGGGGGTGCCAAGGAGAAAGCCCCTCTTCAGGGGCTTCACGGCTATTTTGACTTCCTTTTTCCAGCTCCAGGTGGCAAACCCAACCTTTCCCCCTCCCACCCTCCCTTAAAACCAACCAAACAGTTCACAAACCCTTATTTATTTGTTTGTCTGTGGTTATTGCCCATGTTATTAATTGCACCCGGGCGTTCCTTGCTCTTTGAGAGAGCAGCGGTATAAATTGGCTCTAATAAATATTAGCCGCTAGATTAGGCGAGGTGAAGCTGGCACCGCGCTCTATTTTCGACCTGTAGCCTCTGCGAAGCCGCCAGTTCTGCGCCAGATTAGCCCCATCCATCCAGTGTCAATGGTTGTCTTGTTGAGAAAATCAGTGAGTAAACAGGGCTGACAGAGAGGGGGCCCAGCTGATTACTCATACAAATAGACTGCAAACTCCTTCAGGAGAAGCTGTTTCCAGAGATGGGTTTCTCGCATTGACAAGGCTGCTTCTCCCAGGATCCTGTGTCCTGCTGTTCCCACTTTGTCCTCCATCAATCACACAATTGTGTCCGGGATGTTTTATAGAGTCACTTAATATCCCTGCCTTCATCTCTATTCACTTAGAGAATCATCTGCCATCAGGGCTAAAGGCTTTCTGCAGGACGGGACTGGCGACACCCGGGCAACAATAGCTCTGGTGGAAGCAGGACCCCGAGCCCTTTCTGATGCTAATAGAAGAGCCCCAGGATGTTCCAGTGCCAGGCGGCCTTTATTGAAACCGGCCATTAGCCCTTTGTCCACTGCATTAAATTATCCCCTGGGCTGGTCCATGATAGGGGTGTGGAGGCCACAATAAGTTTCCTTTAAAAATTATTTATTTTCCCCTAAAATGGTCTCTGGATTTGAGAATTTCTTATAACACAAGTCATGCATAAATGCGCGCACTCTCTTCTTTATAAAAAGGGGGAAATATTTTCAGGCTCAAGTGTATAGAGTGATTTTGGCCTTTATTCACTTGCTCCTATTATTTGCAGTCCTCTGCCCCAGCATGACACCCCCTCCCCCAACTCAACTCTCTGCTTTCAGCCCACCTATCCAATCCAGATAGGGAAATATTAAGTGAAATTTAGTTTTAGTCTAAACTCACAGCATCTTCTAAGCAGAAAATTTCTACAAATAAGAGGCCAGCTGGATACAAAATCACATTTTACGGGGGAATTTTAAAGACAGAAGAAAGAATTACAAGGTATCACTCTTTAAGTGGCTCATCTACAAATTAGATTGCTACACAATTAATCAGAAAGTTAATTAATGAGCAAGTTACTAATTAGGACATTTAAAACCAGTGTGTTTATAGTGCCTTAGTTTAAAAAAAAAAGTCCCTGTAGTTAATTGGCCCACACACTGATCTCATAACTGGTAGTGGAGGTTAAAATATCACAGATGTATTATTTATTATGTATAAGTTCTAATTATGTCACCACTGCATTCCATCCTCCGTAACTGTCAGAATTTTACAGTTAATTGAAAAGGCTGGCATTAGGAAAGTACAATCAGATTAGTATATGAAAACCACTAGGTATATCTGCAGGTTTGAGAGTACTTGCATTTACTTTTTTCCTGGTTAGGGACTTCAGGAAGGGTAGTTACTTACCTTTTCTGACTGGTCATCGGGAGTTCAAGCTTTCAGATCCGCCTTTTTATAAACTTTCATAGAATCTAGGGCTCGCTTTGGAGAATTAGCTTAGGGCTGAAAATTGAGGGGCAGAATTAGGTTTTAGACTTTGAACTCCTGAAGTTTTACCCTTCACTGAAGTGGAGCAATATGCCCAAAGAAGCAATATCTTTTTTTTTTTTTAAACCACACATTTAATACTATAGTTTACATTACAACATGAGAATTTTGAGAAAATTTGCAAAGGACAAATGTCAATAATTTCATTAAAAAACAAGGACATGATTAGGTGACCTGGACATTCCCTCTGTTTGTTGTATTTTCCACCCGGCTAGTCCCTGGGGCATTTGCCCTCCTGAAAGGCCAAGGGCCTCTAAGCCCTCTTTCCCTTCCCAATTTCTGTGGCCACCTGAAATCCAGGCCCTTTGCTATGCTTTGGAAGGGAAGGCAAGTTTTAAAGCTGCTCCAGTCTTAAGGAGTAGAAGACCCACATCCATCCCTTTCCACTGTGTCAATCAAAGCCCTAGACCAGTGGTCAGCAAACTCATTAGTCACAGAGCCAAATATCAACAGTACAACAATTGAAATTTCTTTTGAGAGCCAAATTTTTTAAACTTAAACTATATAGGTAGGTACACTGTTATTAACTTAACTAGGTTACTCCTAAGGCTTAGGAAGAGCCACACTCAAGGGGCCAAAGAGCCGCATGTGGCTCGCGAGCCGAGCCGCAGTTTGCCGACCACAGCCTTAAACCAACCAGGTCCCTCTGCTGAGCCTACTGGGATGGTCTGCCCTTGCCCAAGGCTATTCTCCACTCCCCAACAGTGATCTTCTCTGGAGAGTGGACAGGGGTGAGGAGCTTAGAAGAATGGAGAAGGGGAGGGCGGGAGGGGGGGCTGCCCTAGAAAATATACTTTTTTCCAAGCCTTGGGTTTTCCACATCCATCTCTCTTTGGAGTGGGTACCACCCAATTAACAAGTTGCAAGGTGTTCTAGGTTCTTCAAAGGGAGAAAGGAGGACTCTGAAGCCAAAGAGGAACTCAGATATAGGCTTTCCAGAGGGAAGTCATGCCCCATAAACAATCAGCTTAGATCTTTAGCCACAGGGGAAGGTGGCAGCATACACACACACACACACACACACACACACACACACACTCAGGTTACCCCAGCGAGGAGAACACACATAGGTAATTTTAATGAAAGAGGTTCCTGTACCACATTATTAGCAATAAATCTACACCATTCTTTGTTGGTTAAAATCATTATGATCATCATCGCTATCATTACTGAACTCATTATTCTTGTGTTACTATCAGAGTAGATTTATGATAATACCCACCATTACGCCTGAGTTAAAGAAGGTGTAAAGGTTTGATTAATAGCTGCTTTCATGTTTTAATACTCGACATTTTCTCACATTTTTTTCTAAATAAGGACCATGATAATTACAGACTGTAATTACTGCTTTTGTTAGGAGTGTTTAATTAGCCACATATGCATTGTTCTTTAAGAAAAAAGAAAGAAAGGCCGGGTTTGGGAGCAGGGCCCCAAGTCCAGGCCGGACTGAATTTGGTCAGATCACTGCTGGGTGCTTTGACAAAATGAGAGATAGGTTTGCAGCTCTGCCCCCATGCTACCTGCCCTGAGTACTGTTTTGAATCAAACTGTGTAAAGTTGGAAATGAAATATTCAGAAAGGTTTACAAGAAGGGGTGGTTGCCTGCAGGTATCTGGGATTTGTTCCTCAAGGGGCAACTCTATTACAATAGTAACTCCTTCAGCTTGCCTGCCCAGCCTCAGGTTATGTGGGGCAGGTCTGTGTGCTTTCCGGCATAAGGGCATAAAACTGCCGGAGCCGTCTCCTCCCGCCCAGCAGACGCCTGGCCTGTGACCGGCCCCACATCAGTCATCCTCCAGAGCGGAATTAGCCCGGGAGCATCCCCGGCCTCTGGGCGCCCAGACTATCTGTCCCTTAAAGGTTACACGCTGCCGTGCCTCGCTTTGTCTTCCTAGTGCCCTTTCCTGGCAAAAATGGAGACATCACATCCTTGCCCAGCCCCGGCTCAGTATTTATGAAGGTTTTCTGACAAATAGGCAGGCTTGCCACGCATGGGTGACTGCCTTCATTCCGCACTTGGCTTGTTTACATAGGACCAGCACCATTTCCACGGATTAAACAAATCACAGGGAGAAGGAGACATTTATAACCCGCCAACGAGGCCACAAGGCAGTTGGGGAAAAAAATGTGCTAGTGAATGTGTGTATGCGCGACTGTGCGAAGGGAAAACGAATGCCCCGTCCGCGAGGCTGACCTTCGGGAGAGGGTGATCCCAGCGACGCGTGTGTTTGTGCCCACACGTGAGGCACGCGCGCAGAGGGGTCGCATGGATTTGTGTGTCAGCGAAACTTTCGGTTAGATAGACTGACATGAGATTACCCGGGTTTTACTCATCCCGGGGACGCACACAAAGGGGCCAGGGAGCACAGGCACGCATTCCCCATCCAGAGCGTGTGTGTGTGTGTGTGTGTGTGTGTTTGTGTGCGCGCGTGTATGTGACTACCCACCCTCGCTGGACCCCCACCCAGCAGTTAACCCTTGGCAGGAGGGCGGGAAAGAGAGGGACTCCGAGTGAGCTCACGTCTGATCTGCAGCGGGCTTGGGTTTTACACCCACCTGGGCTGGGCTTGCTCAGGCCTGCGCTGGTGGGGGCGGTCCCGAGTGTGTGTGTGTGTGTGCGCGCGCGCGCGCGCATGGACGAGTGTGTCTGCTTGGTTGTGGGTGTGTAAAAGAGAGTGTGTGCGTCTGTATGTGGCGTGTGCACGTATGATGAAGTGTGTATGTGGCGTGTGCGGGGATGATGTGAGTGTGCATGTGTGTAGTGTGTCCGTCCGTGTGCGGTGTGCACGTGTGTAGGCCTGTGTGCAAGTGCGCGCGCGCATGTGTATACACTTCCAGAAATCAGGTCATTTTTAGGACGATCTTCACTTCACCCGGAAGTATTCGCTGACCCCTTCACCCAATTAAATAAAACAAAGCCCAGGGGCCGAGCGGGCCTCCGACGGCTCCGCGCCCGCGGAGTTGAACA
>NW_005353967.1:18778776-18788776 GCF_000412655.1 Myotis brandtii
AGTGTGTGTGTGTGTGTGTGTGTGTGTGTGTGTGCGCGCGCGCGCGCCTGTACTTGCTCTCAATGAGAAATGTACTCAATCCGCTAGGTGGAAGGGGTAATTGTGGAGGGGTGAGGTCTTGAGATGATGGTAACTGTGCACTTGTTTAAGTTAAATTGCCAAAGCTTCTCCTCTCAGTAAAAATGTTTGATCTATGGCGCTGTCAATTTAAAGTGTTTAAAGAGAAGCAAAAGCATAGATTTTAAGCTGCTTTGCCCAGCACCCATTCATCATGCATCAGGGATTTTAAAGTTTCATGGTTGCTGTGGTTTAACATCTCAACTCTCTGACACAAGAATCTGGATGGAGGAAATAACTCTGCAGTCAGAGGCTTATGACTAAAGGAAAAAGATCATGGCCAAAAAATGCACAAAAATGCTCATTTCTGTTAATGCAAAGAGAGGGTGGGTTTTTTTTTAGGGGACAGGATATGTCAGTAATTGTAAGTAGAATTGAAACCCACTTTTAACCAAAAATTATTAAAACAATGCCACCATTTTTTTTTTTGCAGGAGGGAAATATGAGACACCATTTAAAAAGAGAATTAAAACAGAACCCCATAATACTCCATCTCCTTTGTAATAAGTAATGGTTTTTTCCCCAAGTGTTTTGTTGCAAATAACCTGCATTTTTAATCAAAACCCATAAAAAATGTCATCCTTTACGTTTCTTGAATGTAACAGTTTAGATACTCCCTTAATTTCTATAGATCTTGATGCATAAAACTGCCCCAAACAGACTCATAGTGGAGAACATGATATCCAGCTTTGCAGTTAAGTGCTCTGTAAAACTGCTCTACTTGTGAACATTACTTTTGCTGGGAAGGACTTTCTTATCTACATGGAAGTGGGTAATGTGAGTGTCTAACAGGCTATAAATGCTTAAGTGCTTTGTTTCACAGTGCATTTTCAGTAAAGGTCAAAATAAATTCATCTTCCTTTAATGCAATATTTATGTTTGTTCAGAGTTTGGAATAAAATCACCATCAAAAACCCATATGAAAAAAAACTGAATATGAGAAAATGGGAGCTGTGTTTTTGGCTTGGATTTTCATGGATGGAAAGCTATCATTTGGGGATGGAAACAAACCAATTAGCTACTTAAAATCTAATTGGAACAATGCAAAAATATTATTTTACTAATATTTAAGAGGAATTAAATAGGCCCTTTTCAATTTTAATTTAAATATTCTTGGAAATAGATGATGTTAGTGTTCAGTGATCAGAAAATAGGGCTAATAATATCCTTGCCCACCTCCCGGGTTTTAATAAAAGATTAACAAGAATATTCCTTATTAAGTCTCCTATGTTGTATTATTGTTGATATCATCATCATCATCATCATCATGTCATCGTATTGCTGTGACATTATTCAGCTAAAATGTAAATAAGAATCTTGAGGACAAGATTGAAAATTAGCCCAGACCTCCTTTGATGACATTGTGAAAAGGAGCAGGTCATTCACCTTTCCTTTTAGCTTGATCAGTGATCACCATGAGTGGAGTCATTGTCCAATACAATGGATAATGGTTTGTTCCCTTCTTTATTTAACAATACATTGTGCTAAATTTGGGGATTATAGATATTATTTATTTAACTTGTTCAAGAGGTCATGAAGCACCACTTAGGTGCTAAAATTAAAGGCTGCCTCTGGTCATTAGGGTGAATAAGGAACACAAAAGAATATCAAATCGAAGATGCAGGAATTGCTTCAAGCTTAGATCCAAGACACAGTATTAATATTTGCACTGTTTTGTGGGTTCATTTCTAAAAAGAAAATTAATCAAAGAAGATTTTGGCGTCAATGTTATATTTATGTCTTTTAAAGAATGTGAATATGTATTTATAAGTGGCTATGCTTATGAACACGATAGTATCCCCACTGCAGAAGCTTGTTCAGGATGGTTATATTCTAGAACGGCAGTCGCCAACCGGTGTTCCGTGGACCACTGGTGGTCCGTGAGGTCTGAAAGGTTGGCAACCACTGGTCTAGAATGTTATCATCTTGCTGTCCACATGACCTAAACCTCCACAATAAAAATGATTATGAAAAAAAAAAATGATTATGAAAATAACCATTGGGATTGAAAAAATAAATGACCACTCAAGTTCCTTCAGGCCAAAACCATTTTTTTCTGTTCTCTTCCCTTCCCCAGCACCCTGCCCAGGAAATACTCCCTGCCATCACTCTGCATAGTTCAGGATCAATTCGTAAAGTTTAGGGGTGAAAATATAATTGTTTTCCAAGTATTAGATCTGATTAAATCCATAAAGAAGAAGATTCAGTGGTTTAGGAAAAGGCTGCCCTCCTATGTCCAATCCCTCATCCCATGATCAAGTGTGGACCTTAGTTTACTGGAGAAAGTCAAGGTACCTGCAGTTTGTAGGCTTGTTCTCAGGCAGAGGAGGAGAAGCCAAAGGGAGCAAAACTACAGCAATCCCACCATGGGAACCTGGCTCGTGGCCCTTACCCTGAGCATGTTGGGTCAAAACATTCATTTACCAGCTCCCCCTCACAGCTCTCAAATGTGTGCTCAGAACAAGCATTCGTACTATAAAAGCTGCTGAAAAATGGTGAAATAAATACTCCTAACCTGGTTTATCCACAGACTGTTTTTTGGAATTTTGATTTTAATAGATTATTCTATTTTTTTTTTCATTGCATCTATTTCTCCCTCTCCTTTCCTACCACCAGCCACTCTATCCAGGCCATCAGTATTTCTCACTTGGACTATTGCAGTACCCTCCTAACTGGCCTCTCTGGCTCCAGTTTCTTCCCCAGCCTGTAGACACTGACCACTGGAGATCCCCTAAGAACAACAGCTGGGGCCCCACCTGATTGTAGTATAGTAAAGCCCACCAGTCAAAAAGCCCCACCTTGTACACAGCACTTACCATTGTAGTGCTTTCCTTATTTATTTATGTATTTATTTATTTTAGTGCCTCACTTTTAAATGTAATTAGACAACCAAAGCCCATTAGACATTTGAGAAAAGCTGCTAATGGGACAAATAGAGCTTGAAACAAACACACCACATAAGAAGAAACTCAGAGAGCCCTAGCTGGTTTGGCTCAGTAGATAAAATGTTGGCCTGTGGAACAAAGTCCGGGGTTCGATTCCAGTCAAGGTCATGTACCTTGGTGGCAGGCTCCTCCCTGGCCTGGGCCCTGGTCAGGGATCATGCAGGAGGCAACCAATGGATGAGTGTTTCACACATCAATGTTTCTCTCTGTCTTTCCCTCTCTCTTCCACTCTCCCTTTAAAAAAAAAATTCAATGGAAAAATATCCTCGGGTGAGGATTAACAACAAAAAGAAGAAGAAGAAACTCAGAGAAAACAGGTCTGAGCATAAGCAACTTAAAACAAAACAAACAAACAAACAAACCACAATTATTAGGAGTTATAAGACAATGCTGAAGCCACAAAACAAGAACAGTAGGACATTAAAAAGAGAATGTTCAGAGAATGAGAAAAAATGCTGGGAGCTTCCAAGAATAAGAACAGAAATAAAAGATACAAAAGAAAGGCTGTAATACAAAGTTGAGGAAATCACCATGAAAGTAGATAAAAAGAGATGAAGACAAGAAAGAAAAGAAAATCAGAACAATCAACCAATCAGAATTCTAAAAGTAGATAAAAGAGAAAAATGAAAGTGATCAAATAAATGATACAAGAAAATTTCCTAGAGTAGAAGGGCATATGTTTTCAGATTGAAACTGGAGAAGCATGAATTTAAAAAGACTTTTCAGCAAGGCATGTCGTAAGCTAAAAGAGTGGAAGTAATTGCCTTTGGGGAACAGGATCAAGGGCGTGAGGCATGGGGCTGGGGACTGCTAGTTGTCATTATAAGCTTTGTTGTACAATTTGACATTTTATACAGTTACCTATACTACATCGATAGAACTAAAATGCAAATTATATATATACATAATTAACTATACTACTCAGAAGGAAACAGTCACAACATTGGGAAAGGAAAGCAAATATCAGGACTTGCTTAGAAATATACCTGGCATATGGAACCATCGGCAGTCTAGATCCCATAAGATTTTTACTCATGTTTTCTCTCAACTCTAATAAGTGCAGTTTGGCTTGAATAGGAGTGTAAGGTCCGAGTGCTTACTCCCAGAACATGACCAGTTGGTACTAATTTGGATTGTGATACTTAAAACCTGGGTTTGAGTCAGATCTGCCACTGATGACTGGGTGACCTCAGGCATGTCCCTAATCTCTCTGGACCTTATATATACAATTAATAGTTGGCCAAGATCAGAAATCACACATTGGCAAATGAGAATCTAAATCTGGTCCACAGATATATTAGGGCCTCATGGTGTTTTGAAACATTAAAAAAAATTGAGATATATCTGTCTTTTGTTTAAAACTCAGCACATCCCTGCAACAGTGAACCTGCATTCCTTCCTGGCAACAACTCACTGGGACTGATGGGGCAGGTACTGTCCAGGTGGCCACAGGCCCCTTGCTGTCTATCACCTGCTGAGCCCCCCTAGATACTGAGTTTGAGAACCCCGGGCTAGATGTCTATTTAGGTCCCTTCAAAGTCTAGCATTTCATTCCTTCATTTGCTCATTTGTTCATTTAATGAACTTTCACTGAACACTTTCTATATGCTACTATGTTAGTCACTGAGGACACAAAGATGAATAAGACAGAATACTTGCCCTCAATAAGTTGATAATATCTGAGGAGTGCTTAAAAATATTTACAACACTGAATATTTGTCAAAAGAGGTTAGTACCATGATCAGTAGGGTCTCAGACGATGGATCATTTCAAGGGAGAGATACCAGGAAACTTCATAGAAGCTGCTAATATTTGAGCTGGTTCTTGGACTGCATCAGGTGGGCAAAGTGGACAGTCCAGGTCTTACGTATAAACAGAACATGGACTAGCCCACCATTTCTAGTGGTAAGAAGAAAGCTAGGGATAAAATACCATGTAATGGTGTGTCAATGCCCTCCAATCGAAGACCACCAGGAACAAATGGGTTTGTTCACATAATGCAATGAGAGAGAACATGCACCGTGGTGAACCATGAGGCATCTCAGTAAGAGGGGTTAGAAAGGACTTGTTAAAGGATTGGATTTGTGTTCAGTGATTTAGGGGAGGGTTTGAGGAAATGGGGCCTAGCTTGCATTGTATACTATCAGGAAATGGGGTAAACCTTTCACTGGGTATCTTAATATATCTAGAAAATGAGAAGAGTGTAGCCAGACTATAGCTATAATCAACAGTCACTACTAGTAGCCGGATATGGGAATGTTTGGTCATTTTTGTAGTTTGGACAATGTTCTTGTTATTATTTTTGTTCAGACAAGATTATGGGGAGGCTTTGTTCTGTTTAGATCCATCACAGAGTGGCCTTGTCTGGTGCTGGCACTCTGTGAAATTGTTTACATTCAACAGGATTACCAAGGCCTGGCTGTGAGTGCCAGGCCAGCTTCTGACGTCAGAGGCAGCTTTTCTTTTTCTCAGCTTTTAGTGTTTCTGAGAGCTTCAGAGGCTGAAAGCCTTCTCTCAATTTCTCTCTAATTCTCTGTTTGAATTCACATTATGTTCAAGCAGACATATTTGTCCAATACTGAAGGACTGTGCTTAGCAGCTCTGTATTGCTCTTCTTCTTGGAAAACATGCCTGGTCACTTCTGACCCTGTCCTGTACCAGGCCTTCATGACCTGGGATCACGAAGCTAGACCTAATCAGACCCGTTCTGCTCATTTTCATTGATGGAGATAAACAACTCCTTTCTGTAGAAACACAGAGCTTCCATCTTGTTCCTAGCCCACTTAAGAGCATTTTTTTATACAAAAAAGTTCACATTTAATATCAATTCATGAATTCAAGGCTCTCAGAGATGTCTATGTTAGGCAGTCTCTGCCCCTTTCCTCCCTTCCTCCTCCAGAGAGCAAGCTCCTAGTCATGACCAGGGTCCTTGGCAGTCCAGCCCCAGCCTACTTCTCCCATCAGTGTCACCTCCCACCAGACTATACGCCACCCCCCACACCCAGGAACTTCCCCAGCCAGATGCCACAGCTCCACTCTTCCCTCTGCTTAGTCTGCTTAGAGTTCATTTTTGCAGCAGCAGTTTTCACATGTCTAGGACTGCATATGTCTTGTTGGGTTTGGATTTTGATCTGTCTTGTTTACGGAAGGTATTATGTCTTGGCATCCCCAGTGCTTAGCACATAGTACTTGCTCCAAAAATGTATAAAAGAAAGTGTGTGTGTGTGTGTGTGTGTGTGTGTGTGTGTGTGTGTGTATCTCATTCTACTGTGGTAGCCCTCAGCCTGGGTTAAAGCACACTCACTCCCAGGGTGGCCTATTTTCACTTTCAACAGTTTCATAGGAAAGTTCTTCCTGTATCAATCCCAGATTTGTCTCTCTCCCTAATCTAATTCCCTTCAAGCATTTAAAGTCAGCAGTCATGTGCTTCCAGTCCTCTCTTCCCGGGGAAGACACTAGTGTTTTCCCTGTCCTGGTCATTCCTCCAGACACATTCCAGTTTGTCTACATCCTTCTTAAAACATGAGGTCCAGAACTGAGCAGGATTACCCTGGTCTGAGTAGTTCAGGGTAAAGGAGAACCATTAGCTTCTTTATTTTAGCCTAAGATCCCATTAGATTATTTGGTCCCATTGCCAATAAGTTTACAGTCAATTCAAACCCTTTGTCTTTTAGGATTTTAATCTATTTATAAGTGGTGTGGCTAATTCAGGCCTCTCTCATCTTAACTTGCACAATTGATTTTTTGGACCCATGGATAGAAACTTGCTTTCATCCCAGTTACGTTTCATCTTGTTATATTTAGCCCATTACCTCATTTTTGGCAAGGACTTGTTGCATCCCAGTTCTCAACCTGATTGGCATTGTCTGCAAGTTTGTTTATCATGCCCTCTCTATCATCTTCCAAGTTGACATAAATGCTAAACAGGACTGGGTTATGGTCAAAGCCCTGTGGCTAACTAGCCCTACCCCCCTTCCCTCCCTCTGTATTTCCTTTCTTTCTCTCTTACACTCTTTCCTATCTGTCTTGTTCCAAAACAGCTTCTCCACAGGGCTTACTAGTAATACTACCAGCTCCCTCCAAGATGACATGCATCCAAATCAGCACCCTTTCAGGATAGTCATTTAACTGGTCACAAGTCCACCTAATGGTCCTGACATCACACCCATTGTTGTTTCTTGTCCACAGGCTACAATAAAAGACAATCCTTTCCTAATTCCAGATTTATTAGGCCTATCACATTTCTGTCCAAAAAAAAAAAGTGGTTTTGTTTGTTGCAATTTGTCCTGGAGACCTAGAGGCGAGTTTCTTCTAGGATCTGAAAACCCAGCCCTTCAGTGCTCTGTTGTAGATCCTTCTTTGGAACAAGCAAGGTCTTTTCTCTTTTGACAACCCACTAACATGTACACATTTCCTGTCTTGCAAAACATGGAAAGGAAAATATTGGTATCCGTTGAATATGGAAACATGGTAGTTCTATAGTGGCTTTTTGTTAAAGGTTGTGTTTTGTTTTTAAAAAGGAAGTCTAATTTCAACTGGAGACTCTATAAATTTAAGGCACCTGATGGGGAACACACCAAGAGCAGATTGAAGACACTGAATATAGTTCAGTGAAGATCTCAGGCTCTCTAAACCTGCCTGGAGTTGCTTTGAGGTTTCTCTTCTTCCCTCCATTTGTACCTGCTGTAACTAAGCTTTGAGGAGGTTACTGAACACCTTGATGAAATGGATAGTCTAGTTCAGGAAGTAGGGCCAAGGCCTGAGGACTGTAACTGATTCTGATCAATAATCTTAAATCAGCCTTTCCCTCAGTGGAATATACTTTAGGACATTTAAAATCTGAGCCTGAAGATCCTATTCTAACCAACTCCTATATCAATGTGTAGAATAAATGACAATAAACTAGCTAAGAGAATTTGATCCTCCTCCCCTGCTCCCAAAAGCCCTCATGGGTTACTGTTCAATAGTATTCGCTCTTCTAGAAAAAAATACCCAATAAATTCTAACCTTAACAATAGAGGTAAAGACTATGCTGAAACTGAAAGCCTTGTAGAACTTGGGTTCAGCAAAAAGGCCTGAAGTACTTCTTTCAAAGTCAGTTTCATTATCACTTCCCATAAGAAACCTTTACAGTATTCTCTTCAGGCTGGGTTGGGCCCCAGGAGATCCTGGACACATCTCTGTCACTGCCTTTATCACAACCTTTGTACATATTGGTTTGCCCACACTACACCTTGATTTCTTCAAAGGACAGGAGCTGTCTTATTCATTCTGGTGCCCCTAATGCCTAGCACTGTGCCTGTCATGAAGCAGAGATTCGGAAAATATTTACTAAGCTTAATGGAGCAATTTCTCAAGTCTTTTAAGTTCATAATGTCCACTGTACATTTTGTTCAACTTGCCCTCTCCCTTAATTTTAAAAGGCCATAAGAAATTTAATACATTATTTCAGATTCATGAACACTTTGCTCATTATATTAGTCTTGTTAAAGGAGTACATTATTTTTGAAATCTTGTTAGAAGAGAGCTCTTTGTAGCTGTAGAAAGTTCCCATAGATTGCTGTAGCTTGAGAGGACAGGGGACACCTCATACCTTCTGCTTTCTTAGAATTCCAGAATGTTAGTGAGGAGCAACTACTTGAGACATCACCTGATCAAACCCCCCAGCTTGAGGACAAAAAAACTCAAGATTGGAGAAGTAGAAGGAATTTTCCAAAGACACATAGTGAGTAAGTAGTAGAGCCAGGACTAGAACTTCAGGACTATGAACCTAATGCTCTTCTCATGACCTTTCCTCTGCCTCCCACCCCCATCCCATGAGATCTGCTCCTTGGATTTTTGGCCTCTCCATCTCCTTCAGGTAAACCATGTTCCCTTGCTTAGGCCAGTGGCTAAGTATCCAGACATGGGGTGGGGGTGGGGCAGGCTTCCTACAGAAGAGCAGCCTACGCTGGTTATATAAGGGTGTGGGGCCTAGAGGGCAAAGAAGTGAGACTTATTGCTGACATCAGCTCCCCCTGGCAGCCACTAGTTCACTACGTGTGGTAATTGTGGCAACCTTGCGAAGGATGACTTACTATTATTCCTCCACATATGGTTGAGGAAACAGAGGCCCAGACATGGCAGGTGAGAGCAGTCTTGTTCAAAAGTAGAAAAGGTTGAGGCAATTGGTGCGATGAGGCTCTGATGGCCTGGAAGGAGTGAAGGTAAATGCTGCTTCAGGAAGCCACAGGCAGGTTGGGATGCCACAAGCACAAGGGACCCTGACTGTCAGGGCTCTCCCAGGCCTTGGCACACTATAAGGGCAAGCAGCACAGGCAGGGGTCCTTTCCCTAAAGAGCTGGTCAGGCATGCATCAGCTTCCGGCTCTAGTCCTCGTGCACCATCTTCCATCAAAGCAAAGAAGCACCTTAGCACTCTTGCTTCCTGTGGGCAATGACCCAGCCTTGGGGGAAGAAGGGGTGGGAAGTCCTCTAGGTGCAAGGACTGTCTCATTGGAGATTGAAGGCAGACATCATATAAAACCACCTTACAGAAGGCCCTTTCACAATATACTGTCTCCTGACCCAGGTGCCTGGGAAGAAGGCCAGACCTACCCAGGCAGTTTTTGAGGACAGAAAAGTCCAAGACTTCTTTAGTCTCCAACCTCCACTAGCCAGGTGAACTAAAGCAACTGCAGCCCAGCATCAACATTTGAAATTGCAGACTCTGCGGTGGCAACATATTATATGTTCCAGAGTACAAGGAGAAAGGACAGCTTTTCAAAGTAACCCTATCTTCTTAGTGAGAGGGGGAGGGAGGTTGAAAGTCTACATTTAAAATTTGTCACAAAAGCAATCACATCACTGAAATATTTAAATAATTCAGTCAGGCTTCTTCTCTTCCTATTATCTGAACATGATTTATTTATTTCTTTGG
This sequence comes from Myotis brandtii, assembly GCF_000412655.1. Taxonomy (NCBI): domain Eukaryota; kingdom Metazoa; phylum Chordata; class Mammalia; order Chiroptera; family Vespertilionidae; genus Myotis; species Myotis brandtii. The sequence goes on from NW_005353967.1 coordinate 18,788,757, forward strand.
TAGTCAAATAAGAATAAATA
>NW_005353967.1:18793776-18852505 GCF_000412655.1 Myotis brandtii
AAGAAAGAGTTTTTTCCTCAAAAAATTTAAAAATAGAATTACCATACGATCCAGCAACTCTCTCTCTCTCTCTCTCCATATATATATATATACAAAAGAATTAAAAGCAGAGTCTCCCACAGCAATTAGACAAGAAGAAGAAATAAAAGGCACCCAAAGTGGAAAGGAGGAAGTAAAAGTATCAGTATTTGCAGATGACATGATATAGTATATAGAAAACAAAAAAGACTCCACCAAAAAACTACTAGGACTGATAAATAAATTTTGTAAAGTAGCAAGATAAAAAATTAATATTCAGAAATCAGTGACATTTTTATACACCAATAATAAATTATCAGAAAGAGAAATTAAGAAAATAATCCCATTTACTATTGCAAAAACAACAAAAAATAAGGTACCTAGGAATAAATTTAACCAAGGAAGTAAAAGATCTGTACTCAGAAAACTACAGGTAACTGAAAAAAGAAATAGAGGAAGATACAAACAAATGCAAGACTATACTATGTTCATGGATTGGAAGAATTAACATCATTAAAATGTTCATACTACCCAAAGCAATCTACGGATTCAATGCAATTCCTATTAAAACACCAATGGCATATCTCACAGATCTAGAACAAATATTTCAAAAATTTACATGGAACCATAAAAGATCCCGAATAGCCTCAGGAATCTTGAGAAAGAAAAACAAAGTTGGAAGTATCACACTATCAGTTATCACACTATACTACAAGGTCACTATAATCAAAACAGCCTGGTACTGGCATGATAACAGACATATAGATCAATGCAACAGAACAGAGAGCCCAGAAATAAACCCATGCTTTTATGGTCAATTAATATTTGACAAAGGAGGCAAGAGCATACAATGGAGTAAAGATAATTTTTTCAATAAATGGTGTTGGGAAAATTGGATAGGTACATATAAAAAAATGAAACTAGACCACCAATTGATACCATACACAAGAATAAACTCAAAATGAATTAAAGACAAATTTAAGTCACAAAACCATAGAAATCCTAGAAGAAAATGTAGGCAGTAAAATCTCAGACATTTCTCATAGCAATACTTTTTTTTATCTATCTCCTCAGGCAAGGGTAACAAAGAAAAATATAAACAAATGGGACTACATCAAACTAAAAGGCTTTTGCACAGCAAAATAAACCATCAAAAAAATGAAAAGGCAAACCACTGAATGAGAGAACATGTTCACCAATGATACATCTGATAAGAGGTTAATTCCCAAAATATATAAACAACTTAACACCAAGAAGACAAACAATCCAATTAAAAATTGCCAAAGGATATGAATAGACACTTCTCCAAAGAGGACATACAGATAGCCAGACATATAAAAAGATGCTCTATGTCATTAATCATCAGAGAGATGCAAATTAAAACCACAGTGAGATATCACCTCATGTCTGTCAGAATGGTTATCCTATATAATAAAAGCCTAATATGCTAAGTGTCCGGTCGTCCATTCAACCAATCAAAGTGTAACATGCTAATGATATGCTAAGGTCGCTCAACCACTTGCTGTGATGTGCACTGACCATGAGGGGGCAGACACTCCAACCGGTAGGTTAGCTTGCTGCTGGGGTCTGTCTGATCAGGACTAAGCAAGACAGGCCGGACATGCCCTGGAGCCCTCCTGTGGTCCCTCCCTGGCTGGCCAACCTCCCACATCCCTCCCTGGCCCTGATCATGCACCGGTGGGGTCCCTTGGCCTAGCGTGTGCCGTCTCGCAATCTGGGACCCTTAGGGGGATATCAAAGAGCCTGTTTTGACCCAACCCCGCAGGCCAGGCCGAGGGCCCCCACTGGTGCACGATTTCGTGCACCGGGCCTCTAGGCATCAATAAATCAACAAACATGTGTTGGCATAGATGTGGAGAAAAGGGAACCCTTGTGCACTGTTGGTGGAATGCAGATTGGTGCAGCCACTGTGGAAAGCAGTATGGAGTTTTCTCAAAAAATTAAAAATGGAACTGCCTTCTAACCCAGCAATTCCACTTCTGGAAATATTTATGAAGAAACCCGAAACGCTAATTCAAAAGAATATATATACCCCTATGTTCATTGCAGCGTTATGTACAATAGCATGATCTGGAAACAGCCCAAGTGCCCATCGGTAGATAAGTGGATAAAGAAGCTGGGGTACATTTACACAATGGAATATTACTTGTCTGTAAAAGAAGAAGAAAATATTACCTTTTGTGATAGCATGTATGGACCTGGAGAGTATTATGCTAAGTGAATTAAGCCAGTCAGAGAAAGACTAATACCATATAATCTCACTTATATGTGGAATCTAATGAACAAACTACTTTAACAAACGAAACAGAAGCATAGATATATAGAACTGACTGACAGCTGTCAGAGGGGAGGGGGTTTGAGGGCTGGATGAAAGAAGGTGAAGGAATTTTTTTTTAAAAAGCAGAGTCTCAAAGAAATATTTGCACACCATGTCCATAGCAGCATTATTCACAATAGCCAAGAGGTAGAACCAACCCAGGTGTCCATCAGCAGTTAAAAGGATAAACAAAAGGTGGTTTATAAATACAATGAAATATCATTCCACTTAAAAGAAAAGAAATTCTGACATATGCTATACTTGGATAAACCTTGAGGACATTATACTAAAGGGAAATAAACCAGTTACAAAAAGACAAATACTGCGTGATTCTACTTATATGAGGTACCTAGAGCAGTCAAATTCATAGAAAGAAAAAGCAGAAGGTTGGTTACCAGGAGATGGGAGAAGGAAGCAATGCAGAGTTGCTGTTTAATGGGTATCGAGTCTGGGTTTTGCACAATAAAAAAGTTGTGGAGATTGGTTGAATAACAATCTGAATATATCTAACACTACTAACCTGTATACTTAAAAATGGTTAAGATGGTAAATTTAATGTTATATTTTACCACAATAAAAAAAAATAAAAGTAAAGAAGTCCGTCCCTCATTTCCTCTCTCCTTTTCTCCCTCCTTCCCTCCCTTCTTCCTTTCTTCTTCCCTTCAGAATTTCTTCAGGATATAAGAGGTCCCCTTAACCTGACTCTGCTGACCATCCTCCATGGCCACACATTTTGGAGCAGAGTGCACCCAGAGTTTTTGAAGATGCCTATTGGCTTCACAGGTTGATGGCTGCTACCTCTCGTGGCTGAGCCAAAACTTCGGAGCCCATGCACTCCGCAGCATGGCACCATCGCACCATTGCACCATTGCAGCCAGAGCCAGAGAATTGGCAGCAGCAGGGTTTTCTGTTGGAAGCTACCCATTTCCATCAGTGCAGTGGGCTCGAGCACAAAATGCTGTCTACTAGCTCATGGGGTGGTGGATATTTAGGGAAACAGCAATCAGAGAAAGGGAGCGTGAGCTAGTAGAGAGGCGAAGGGCAAGTAATATCTGGGAAGAATTGCCAGACAGGCTTTACCACCTTTATAAAATATGAACAACTGTATTGATCTTAGAAAAAACCCTCACCCTTGTAGCCTTTTCTAAATTGAGATGATAGCACTGTTATGCATTAAAAGATGTTATCCATCCCAAAGAGCAAGTATGGTCTTATACCAACTAATATCTGCTAGAATGTACCTGGCTGCATTGGAAATGTTGCAGCAGATTGGTATAGCCGGGAATAATGAACCGCTGCACCCCATTGAAATGTAATTACACAGCCCTCTTGTTCTTAAACCTATAAGGTGAAAGAAAGATGAATAGTGAAAGTAAAAACCGCTGACCCTTCAAACTTTAATTTACGTTATGCATGCGCTCGCCCTTCTGATAGGTTTTAGAAAGGTCATAATTTAGGGTATTTTGCAGTTGATAAATGATCTGTATGTTTGTGTTCACACGCACCGATTGATTTGTTATAGCCAAAATATTGTTTCTATAACAACCCAAGGGCCCTTAACTAGACAAACGGCAAACTGAATCCAAGGGGAGGCCGAGGGAAATCTGGGCCTGCCTACGAGGGGCTGGCCTTTGCCCAGGGACTCCAGGATGATGGAGTGGAGAGCGTGGGTGAGGATGCAAGGGCGAAATTGTGGGAGGAGGAGTTGGTGGCCAGAGCAGATGGAGCGGTGGCTTTGGTTCCTGGCAGGCCCATGGTTGTGGTTTCTTCAAACCCTCTCAGCCCAGCATGGGTGGCTTCCACTGAAGCCAAAGCAAGTCTTGTCGAGACTTTCAAGTGAAGCTCCCTTTGGTGCAAAGTGAGCCAGCAGGGTTGTTAGGGCAATTTTCCCGCCTTTCCAGCCTTGGAAGAGGCTCCTGTTTCCGGGCCCAGTTGATGCATTATGCATCAGGGCTGCCTGCAACTGACAGCCCCTCAGCCAACGTCGACTTGAAAAGCAATGGTGCTAATCAAAGCCGACACATTTGAATGTCCAGACACACACACAGAGAAATTTACTAATCAAAAAGTGTATTTCCTAGGGCTGTCTCCAGAGAAATCCGCAGGAAGAAATTGGAATAATTTATTAGCTTACAAGTTTTCGTTGACAGTTAGCCCAAAGCTATTTATCTCTGTAATAGAGAACGTCTCCAATGTGGCAAAATTGACCAAATCAAACAGCTTTGATCAGAAAATGAATCTGGCAAGCCTGCCTGTCGGAGGGTCCCAAGAGAAAGGGGGGAAACAAACAAAAAGATTTAACAAGTGGTCAATAGGAGAAAGAGAGCAAGAGAAAGGGATTTGGGAGACGAAAAGAGTGAGGGTGAGGGAGGCAGAAAAAGAATTCTGCAAAGCCACAGCCCCGGCTCTGGAATGAAGTGTTGAAGAAATATGTGATGTTTCACATGATAACATTTAACATGGTGCTTGTGCATTATCTGAGCCCTGCAGCCCAAACTGAGATGTGATTTTTATGGTAACAAGATGATGACAAACTGCAGAGGGAAGGGGCTGGCTGCTGCTGGGCAGTGAGGAAATAAGCACAGGAAAACCCAGAGAAATGGCTCTAGGCTCTCTCGCCCCGTGGATCAGCATTAGCCCATTTCTACAAGGCGAAGGTGATGTGGATTCTACCCAGCCTGCCTCAGGGAGTGTAAAGTGCTTGCCCACCAAGTATCAAGTTGGGTGAAGGACAATAGTTATGTGTGAGTCCAAGGGGAGCCTGAAGCTCCTCTCCTCCTCGCATGGGCAATGCCAGGAAGAGCATAATGGGAGAGACCCGTGGGGTGGGAGCCTGCACCACTGCTTTCTACCCTACTCTCTTCTTCCAAAAGGGATACACACTGCGATCAGGGAGAGCACCAAATACAGCTTTCAAGTCCAGTGGTAGAAGGATGGATAAGATACTAGGGGAGAACCTTCAAACATCATAGAATTTCTTTACATATTAAAGTGGGTCTCTCTATCATACAGGTCGACCAACTACCACCTTCCAATCCCAGATACCTTCTGTCATGAGCAACACTCCACTGCTAGCACACAAGTGCATTCATTGGCAGGTGGTTGGAGGATGCTCCAGCAGTCAATATATTTGTTCCCAGAATAAGGGCTGAAAACCATCATCAATATCACCACTCACTTTATTCTAGAGAAGAGGTTTGTATAAGTTTTTTTGTTATTAAAATGCATTAAAAAATCATGGTGAAGAGTTGGCAAAAGTATTTGTCAATTAAAAAATGCTAAAATATGGAGAAATGTTTTCGTCATAGCACATTCTGGGTTAGAATTGTTGTTTTTAATGCTCAAGACTTATTTTTTTCTTTATTTTTATTGTTGACACTATTACACATCCCCATTCCCCTCTCCCCCTTTACTCCCTCCACTCAGCCCTTACCCTACCCCCTTGTTCTGGCATCACCACACTTCTCTGTGTCCTTGGGTCTTTGGCTAATCCCTTCACCTTCTTTCATTCAGTCCTCCCTCACCCCTCCCTCCTCCTCTCTAGAATTGTTTGATGAAGACTTGAGATGGTCAAGTAGACCTGAAAAGGAGCACCAGCTCTGAAGTCTGAGGACCCAGCTGGGATACTGTCTGTGACTTCTGTCTCAGGGACACACTCTCCTTCTTGGTAAACCATATGTTTTGGCCTGGGTGATTATTTCCTGCATAACAAGGGTGGTTGTGGGAATCAAGAGAAATGATTACCAGAAATAATAAAACAATTCAAGTCCTGTACAAATGCTAAGGGTTATCACTACTGTTTTGTCATGGGGGAAGAAGGATAATCAGCAATTTGCTTGATTAACCAAGTCCAACCTAAGTGAGGAAGGCACTGTCAGGGAACTAAGCCACACACCCTGAGAGCTGGCTTCCCAGCCATGATTCTGGGTGTTTTTCTTAGTAATAGGCATCTTGTCTTTTTTTTTTTTAATCTTCCACCAGAGAATTGAGTTACAACCTCACAAGAAAGGGTTGGCCAAATACTCAATGCTTCTAGGATCTGTCTCCTTCAGGCTATGTGCCCTTCCTCAGACATCCAGGGGAAAGATATAGTTGGCTTTAAATCTTTGCGGGTTCCCAATTCAGGTTAAAGTCCCATGTCTGATCCATATGTCTGTGTATTCTTAGAGCTATAACCCCTGGCTAATTGAGTGCTAAGGTAGATCAGCAATTTTGCTTGATCAACCAAGTCCTACTTAATCTACTCTGTAAAAGGACTTTAGTGGACAGTATCTGAAAGTGAAAGCATTTCTAAACCATTCGAACAAAGACAATCAACTTGGTGTTATTGCTATTTTAGAGGGACTCAGGGGAAATAATATTGGGGCCAGTCCTGGGTTTGTTTGTTTGTTTCTATGATGACAAATAAGGCAGCTTAGCTTTATTTGACTAACATTTGCAGTGTGTATTGTGCAGGATAATGGGTTAGCTTGGGTGTTTGAATCAGGTCCTCCTGTGAATGCATCAAAATTGTCTCTTGTTTACAAGAATTACATTTTAATACTCATCCTGATGTGACAGCCACACACCACAGATTTGCCCAGTTGTGTCTCACAGCAGCTTCCCTTGGAGCTGCTCTCAGCAATCACGCCTCTGATCCATGTTTACACTCGGCCTGGGAGCTGGACTAGCATACTGCCCTCTGCTGCACCCACAAGTCCCTTTGCCCTAGTCTCTCAGCAACCCCCCTCTTACCTGGCTGGGACCTTTGCAGTGTTGGTGTGCGCTCTTCTCTCTGGTGACACAGAACAGTGGGATCCAACTGATATCCAGCTGCAGTGCCAAAGTGAGTGCAGCTGTACCTGATGTCCAAGCAAGGTTTACTGAAGTGTCAAGATCTTCACATACTTTCTGATAAGTGGAGCCTCTGAATTCTGTGCCATCATTGACATTAGTGTGTAGCTGGAAGTCCCCAGTCCTGTAGCCCTCTGCAAAGTTATTTCTTGTCAGCTCTGATTTGGCACTGCCAAAGGTCAGCTGGCATCCAGCAAGCAAGCCCTCATAACAAAAGACAGTTGAACCATGGATTGCAGGTCCAGCAAAATAAAAGCCAGCACTGCAACCAAGGTTTATACATTCCTTCTTGTAAGAAGACTTTATTTTACCACTTTTCTTGCCTGTGTTTGGTGAAAAGGTGGTATCAAATGTTGGTTTCAAACCTTGACAAACCTTGTCTTCAATTGCGATTTCTGTTCCCAGAGTGTTACCAGTGTTCCATTTCTCTATGAAAGCCAGATCATAAAAACCATTCATATTTGGCCTCCAAGGTCCTGGTAACCTTACCAGTGTCTGTATTAGATGAACCAGATGTTGAGAATTTTACGCCACTGCATGAAATTTTGTTTGCACGTCCAGTTTCACCAACCCAAAATCAAATCCTTTGTTGAAAATATATCTGGTGCCGAAACCGGTTTGGCTCAGTGGATAGAGTGTCAGCCTGCAGACTGAAAGGTCCCAGGTTCGATTCCGGTCAAGGGCACGTACCTGGGTTTCGGGCACATCCCCAGTAGGAGATGTGCAGGAGGCAGCTGATCGATGTTTCTCTCTCATCGATGTTTCTAACTCTCTATCTCTCTCCCTTTCTCTCTGTAAAAAATCAATAAAATATATTTTAAAAAAAAGAAAATATATCTGGCAGCTTTGACAAGGTCAGCATACGATGGAGGAATACACATTGGCTGCTGTGCATCTCCGTCCATAGGTTGCCATGGCAAGGCCAAGGGAAGAGGAGATCTGTTCCTAAATGGCCACAGGGACTGATGGCAATCCTGCCTGCTGGGTGGGCTGCCTTGGTCTATCGGTGGGGGCCAGAAAGGACAGGTTGTCTTGTATATGTTGTTCTAGGTGACTTTGTCTTTCCTTTCTGCCTAGGCTGGTCACACCTTGAGAACCCTGTGCTCCCATTGGCATCTGTCTCAGTGGTAGTTACTCAATGAGTGACTGTCCACTAGCTGACTTTCAAATTCTTGCAAATCCACCCAGCTAACTAGGACTCGGTACCACATTTAACAGTTAAGAGAAGCACTTGATTTTCAGAAACTTTGTCATCCAAGGTTGACAATTACAAAGGGCATAGTCATTCATTTTAGGGTGTGGTAGGAAAATAATAACACTACCTAAAATGCTGAGAAGATTAAGTTATCTTACTGGTGGAGACAACCACCGCCTCCCCTTTTATGTGGCACTCAATAATTAAGACTTGTTACAGATACAAACTGAGCACCTACTAGGTGGCAGGCGCAGACCTGCAATTCAGGTTATAATGATGAACAGTGTTTAAGAAAGTTAACACAGCCCTAACCGGTTTGGCTCAGTGGATGGAGCGTTGGCCTGCGGACTGAAGGGTCCTGGGTTCGATTCCGGTCAAGGGCATGTACCTTGGTTGCGGGCACATCCCCAGTGGGAGGTGTGCAAGAGGCAGCTGGTCAATGTTTCTCTCTTGTTGATGTTTCTAACTCTCTATCCCTCTCCCTTCCTCTCTGTAAAAAATCAATAAAATATATTTAAAAAAAGAAAGTTAACATGTCATTTTCAAGTATAGTAATTTACATATTTTATAAATTTTTAAAAATATTTTTTTAATGGTTTCAGAGAGGAAGGGAGAGTGAGAGAGAGATAGAAACATCAATGAAGAGCATCATTGATTGGCTGCCTCCTCCATGCCCCCTATTGGGAATCAAGTCCTCAACCCTGAGGACTTGTGCCCTGACTGGGAATTGAAGCATGACCTCTTGGTTCCTAGGTTGATGCTCAACCACTGAGCCATGCCAGCTGGGCTCATTTTTTTATTTATTTTATTTCTATGACACTTCATTCTTCTGTTTTTCTACCCAGTTCCTTCTGGGCCTAACCCTGGGTCTCTTCTCAGATTTTCTACACTCTCCCCCCAAGTGATCTCACCAGCTCACAGCTTTAATATCACCTGTGTGTCTAGATGATCTGGGGGCTCTAAAGAGGCATCTCCCCTAGTTGAAGTCTAAGACTGGCCCAAACTCAGAAAGCTAGTTGTCAAGTCTTGTCTCTCCTTGCAGATCTCAAAGTCTTGTCAGTCCAGAGATATTTCCAGGGTGACAGTCACTATCCCAGAACTGAGAAACCTGACTTATCTTTGTACCTCCCAACTCCCCACCCAGGTCTTGAGCCACAGAGGATTGTGTGATTTCAATGTGCTATCACAAGACAAGAGTGTTTTCCCTTCCCACCAAATCGCTCATGTTTCCTGTATAGGCAGAGGGGGAGCAGAAGAAAAAAGGCTTGCCCCTGGCATGATTCACTCATTCTCTGAGGCATGAGATTTGATTACCAGTCTTTTGATATGCATGACAGCAAACGTTAATATTTGCCACAGAATTATCTGGCCCCCTTTGAAATTCATCTACAATGTTAGGCTCTCTGACCCCTAAAGGTAGGGAATGCCACAGGCTGACTTCATGCCACTTAATGCTGCTGCCTCCTCTGTAGCAACAAAGCCTTCTTGAAATATAAAACATAACACCAAAGAAGTGCCTGATTCCTGGGGTAAATATTACAGTTCATTGAAGCACCAGCTTACTTTATAAAATAACCAGTTAGCAATGATTCTTAGTCTCCCACCTAAGCCTGCAGTTAGTCTTCAGCATATGAAATGTCTTTTTGCTGTTACTGGCATCCTTGGGTCATTGTTTTTAAAAGGACATTTTAAAAAAACAAGAAACAACCACCAAGAATTACTGGTTAATATGTTTATTACCTTACACATCTTTCTCAGCTTTTCCCCTACTTACTAGTGGACAAAACAAAACAAAACACACATCCAACTTCTTTCAGCCTTTAAGTCCCGTGTCCAAAGGTATGACCGTTTTCTAACTGCTAGGTGGCAGTGAGCTTGGAGGTAATGTCTGAAGCTGTTGGCTAGGAGAGGCAAAATCTAAAATGTAAAAAGCAGGAGCCCCCCTTCATTTCCTTCTCTGGAAATTCAATGGCCCATCTTCATACCACCTCTTCTAATATCCATCATAGTCTTAAAATCCATTATTCAACATAATATCTTTTAAATTGTTGACAAGGAGCCACTTTTGAAGAGTGCGCTCCCTCTGCCCCCCCCCCCACTCCGCCCCCACGTCTCCTCCCAGATGGGCCTGTGCTTGTTGTTAGAGCCACTATCTTCCTTGTTCAACTACACCTGGCCTCGCGCTTTTGCCCTCTCATAAGCCCATTTCAAAACACTGTCTCTTTATAATGTAAGCTTTTCTTGTGCTGAAACCTTGCCTTTCGTTTGCTCTATACAGCACTTGTCACACTGTATAATATAAGCTGGACAATGGTGGCATAGACAACATAACAACTGAATACAGTTATCTACCATGGAACCACTAATGAGTAGTCTGCTTTTTGAGGGCTTCTTACAAACGATAATAAAGATGAGGATAAAGGGCAAGGCTAGGGAAAAGTTAATAGAACCTCACAATGCAAAGACTTAACCTCTGTCTCCACCAACTCATTTTTGAGTTGTATCACCAGCCAGAACCTTCCCTACTCGTCTAGGGCCAAGTGTCTTGTCAGAGCTCAGAAAATAAAGAATCGCTTTTTTTCCATGCTGAGTTAAAATATAAACTTAGAAGTCACAGTTCATGTTTAAGATTGTTATACATTTTGCAAATACTAAAAAGACATTAAAGTTGGTACAGTTATATGAAATCAGAATAGTTACATAAGTGTGTAATGAAAAGAAGCAATTTTGTTGTAACCAATTTTTAAAAATACACAAAGATAATATCTATGGTTTATGCTGTTCCTGACATTTTGATAGTGTTTTATTTCTTGGCATATTAGGTTAATGTTCAAGGTCCATTCTGTTTTTCAGCTTGCAAAATTAATGTCTAAGTGCCAATATATAGGAAATCAAATCTTTTTATTTTAGGCTGCCTTGCTTCCAACGACTAGAATCAACATATCCAGCCATCCACACATTTCTCAAAGTAAAAAACAAAAATGGTATTTATTCTCCTAATATTTGTTGAGGGCTTACTATGCCAGGTATTGTCATAAATGCCTTGATATATTAGTTTTATCCTCATGGTAACTCTATGCGGTAATAAAGTTAATACTCCCTAGTGGATAGATGAGAAAACCGAGGCCCAGAGGGGATAAGCAAGTTGTCCGAAGTCATAGAATGAATTTGCCTCTGGAACCCAGGCTCATCTTGACTAATTTCAACACTGCCTCCATCATGGAGCTGTTGAGGAATAACCTGAGAAATTATTGGTGGCACATGGAGAAAATTGAAATTATGGAATCAACTAAATGACCAAAGAGGTTGATACTTGGGATGAGTCTGAGGTGAGATTTATGGATGGATTCTCCAACTCTTTTCACCTGATGTCTTATGTTTCTAGTGGGTCCCTCTTCTGGAAACAATATACGTTGCCACTCCTCACATATCCCTAATGTGGTTCTTGGGGACCCTGACATCGTTTACATGATTCAGCATCTTACCCTATGCTTTGGCCATAGGAGTTTGGGCCAGGCACACCTCTATTATTTTATTTAGCAAATATTCAGATGTTGAGGTGAGGGGACAGCCAGGAGAGCAAGAGGTCAGATGTACTGCTCAGGGGTACTTTGCTGGGATGTGAAGCCCTGGAGGGACAATTCAGCCAGGCCTGATTGCAAAGACTAAATTTTTATTCAGTTTTCCAGTACAATTTCATAAAGCAAAACCAAAACAAAAAAACAAACAAACCAAAAACACCTCACCTAAGAATGTCTATTTCTGACTTCTGACTTCAAAATTAACTTATATGCAAACCATCTTGGACTTGTCTATCCATTAATTTGACCAAAAGTTTTATTACCTTCTAAAAATATACCTCTTTTTACTGACCCTGTAAGGCAAATTCATAGCTTTACGGCGAGCTCAAAACCAAAATTTGTAGAAGGGGCTTCAATTTGTAGAAGGGGCTTCTGATAGTTAGCAAACCCTCTTTAAAATACTTTACAAGGCCTTCTACTACATCCCTTGACTTTCAACAACTAGAGATGCAGGAACTTCTTGGGCAGGCAATGGTTATGTGTTGAGGTACCTATAACCATACACACCCTATTCATTTATAAATACTGGTTCCTACTGAGTGAGATTCAAAGAAAGACAAAAACCTGGTCCCTGCCCATAGGCAGCTGGTCAAGTAGATCAGAAAACCAGGTAGGCTTTCCTGACATAACTAGAGAATGATTTCAAACAATCTATATAATTAAGCAATGTATAGAATCAAGCAATCTATATAATCATGTTTGGTTCTGACTGTCAGGGAATTCAGCATTATAGGAGTACTTTAATCAAGAGAAGCTGCTTAAAGATAGGAGTAGAAATATGTAATTCAGAACAATTATGCTGAATAAAATATCTGTGTGGTAACAATAAAGCTGTATCATTTTAATTCCTAAATTTGGAAAGGGCGTTTGCAGGGTTAGTGGGTTCTCAGTAAATCATGTAAGGGCAATGGGAATAATTTGTGTGACTCCAGGCAAGCTCATTACCCCCTCTGGGCCTCAGTTTCCTTGTCTGTAAAAAATGGGTTAAATTAGAAAATTCTGTGGGTCTCTGCCAGCTCTAACATCCTGAGGTTATGACTGTGTCTCCATGCTCAAGCAGTAGGACACATCTGCAAACTGTCCAGCTTTTAGAAGGATCTACTCTGCAGGAGAGGAAATCCCTGACTGTCCTGGGAGGAAGACAAGTGATGAGGACCTTTCCCAGCCAAAGTTCCTGGGGCATTTTCATATGATGCCCAGAGCAACCTTTTCTTACTTTGGTGCATCTTCACTGAGGAGCTTCATTAAACATCAGGACAGATGGCATCTCTCACTTCTGCTAATTCTGAATCCTAGTAACATCTTTCCTCTCTAACTTCTAAGTTGTTTGATGGAGTTGACTAATTTTCTTTCTAAAGTCATATGCTCTCATTTATCTATTTCCCTAGGATCTCTGTTTCTCTTTCATATTTAAATTGAGTTACTCAATCAATTTTACTATCATCTACTCTCCAGTTGATTAAATCCTAAATCTTATCATCAGAGTATTTTTGGGAGATGATATGTTATAAAATTTAAAGTAATTTTTAATCACCATTATAATATGCTCATAATTGCATTTTCCATAAAGTTTTTAAACTTATGGAATCCTCATTGAAAGCAGAGTTTGAACCCAAACACTTATCACTGGATTTTCCCAAAAATATGATAGGCTTCTCGCCTTAATAAGTTATGTTTTATAGCTATTTTATATGAAGTTAGGAGATATAATATTGGTACATTTTGACATCTTCCAGGCATAGTGAAAATAATACCAGAGAAATACAGGATGAGGATGCTCATAATCGCTATAGTAATTTGTACTTGATGTTTGATATTGAGAAAAAAATTTCTAGAAATAAATCAACTATTAAATTAATGAAATATCAGATGACCAGTGTACAGGTCTCTGTCATGTTAGTTTAGTATATTAAAATCACAATACTTATTTTTAACTAGACACAAAAGTCATAGACTACAGTTCCTCCTAATGCAATCCTTCTGGCCAGGAGGCTTCACTCAGTTATGCAGCCTAAGAGCTTACAGTAGGTCCTTGGGTTACGTCAGAGATCCGTTCCTACGGCGTGATGTAACACGATTTTCGCAGTAAGTCGGAACCCACCTACATAAGCACCTATGTCACTCACATGGAGCACATACACAGCAGTAATGAAGTGAAACGGTAAAAAAAATTTAAAAGAAAGATAACAATTCCTGACCTTTACTAGTGGTAAATAAATAATAAAAAACATAAAGCACATATGTACATATGACAGAACTTTTTTAAAAATAAATACTGTAAATGGGAGATGGCAAGGTAACCACGAACAATGTACGTCGAGTCCGACGTAACCCGAGGACTGCCTGTATTTGCTTCTGAAGATGTGAATGTGGTCTCTGGAAAGAGCACGAGAGTATGCTGCAGGGCAGATTAGCCCAAAGCAACTTGGCTCATTTGGCTGACCTCAAGGGCCAAGTCAATAAGAAAACATCAAGTTGATCAACAAAATTGCTTAATGTATTTGTAAACCAACTTAGCCAGTCAAAAGGGCTAAAACCGGCACGCCAGTTGAGGGGTGTGGACAGCCTTCATTTAAATCCCAGTCGAAGAGAAGCTGCCCGTCATTCCCGTCCCTTCTAACAACAGAAGGCCCAGGCTGGAACAAACTCAGAGTCTGAGCTTCTCGTCGAACACCGGAGCCAGTCCTTACACTTTCGCAGGAACAGCACAGCGAAGCCGGAGCACGGCCCCGTTTCACCGGCTCTGGGTACCATCAGGCCTGGGCCTGCCGAGGGCACCTGTTAACTCACAGGAGGAGGTTGCTAAGAGGAGGTGAGGTGCTCTGAATCATAGCATCTCTGCTCAGTGGATGCTTCCCAAACAGATGCTCTTTTCTGTTGCCCAGTAATAATCCCACATCCATCCTCTGTATTCTTGAACAATCATACCTGTTGACATTTTGCTATCACAAGAAAAGCCCTGAAAGATGAGAGGAGAACCCATTGAATTTATTTGTGCTTTTAGTTATTTCTGAGAGAAAGGTGGTATTGCTGCAATCCATTAAAGCTGTGTATTGTATCAAAGCTAAAAGTCTGTCACATAAAAGCACCACCTGTAACCACTCTTTTGAAAGGAAAGTCCTTGGCAAACAATGGCCTGATTGAGCCAGTTTAATCAGGCAGGAGTCAAGATCACTGAGACATAAATTAAGCATTCATCCTTGAGTAGCAGCCAAGCAGCCAAAGCCCCCATAATCCCAATTAATCCCATTTTGTGCGGTTGCCCTTGGGCCAAGGGCAGAGGGGAAGGGAATTTGCACACGTTGGTTCCGCATCAGCTCTTTACCTTTACAGGGGGTGGGTCTGTAATAAAGGAGAGCACCTATGCCAGTTCCTGTTCCCACACTGTGGCAATCAGAGCCCTCCCCCACCCCGCTCTGCGTTCTGTCAGCCAGAATTTACTTCAAGGACACTCTACACTTTCAGGAGAGTTATATCCTTGGGCTCCTCTGAAGACAGATATGACTCTGTTTCATTCTCCTTTGTTTGTACAACTGAATTGACTTGCCGTCACCTACTCCCGCAGTCACAGAGAGTGAACAAGTGCGCCACAATCCCCTTGGAACTCATTTTTGCCAATAGATACTCTGTTCTGGAGGAAAAGTTGTCTTGCTTCCCAGGGATTGGAAATTCCCCCCCTCCCCGCCAGAGATCAGCCATTCTGTCCACAAACAAAATCAGCCTAATGGGGGCCACTGCTCACTTCTCTTGCTCCTATGGGAAGGAAGGAAGGACAGTCTGCTCTCTGCAAACAGGTCCTCACCTTTGCTGCAGATTCACTGTGCCCAGGTCCCTTCTCACTTTAACAGAAGCCCAGACACCAGCTGAGTGGGAAGGGCTCTGTGAAGGAACCTGCTGGCTCACTTCCCCTCTTCTTTGGATACATTAGCAAATCCCTGTCTCCCAGATTTCCTTATAGTTTGGGGGAAGTAAGATGACATAGAAGTAGGCTCTCTCCAGTGAACATGAGCACAATTAGTAGGTATCACTTCTTATTTTGGCCCATAAAATTCTCTACATACTCCTCCATGTTCTTTCCCCATTTCTGACTGAAATGGAAATGTGTGTGCGTGCGCGCACGCGCAAACACACACACACACACACACACACACACTCCCCTGTGTTCTCCCAGAAGCCAAGTTTTAAATATGGCAGTGTCACAATTAGCCTGGATCCCAAAGTAACTACATGGGATCTTTCCCAACCATATTTTCCCAACCTCACTCATTGTACTATTAGGTGAGCAAGAAATAAACTTCCATTGTGCTGAGCAACTACATGTTTGGGTTTGTTTCTACAGCCTTATCTGCTCTAACCATACAGGCTTGACCCTCTGCATGGCTCTGGACTGCCAGTCTTCTCTGGCCATGGGTCAGGAGAGAGCGACTTAGAGGCCAAGGTGGTGAGGGCTCCTCAGCCCAACCTGAAGCTTTCCACCCTGAGCTTCAGAAACTCCTAGATAAGTAATGGGCCTCTATTCCAGTAACTCTCTGCCCACACCCAATCCCTTCCCACAGGTGAGCCCTTAGGCTGGGTTCTGAGGGTTCTTCTCCATTCGGAAGGATAGGCCTTTTTGGCTTTAGCTCAGCTGAGTCATTTGTGACTCGGGCCTATGAGTCAAGCCCCCTGAAGTGATGGAGAAGTAAGCCCTGATCTTCTGCAGGAATCAGGTTGAAAAGAAATCTGCATATAGCACGTCTGGGAAGAAGGAAAGGCACTGAAACATTTCTGTGGGCTCTTGTTTTAACTGCCACTTGAAGTCCCTGTCACTTGAAGTCTTTGCTTCTTCAAGAGTGTCAAGTTTAATTGACAGAATTTCAGTTAATTGCTTAAAAGTTATTTTGATAAAAAGAAATAAAAGAATGCTTCCTATTATGCTTATCTTTGAAAATGCTAAGCATTACATTGTTTAGAAGAAGAAGAAAGAGGAGAGACCAAGATGGCGGCATAGGTAAACACCGCAGACTGCTGCCGCAAACAACCACTTCAAAAATACAACTAAAAGACGGAACGGACATCACCCAGAACCAACCATACAGGCTTGACCCTCTGCATGGCTCTGGACTGCCAGTCTTCTCTGGCCATGGGTCAGGAGAGAGCGACTTAGAGGCCAAGGTGGTGAGGGCTCCTCAGCCCAACCTGAAGCTTTCCACCCTGAGCTTCAGAAACTCCTAGATAAGTAATGGGCCTCTATTCCAGTAACTCTCTGCCCACACCCAATCCCTTCCCACAGGTGAGCCCTTAGGCTGGGTTCTGAGGGTTCTTCTCCATTCGGAAGGATAGGCCTTTTTGGCTTTAGCTCAGCTGAGTCATTTGTGACTCGGGCCTATGAGTCAAGCCCCCTGAAGTGATGGAGAAGTAAGCCCTGATCTTCTGCAGGAATCAGGTTGAAAAGAAATCTGCATATAGCACGTCTGGGAAGAAGGAAAGGCACTGAAACATTTCTGTGGGCTCTTGTTTTAACTGCCACTTGAAGTCCCTGTCACTTGAAGTCTTTGCTTCTTCAAGAGTGTCAAGTTTAATTGACAGAATTTCAGTTAATTGCTTAAAAGTTATTTTGATAAAAAGAAATAAAAGAATGCTTCCTATTATGCTTATCTTTGAAAATGCTAAGCATTACATTGTTTAGAAGAAGAAGAAATAGAAAATAGTACCAGCATTCTCATGACCAATATACTGGTGTCAAGAGATTAGATCTAGGAGACATAATGAGCATTAAGAATAGGACAAATGGGACATTAAGCACTTTGATCAGTGTTAAGTTTAAAGAAAAACCACCTGTACTTCAAGTAGATAGGGCTGTTGTTCTTTTTTTGAGAAAAAAATATACTAACTTCACTTCAAAGAATCAGACTTGTTAACAGGTAAGGTAGAGAAGTTACAGCTCATAAAAACCATTATTTAAGAGAAAAATGTTGTGTTACTCAAACTCATGAATACTCATTTCATGTTTTGCTAAACTCTCCAGTTATTGATAAGAAGTTACAAAGGAGAGAGACAGTATACTCCTGCAGATAAGTCAGCTCCCCCTAGATAGGTAACTCAGTTAAAACTGAGTTTCTTCTGGTTATCTCTTACATTGCTTGTGGGAATGTAAGTCTGGCAGTTTCTAAAAAAATTATACACATATCATATGACTTAGTAATTGCACCCTGGGCATTTATGCCAAATAAATGAAAACTTGTGTCCACATAAAACCTGTACACAATTATTCATATCAGCTTTATTTGCATTAACCAAAAGCTAGAAATAACCAAAATGCCTTAAGATAGATTAATGATTAAACAAACTATGGTACCGTAGACTAGTGGACTATTTATTGCTCAACAACAAAAAGGAACCAACTATTGATACATGCAACAACTTGGATGGGTCTCAATGGCATTATACTGAGTGAAAAAAATCAATCTCAAAAGGTCACACACTGAATGATTCCATTTACTAGGATATAGCATTCTCAAAATGACAAAATTATAGTGATTAAGAACAGACTAGTGATTGCCAGAAATTAGGGATTGCAGCAGAGAGGGAAGATGGTAGGGAAAAAATAAGTTTCTAATTCCCACTCCACATGGTACAAGAAATTTTTTAATTTAAACTTTTAAGTATTTCTAACTCTTTGTTTTCATATGTGTAAAATATTTTGAAAAGAAGTAACTAATGCCATTTTCAGAATAAAGGTAACACAAAGCATGTTTTTCCATATGAAAGAGGAAGTCAGATCAACTATTTTAATCAGGGACTTAAATAGTGAGGGGACATCCCAGGGGATATATAAGACAATCTATGGGGGACTGGGAAAGAAATATTAGAACATCTATTTCTATTTATTGCATGTCTTGTACATTTAAAATTGCTATTTTGGAGTATCTTGTATACTGCATAGGATGTATTACTTTCATAGTATCAGTATATCATTTATACATATATAAGTATATATGAATATTTGGGCGTGCAAGCTCAAAAAATTTTTCCTGGTAGGACTGCATGAAAGAATATTCTCTGATAAATATAAGGACAGCCTTGTTTGCTCATTTCCTGTTTGCCCTCAACTGTTGGTATCTGTGGCCTAGAGTTCTGCCTTTGGTCTCCTTCTCACTCAGCATGCATCTCCTGAGTCAAAAACCAACCCTCTTAGTTGTAACTGCTGTCACTATGCTAAAAGAGTAAGACTATCTCCAGACTATATCGTGCTTCTGAGCAATTTTCATTAAATTGCCCACAGAGCGTATTCCATCGGTATGGCTCCAATAAGTAAGCATACCGTCCCCCCTCAAATTGAGCTCAATATCTTCCAACCCTCCTCATTTTTAACCTGCTCCTTTTATTACATTCCTCATCCCTATCTATAATTCACATGATCACCCTAGCCAGAAATATGGTGGTTATGTGAGATTTTTTTCGTTTCTCTTTCATTTTACATGGTTAATTTTTACTTTTTATTATCTCTAAATTCCTCCATGTATTAGATCTCCACAAATCAAAAAGGATAAATTTCAAAAACATAACATAAAAATAAAACAAGTTGCAAAAAGAAGCATCATATAATATGTAAAATTTAAATATGTAAAACAATACTGTATATTGCTATGGACACATACATGCCTCTAGAAAGTAAAAGTCATGCATAGAGATAACATACTCAACTTTAGGACACCAATTATCTCTAAGGAGGAAAGAAAGCAGAAGAAATTGGGAATAAGGCTACATTTCTTTTAAAAAAATGGCAAAATGTTGTCTTATGTTAAAGCTGAGTGGTGGTCACATGGGTGTCAGTTACATGAAGTTTTCTGTATGGTTGAAATACTTCATAATTAAAATTATTTCTCTAAGGAAAAATAATACTACTTCCTTTCCTCAACTACCTACCATGTCCAAAGTTGCTTGTTCAAGTTCCTGATATTTCTCCTTAGATTATTACAATATTCTCACTGATCTCCCAGCCTCCATTTTTGTCTCCCTTTAACCCAGCCATTACACACAGACAAAATAAACATTTCAAAATGAAAATTGGAGCATATTATATCTCTGTTAATGGCCCATTCATGGGTCTATATCAGTTGGAAAATGGCATAAAAATGCTGAATAACAATCACAAAAATTTCAGGTGCCCACAACAATAAGCATTTATTTGGCCTATGAATATGGAGGTCACCTGGGGGGCAGATGGGGCGGGGGGATTGGTAGGCTGACCTAGGCTGGACTTGGTTGGGATGAGTTGACTCTGGTCCACATGGCTAGCCTCTTGCTAGCCTGAACTGTCCTTCTCATGGTGATGGCAGAGATGTAAGCAGGAAAATGAAAACACACAAGACCTAGGCTTGGAGCAGGTACACCATCACTTACACCTCATTGATTTGGCCAAAGCCAGTCACCTGGTCAAACCCAAAGTCACGAAGTACAGAAATAGTCTTTATATCTTTAATGATAAGAACTACAAAGTCACATGGCAAAGAGTGTGGTTGCAGAGAGGGGTGAAGAATCGGGGCTATAAATTTTCTTCCCTTAGTGAGGCATGGACAGTAATCCATGAATGTATCCTGAGCCACCTCTCCAGCCTCATTACCTGTTGCTCTACCCTTTGTTTTCCATACTGAAGCCATTCTGAACTTTCTGCATGTCCTTGAATATGTCCTGTTTCTTCTCTTTTTGCCTTAGCATAAGTTACTTTTTCTGTTTTTACCAGGCAAATGCCAACTTCTTATTCTTCATGGCCTCAACTCCTACCTTCTTGTCCAACCCCTTCTCAGGAAGACCAATTTTCAGCTCCCACTGTCATCTCTGCAGAATTAACCACACCTCCTCTACCTTAATTATATCTTGAACATGCAATATAGATACCCAGCACTACTCTTTTTAGACTATAAATCCTTTGAGGACAGAGATTTGCATCTTTTGTGACTACCACTTTTATTGAGGATCAATAAATGTTTGTTGAATGAATACAATCTCTGGCTATTGGTTGAACTTTCCTAGTTTCTAGAAACAAAATAAGGTGTCCTCTGACTGCAGGAGATCAAATAGTAGAGTTTTCAAGGCAAGTTAAACTCTAGTTGTAAATTAATACATTGATATCATTGATAAATGATACATTTAATAAATGGTAAAACAGTTATTTAACTTATAATCTGATCATTTTTAAATGAATTGCACCAGGGGTCTCAACCTTGAATCATGGAGCCACCACTAAGATGCCATGTATTCAGGTGAGGAAGGGGTATGATCCAGCTGACCTTACCCATTATGTTACTGGGCAGTGCAACCTGAGGGTGGAAGAGACCCGAGTTGTATTTTCCTTATGAAACTGTACATCATTAGGATGTGTGAAGAAGTCTTTGTCCACTGTGCTATTAGAGTCATCAACCCCCAATTCTTGGAAGAGGCCCTAAAATCACGTTGTGATTGAAACCTCTACTATCCATTCTTGTAGGAGAACAAAGAGAGGGACTGAATCCATGAATGGCTATCTTTGGAGTTCAAATGACCTACTGTGTTGTTGTGTTTGAAATCACATATACTTTTCTTGGTCAATACACTCTCACTCTGGAGTGATGAGTACCAACTCCTTTAATAAATCATTGGGTTTTGTGTTCAAGGATAGACCCCAAACAGAAACATCCTACTGTTACACCACATGGATTTATAAACATCAAAAGACAGAGTCAGAGACAAAAGTGAGCACAGACCATACAGCTAGAAACAATGGAATCACTATTATTTGTTTGCTTGTTTCTTCAGGGGGGAAATGTAAATCAAAGAACAACAACAACAAAAATAACCCACCCCTATACTCAACTAAGATGCATGAATGACACCCCCAAGGCTTACCACATTCAAGAGAGCTAACTACAGCATTAACAATGCTTTGCTACTATGGGCAGAGAGGACTAGCTGCTTCATCTGCTGCTTCCATTTCTAATTTCCTTATATTCAGGAAAATGTACAAAATGATTTTATGCCAATATCACATGCTACAAAGCAGAGTTCATTTGGGTGGTTCTGGCAAAGAGATTGTTCATCAATGTTGTTAATGTACACTGGAAGACATCTGATGTGAAATTCATAATTGAAATGTTATGAGCAGTTTAGCATATGGATCCTTCACATCCACTTAATTGCCAGTTTAGTA
Source organism: Myotis brandtii (assembly GCF_000412655.1). NCBI lineage: Eukaryota > Metazoa > Chordata > Mammalia > Chiroptera > Vespertilionidae > Myotis > Myotis brandtii. Next base: position 18,815,910 of record NW_005353967.1, read on the forward strand.
ATAATTTTATGTAATGAGGCATTATTAATAATACGTGAAATACTAAATTGACGTAATGCCCTAAAAACATAATATGGCATTTGCCACTGAAAGAATATTATGATTCCAGGTGTCTTTACGATGATTTAAAAAACATATGTGATATTACAGAAAATATTAAATTAATTGTTAGACACAGCTTGGTTATGATATAGTTAAAATTCATTCTCTAAGTTATAATCTGTTTTTACAAAAAGTGCAAATCTTTGACTGCCCTTTATGGACTCCCATTGCAACTGCTGCTTGAAGTTCTCTCACCATTGGATGTTCGCCATCCTCCTCCTTCATGGCTGAGGTGGCATCGGATATGGAGGAGGAGAAAGTGAGACAGAAAAGTTGAAAGGTTTGTCCTAGTTCAAGCACTAAGGAGACACAGGAAAGCAGAAGCCAAATGCTCTCTATTGACACACTCAAAATTTCATCACATTTCAGGAATTTTTTCAATAGCTTAATATGTTTCCTGAAACCTTCTGATTGGGGCCTTGGTCATCATTTGCAAGGCCTGAGGGAAGAGTGCAAATGGAGGCTCACACACCATAAGTTCACATATTTAAAAGCTATAAATGAAGCTATTAAGTAAAATATGATCTTTTCTACCTTGACAAATACCCTGTCATAATGATGAAATGAAAAAGTATATAAAAAGCCTTGGTTTTTGTATGACTTAACGTCATATAAAACATTAAATATCAAGGACAACTAAATTAGTTTTTATTGTCCATTATTTCTGTTTTTCCATTGTTAGGCTGGTGATATCTGGATGAGTAATAAAATAAAAATATACATAATTCATACAAAACTAAAATTTAGTCCATAAAATTTGTCTTTCCTGCTTTTATTTTGGCCAAGTTACTAAAGATGCTGTTATAATGAACATTTTTACAGAACTTCTATTCTATTGACACTAATGAACTAAATAACTAAAAAAACAGAATGTAATTATATTCAGAATGAAAATGTTAATTTACTTTCATAACATATAAATTAAATATAAAATATAATATTTTTGTATACTTTCTAAAATTTATTTCTCTTTTAAAATATTCAAAATGATGCATTAAACTTAAAAGGCAGAATGAAAATTATAATGGATAAATATAAAAATTTTAAATCCATTTATTCAAATAATGCCAAAAGTTTTTATTTAGTATTTTGACATTTTAATGAAATCTTAAGTATTTTATAAAGATAAAACTATTGCAATTAGAGTATTCAATGTCCATCTGGTTGCTATGTAAAGAACTAGCATCATACTTCCAAATGTATATCTAGATAAATATGTCTGTAGAAATATCTGTAGATTATTTAATACTGCAAAATGTCCCTAAGCCACCATGTGTGACCATTGCAAATACTGCACTAACTTGAACCAGGAATTGGAACTCAACTGGAACATGGAAGAGAAGTAAAAAAATGGATACTTGCACTACTGGGAAACAATACTTCATAGAATAAGAGTCTATTGCATTCATGCTGACAGGAAAGATTTGACAAGTTAATTAATTTGTCTTTTCTCTTACCTAAGCACTTCAGCCACTTAAACTCCCTGCTCTCAAAAGCAGTGTCCGTCTCTGAAGCTGCAAGTGGCACAACCCACAGACTTTCTCAGCATTGGACACAGTTGCCTTTTGTTTCGAGGACACAGGGAAGGCCACACAGAAAAGTGTTTCATGGGGTCCAGCTGGTGTGGCTCAGTGGTTGAGCATCAGATACCTATGAACCAGAAGGTCACGGTTTGATTCCCTTTCAGGGCACATGCCTGGGTTGTAGGCTTGGTCCCCAGTAGGGGGTGTGCAGGAGGCAGCCGATCAATGATTCTCTCTCATCATTGATGTTTCTATCTCCCTCTTCCTCTCCCTTCCTTTCTGAGTGTGTGTGTGTTTCCTGGGGCCTGACAGGTTTAGTCAGATAAACTGATGTTCAGAGGCTTGGGTTTCGTATCAGCAATGTGCACTGAATCCCAAATAAAGAGGTGCCCCGTGTTCCTTAATAAGTGTGTGTGTGTGTGTGTGTGTGTGTGTGTGTGTGTGTGTGTGTGTGTGTGTGATTATAGGGTTTTCTAAACTGTAGGTACTATAACAAGGCCAGCTCTTGCCTGGCTCTAATCACAGTGCAGCATGTGATGGTACATTTACACAGCAAGAGTTTAATAAAGGTTGCTTCCACACCAATTAATAACACTGCCTCAAAGATGCTAAAACTTTCCCCTACACACTTCCCTACTTGAGTCAGACTATAGCTCAAATCTTCCCCCATCTCTTTGTGGTATGTTTGGGGGAGTGATAATCATCTTTGGAATTTTGTGTCTATGTCCAAGGCTGGTTATGCTGGTTCACATGGCCAGACTGCTTGTTAAAGTATTGAAATACCTCCATGTTATTTGTTAAACAATGGTTTCCCTGAACTCCATGGGTGTCTCCCACCTTCCTGTCTTCCCTGGGACCTTCTTCACAAGGTCTCTACACAGAATCTCTCTAAGACCCTGCTTCGGTGTGTTCTCAGTATTTTTAATATCACCCTTGCATATGGCACATAGCAAGGGGGAAATACAGGAGACTCTCAATTAACACCATTTGCACTTGTTTCCAAAAAATATATTTAGCAGAGCATCACTGGCAGGATATTGATAGGGTATTTCTGGATGGCACCAAGTTATCTGGCTGATAGGAAGAGAAGAGATGGCCTTTCTTTGTGAGGTTGGCTATTAAAATCTGATTCAGGGTCAGCTAGAAGGAGAGCTATTTCCATACTGACAGATGTTCAGTGGCTTTTGTCAAGTGAGTTGGTGGCCTTTATCCACTTCCAAGTGGCCAGATGTCCATATCACTAAAATCACTACTCTAAGCTGATATGTGATCTGATTAAGGTACCTCTTAGGCTTTTTGGCTCAGAGTTTATAACTGAATTGGAGTGGATATTGAGACAGATATATAAAGAAGAACTACAGCATATTCTGATTCTAAGAACATCCTAAATGCCTAAATGTGCCCAACATTAACCTGTTTTGCAGATAAACCTAGAATTTAACCTTCATGAAATGTTATTTTAGCACCTTGCAAAAAGTCTGCAAGAAAAAAATTGTCTATTAAAAGTAATTGTGTTATTTCAGTGTTGTATATATTTTGTACTGAATGTTCAGCAAAGGCTAGTGAGAATGAAAGAAAGGAGGAAGAAGCTAAGGCAACAGGATATTTTCCAAATTGAAATCACTTATTTTGATTTCAAAATCCAAGTCAGCTTAGCCTCTTCCAACCCCAGATTGAAGGTGGCCCACGGTTTCTTCCAGAGCTTGGCCCAGCACCACTATTATGAAATGGATTCAAGTTTTTTATATGTATTTTTATAATGTACAAGTTCAGAGGCAGATCCAGGTATCGTGGGTCCGTAAGCTTATACAATTTTGGAAGTCTCTCTTTAAGAAGAAGAATACAAAATCATAAATTCAAAATTGCTAGGGTCCCCACCAGGGCCTAAAAAGGGGGCCCTGCAAGGGAAGGGCCCTGAGTGTAAGCTGCACTAGCATCATGGAAACTACCTCTTCTTTACAGCTTGCCCATGTAGTTGACACCAACACACTTTGTGCAGCTGTGATCTTCTATTTTACATTTTGTTTTAGGTTCTTTGCTGTGCTATTGTGCCTACCTTAAGAGAAATGCAAGTTGAGCAAAATCTATGAAGTTTACATAGCAGGAAAAATGGATTTTCTGTCATTTAAGAGGGATATGATTAAAGGGCCACTCCCATCGAAAGTCTTGATGAAATGTGTACTGTGTGGCCATATGATAAAGGGGTAGTATTTGTGCTGATTTCTTCAAGCTTAAAAATGGGACAACTGGTATTCATATTTGAAAAGCTCTTTCAAACGAACTATACCATATAAACCCCTGTGCATTTTGGGACTTATGGGAGGGAGAGCAGCCTGATTTTTTTTTATAGTTAATGTCTCACCTCCCTTATTGTGCCATGCAAGGCAAAAGATGGGGCAGGGATTGATACTACACTGCCATTCTCACACAGAGATTTTTGTGAGATGATGTTTCTGAAAATTTATTTCTACTTGGTCTAAAAAGATAAATTATAGAAACATCATTACAGCCTTCCCTCTTTCTAAGTTTGCAGGAGGTGATGGCTTTGAGAGTCCACGTCCTGAGTAGGGCAGTCCACAGAAGGTGGTACATGAGATTTTATGGGATAGTAAGGAGGAATGAGAAAAGAGGGTCAGGCCCCTTCGCAGCCTGCTCTGCTCCTGGGTAGGGCTCATGTGCTAGAGGGGACAATAGGCATCTGGATCCTGGTCGTAAAGGCGAGGTAATTTTATATTTTTAATGAATCATTTTGAAATATTTGTAGTTTTTCAAGAACATCAAGATTCTGTTTAACTTACTTTGTATTATTATCTTCTTTGTTGTGGCAACTGTTCTTTAAAATATGTTAAAACATATGACCTAGCAGATCATCTGCTTTTGGAAATGTTTCATGTCTGCTTGAGAAGAATGACCATTCTCCAACTGTTCGCAGGAGAATTCTACATATGCTCATTAAATGAAGGGTATTAATTGTGTTCAAATCTAAGCCTTCACTGACTTTCTGTCTGCCGAACCTACCAAAATCTGATAAAAAAGAGGATAAACAACTCAATTTTAATTAAAAATAAGCAAACGACCTGAATAGGCATTACATAGACTAGAAAATATCTACAGCCAATGTGCATCCAAGAAGATGCTTAACCTCACTAGTAATTACAGAAACATAAATTAAGGTGTCAAAGAAATTTCATTTTTCATTCACTTAATCTGCAAAAATCAACAAGTCTGACAATATCAAGTGTTGAAAGGATATGGATCAAGGGGATTTCTTATGTATTACCAGGAGGGATTTAAAAAGGCACAATCACTTTGTAAATAATGTGGCATTATTTTGTAAAGGAGGAACATTTATATACTCCATGCTGTTCAGTTCTATTCCTAGGGACAGAGACAAGAGAACTCCTGTCTATGCATCAGAAGACATGGGGGATATAAAAAGGCACAATCACTTTGTAAATAATGTGGCTTTATTTTGTAAAGGAGGAATGTTTATATACTCCATGGCTGTTCAGTTCTATTCCTAGGGATGGAGACAAGAGAACTCCTGTCTATGCATCAGAAGACATGTGTGAGAAAGTTCATTGCAGTGCTATTATAATAGCAAAAAACTAGAAAAGACTCAAACGTCCAAAAACACAAGAATAAAAAACTAATGAAATGCTATACGGCAGTAATAATGAGTGAGCTATAGAAGCAACCCAGGTTCGCCAAGCCACTAGGCGCGCCGTGGCCCTCAGGCACCCAGCACTGGCCGGCCAGCACAATGCCCAAGAGGAAGGTCAGCTCTGCGGAGGGGGCTGCCAAGGAGGAGCCCAAGAAGAGGTCGGCCAGGTTGTCAGCCAAACCTGCTCCTGCAAAAGTGGAAACGAAGCCCAAAAAGGCAGCAGGAAAGGATAAATCTGCAGACAAAAAAGTGCAAACAAAAGGAAAAAGGGGAGCAAAGGGAAAGCAGCTGAAGTGGCTGACCAGGAACCTAAAGAAGACCTACCTGCGGAAAACGCAGAAACTAAAGACGAGGAGAGTCCAACCTCAGATGAAGCAGGAGAAAAAGAAGCCAAGTCTGATTAATGTCATATACCAAGTCTTATCAGTGGTCCCTGTCGCCCTTCTTGTACAATCCAGAGGAATATTTTTATCAACTATTTTGTAAATGCAAGTTTTTCAGTAACTCTAGAAACATTTTTAAGAAGGAGGGAATTCCACCTCGTCCCATTTTTTAAGTGTAAATGCTTTTTTTTTTTTTTAAAGGTGAAATCATTTGCTGGTTGTTTATTTTTTGGTACAACCAGAAAATAGTGGGATATTGAATATGGGAGACTTTGATTGTCTTGGGTGTCAGCTTAGCATTCCATAGATGGGGGTAGTTTTTATATCCTATAATACAAAGTATACTAAATGGCAATTTGGAGTTAGTCATGAGTTTGCTATGTCTTGAACATTTTAAATTATTTCTATTCACATGTTTTTGGTAGAATTGTTTCCTAAAGGAAACCACTCCTTGATCTTGGCTCTCCCTATCAGAATTTTGTGCATCTGTAACATCTTTGGTGTGGCAGTCCAGTTTTCCTAGTAACTTTGTCAGTGTGCTGTGAAAGATTGAAAATTTGATTATGTAGTATATATGATATTAAATTGTGAATTAGTGGGACTTTGATGTAACAGTGTATCAATATTTTAAGATATTGGTACTTGATACTCTATTAAGGAAAGTTAGCCTCTAATTTTTAAGCTGGAAAGTCACTGGAATAACTGTTTAGAAAAGAATCACAACTACATGACTTTACATTTTTGGTACATATGTTAAGAATTGCATACAAATTCAAATGTCTGTGTACTGATCCAAAAAACAAACAATAAAATCTCAATTATGAAAGAAAAAATAATAATGAGTGAGCTATAAATACCTGTAACAACATGAAAGGATCTTAGAAACACAATGTTGTGTGGAAAAAAAAAATCAGGTTCCAGAAGTTACCTATCCTATATAATAAAGAGCTAATATGCTAATTAGACCGAACAGCAGAATGATCATTCGGACGACCTTCCAGATGAAGCTGGGGCTGCAAGGGCCAGCCAAGGCTGAGAGGGGCTGCGAGGGGCTGTGAGGGATGAGCCCCTTGCACGAATTTTGTGCATTGGGCCTCTAGTAGCATATAATACTTGTTTTATGAAGTACAAAACAACTAAAGTAAGTTGTTTAGACATATTCACATATATAAGAAAATGTTTATCATATTGCACACATGTAAGATAAACACACACTTTAGGATAGTGATTGTCTTATGGGGGCAAGAGGACAAAATAGGGGAGGAGCACAGAGGTAGATGTACGCTATTGTCAATGTTTTAGTTTGGGGGTTGAATGGTGATTTTAGAGGTGTACATTACATTATAAGAGTAAATAAAAAGAGGACAGAGCTACACACAATGGACAATAATGACTGCGTGTCATAAACCAATAGAACAGAATAGTTCTGCTCCCTTGAGCTCCCATCCTATACAGACAGTCCTTGGGTTACGTCGGACTCGACATATGTCATTTCGTGGTTACATCGCCATCTCCCATTTATTTATAAAAAAAAAAGTTCCGTCATTTCGATGTATGTACATATGTGCTTTATGTTTTTTATTATTTATTTACCACAAGTAAAGATCAGGAATTGTTATCTTTCTTTTAAATTTTTTTTACTGTTTCACTTCATTACTGCTGTGTATGTGCTCCATGTGAGTGACGTAGGTGCTTATGTAGGGGGGTTCTGACTTAGGGCGAAAATCGTGTGACGTTGCGCTGTAGGAATGAATCTCCGACATAATCCGAGGACCTATTGTATAATAAAAGGATAATATGCAAAAGGGTAATATGAATGGCAGAACAACCAGTCGCTATGATGCACACTGACCACCAGGGGGCAGATGCTCAATGCAGGAGCTGCCCCCTGGTGGTCAGTGTGCTCCCACAGGGGAAGCGCTGCTCAGCCACAAGCCAGGCGGAGAGCTAGTGAGTGCAGCAGTGGTGATGGAAGAGACTCTAAGGATGTCCTACTGTGGGGAGTGGGCCTAAGCCGTCAGTCGGCCATCCCCCGAGGGCTCCCAGACTGCTAAAGGGTGTAGGCCAGGCTGAGGGGACACCACTCCCCCCGAGTGCACAAATGTTGTGCGTCAGGCCTCTAGTTTAAATATAAATGAATAAGGGGTAAAGGAAGATCAGAGGAATGCCCAGATATAATAAAAGAGTGGGAGAAACGTAAGCTTTAGCTGTCTGATTGTAAAGTATCACTTGGCTGGGACTGCAGACATCTGAGGCTCTCAGAATGACTGGCAGACTACAACCCAAAGTGAAAGCCTAAGGTTAGGTTGATGCTAAGCAGGTCTGATGCTTGGTTTCACAAAGCGACAGGGTGCCTCAGCTCCTCTCAGATTCAAGAGCTAGGTGTGTGAAGATGCTGTCTGGAGGATGAACACTTTTCCACAGCCCCAGTCCAATCCCAGTCTTGACCAATTCTCAGTTAACTGACAGGGGCTGAGGCCTTGGGAGAGGAATGTAGCCTATCTTTAATTAACTGTCGGGGAAGAGCTTAGGAAATAAATTGCTCAGCCTCACTTTTCTCTCCCTTCCCAGTGCCTTCCATTGGCTTCACCAAGCAAACAGTGTCCCAGCTCCCTCTGGAAGCCAGAGGGCAAAGGATCCACTGAGACCATCCATATAGCTCAGCCTCCCATGGGTCAGAGCAGAATGCACAAGGGTAGGAGTAGATCTGGAGAGATAAGCAGAAGGTAGCCAATAAGGAGATATGAACAAAAGTGCCGAGTGAGGTTTCTGAAAAAGCTTTTTAATTATCTTTATTGTTCAAAGTATTACAGATATCCCCTTCCCTGCCCACCCCCGCTTTGACGCCCCACCCTGCCTTCACCCCTCACCCCAGGGACTTTTTTAGCTATGTTTTCTCTTCTTCCTTCCTGGAAGCAGACAATCCTAGAAGCATAGCCATCATATTTTGACCCCAGTAGATACAAAACAGATGCTAAGAATGGTGACTCAGGAAGATAGAGCTGAGTCCTATAGCAGTCCTGAACCACCCAGCCCCAGTCATCCTATATAATAAAAGGGTAATATGCAAATTGACCGAACGGCGGAACGATCAGAATGCCTGCGGCCCCTCGCCCCAGCCAGCCCACCCCTGATGGCCCCCATCCGGGTGGTCCAGATGGATCCCACCAGTGCACGAATTTGTGCACCAGGCCTCTATTTGTTACATAATAAAAAAAAATTTTAAAACCCAACCTTTCAGTTGTTTGTCAGGCTTCTGTTACATGCAGCCAAATGCAATCCCTACTAATTCAGATACCTTGCCAAAGTCTCCAATCAGATATACCAAATTATTAAGTAATTTCTGTTCCTTTCTATTTGGAATAATTCGAGTTAATGTTTGATACTTCATAAAAGAGAGATTCATTCATCTTCATTTTTAAAAATTAAAATTAACATAATTTAATTGACAGTAGAAATAAGCTGAAAGTCAATAATTTTTCTTTTATCTGCATGTTAATTGACAGACAACCCGAAGTTTTTATTCATTTTTCTGGCTCATTTAAGATAGCTCAGTTTGGGAGTAAATAAGGTGTCAAATCCATAAAATTTGCTTAGCACTTCTACTTAAAACATCTGGTTTTCAAGTAAAAAAAAATATTGATTTCTAATGTACCAATTGTATGAAGACTTTTTACCTGAAAATAATTATGAAAATATGGCAAGAAATATAATAATACCACAATAACTCTTATGATTAAATCAATTATCTCCCAAAGACAAGTGAAATGTAAAGCTCTCTCAAAGCTAAATAAAGAAAAAAATAGTATATAACAGATTAAATTTATATCTATCTATCTATTAATATGCTTATATGATGCATGAGATATTATTGAAGCCATACAAGTTCTCAATAGCATCTTAAATGTTTGAATGTCCATTAATGTTTTGACTACACTGGAGAAATTTGCCAATTAAAGAAATTCAACTGGTGGATTTTATGGTAAAGAAAATAACTACATTCTAATTTGACTGCTTTATAAAATCTGCCTCTCATGAATTGGGGCAAAACTGTATATAGATAAACCTGTAATCTGTGACCAGTGTTCTTAGAAGCTTGTGAGAGATTTTATACCCCTTTATAGGCCACTTAGATTCCTCAGTCTCACAGTCACCAGGGGTCTGTTTAACTGCATTATCAAACTGGAATTGTGGGGTGTTGATGCTCAGAAAAAAGAGGTATCAGTGGGGTTGGTGACAGAACTTAGAGTGGTGGGTCATGACAGGACCTGTGCCAGGGCATTTAAAGGAGATGCAGACAGATTGAATGACTGCCCACACCAACCTCCCTGGGGCTTAGAAATTAATGAAACTAAGTTGACGCAACACACTGTGGCTAATAGCACGAAATGTCCCTTGGAATTCTTGCTGCATTGTTTTGTGCAGCTCTTGTTATGCAGATCAGATTTTGTTTCATAAAACATCTCTGGAGAATTTTTAGTAAACAATGTAGTTTTGGTTGCTGCCTCAATGTAGCCGAGTGTGGAACAGGCTTATTACCTTTGTTTGGTCACCAACCTTTTTCTTAGAGATACTGTTGGGTTAATCTTATGTAGTAGAGACTGGCTACCTGTACTCTTTTCCTCTTGGGCACCCAGCCAAACTGTATTTCCCAACCCCCCTTGGAGTTAGGTGCAGCCATCTGATAAGTTCTGCCCAATAGACTGTGGGCAGAAGTGATGTACACCACCGTTAAGCTGGGCTCATAACAATCCTCCCTTCTATTTTCCTTAATGTCAGCTAAACACAGAGGATCCTCGTAAGGCCTTAAAGAATGGCAAAGCCACTAATTGCAAGGAGCCTGGGTCCCTGAAAGACTGTTTGGAGCAAAGTCTTGCTATCAGCCTTACTGGCGAAACATGTAAATAGGAAAAATAAACAACAACAAAACTCATTTAGTGTTACAGATACCACTAAGATTTTAGAACTATTTGCTATAGCAATTAACCCATCCTAACTAATAAATCTTAAGATGTGTATATAAAAAGAATACTATTATAATTATCTTTTCAGTACATACATACAAATAAAAATAAGTGCATATGAAACTTTCTGATCATTTCAGTAAAAGTCCAGAAAATATTCCCTATTGACTTTAATAGACTTTGCCATATAGTTCTACAGTATTGATAAATATCAGATTTCATTTTTGGTGAATGTCACAAAACTGAGAGCTTTCATTTCTGTTTCCTTCACCTAGAATCTATTTTAAAAACCAGTCAATTTTTACATATTATATGATACTGAAGAAAAGGTGATTATTGTTGTAAAGGGCCAGAAAACATAGATTAGTTGTGTGGTACCATATATGGAAGACAGACTTTGTAAGTGATGAACTGCTGAGGAGAGTAATTCTCTGGGGCTGGAGACTCCATCCTCTGAGTCCATATTATTCCTACTTTAAGAATTACAGTTAATATACCATGTTTAACTGAAATTTTAAAAAAGAAAAAAAAACAGTCAATTTTTAGAAAATTATTCATTTTAAGCATTACCCAAATGATAGTATCAGTATGTCAGAATACAAGACCTGTCACCTCTCCTGAACAAGGCAGAAAATAATTGCATATGTAGTTTTTAATCATTTCAAAAAATTTTAAATCCAATTTACCTTTTGGTACAATAAGAATGAATTCTTGTACCACTGGCACATGCTCACAAGAAATACCTTTGTGGTTGTTAAACACTAATTACTGCATTTATGTAATATTGCCATGGGTATCCTATTTTTATATGTGCTCACTATATATTCAGATAAACTCTAGCTTGCACAAGTCGTTCTAGCTTGCACAATCTTATTCTCTCAAAGTCTTTATTCATCCCAATCCTTTATTATGCTATTTGCCCAAGTTAAGAATGTTTGCCTCATAAGCCTCGTGAGCCTCCAGTTATTTTTTCTCTTAGATGCTTTCTATCGACTATTCAGAGATTAGTTTTCCCTACACAGAGTCATTGAACTCACTCATCTCAAAATAGCTAAAACAAAGCAGTATAGATCAGCTCTAGGTTCAATGGTCACACTGTAGGAACACAATTCATTTGTTAATTAAATGCATACTATCTACACCACTGCCTCCTGCTAGCTTCAAATTTCTGTTTGTGGGAACTCTCGGTTTGCCTAAGGAGTGGAAATAAAACAGACACCTCCCTCTGCTGTTGCTAAATTGTCTTCCATGGAAGCTTTTCTCCCACTTCTGTTTTTTAAATGTCAATCTGTACATTAGCCTAGTAGAATTTTTTGTGAACTCTGCCATATGCCCCCCCCCCAAAAAAAAGTAAAGACATTATAGCAATAATTTGATAGTAGCAATAAGATTTTTGGGAACAACCAACTGCCATGTTCTACCCAGAAGCCCCAAGGATCAGCCTAATCTAGACCTAAACTTCTCAGTTTATACATATAAATAAAAATAACTGGTTATTCCAGTAAAAATCCAGAAAATACCTGTTCCCTATTGGCCTTAATAGACTTTGACATATAGTTCTACAGTCTTGATGAGTATTAAACTTCATTTTTGGTGAATATATGTCACAAAACTGAGGAACAGATTGTCCTCTGAATGTGGCTTGAGTCTGCCCCAAACTGGTTGGGCTTTCTCTGATGCATGCCCAGCATCTGCTACAGTGCCTAGAACACAGAAGTTTCTAAAAAAATATTTTATTGAAAGGAAGAAATGTCAAGAGCTAAGGCTGGAGAACTTCATATGCCATACGAAAGAATGTGAACTTCATTCTAGAGGGACCAGTGATTTTATGAAGGGGAGGTATATGAATAAATTTTCATTTGAATTTATTTTTTAAAATATATTTTTACTGATTTCAGAGAGGGAGGGAGAGGGAGAGAAAGAGAAATATCAATGATGAGAGAGAACGCCCCCTGCTAGGGATTGAGCCTGAAACCTTAGGCATGTGCCCTGACTGAGAATCAAACGGTGACCTCCTGGTTCATAGGTTGACTCTCAACCACTGAGCAACACCGAGCCGGGTAAATTTTCATTTTTAGAAAGCTCCCTCTAGCAGCATAAACTTCACATTGGACTCTAAGCTATGTGAAGGAAGGGGACTCTGCCTGCCTCGTTCATCACTGGTATCCTTAGTACAAAGCACAGTGCCTGGAACATATAATTGACCCAAGAGTTATCTGCCCAATGAATGAATGAAGTTAATGAAGCTAGTCTCTGAATCTTCCAGAACAGGAGATTTCAAGGTTTCCTGGGGAATTCTGACCTCCAATAGATTAGCTCTACGATTTGATTTCTGAGCTGGTAGCTGGTGGTTGATCCATTTGAACCTCTAAGAAAGTCACCAGAGCAGAGTGAGACATCACTCTGATCTTGAGAAATCTCTTTGGACCCAATGAGACATATTTCTTGGGCCTAAACTGGAACTGATTCATTCTCCAAGACATAGAAAAGAATAAGCCATACTCCTTAAGAACATTTTTTCAAGGGACATGTGCAGGATGCCTGGAGGTCTTTGTCAGTCCATTCTCAAAATAATAGCACGCAAAGGAAGGGTACAAATCATAGGACCAGCAGTTAATTTTATGGTTGATAAACATGTTTCAACTTGAGCTCTCAGATAATGTGTTTCTATGGGTCAACTGGGTAGCCACGGGCGTGCTGACCTTTGAAACATGGGCATCACAACCTGACATTTGAGGCTGTTCAGTTCCTCTGGTGTCCACACAGTTCGATACATCTTGCTTTTCACAAAGCCTCCTCCCTTGCGAACCCTAACTGTTCCCAAATATAAATGAGAAAATTAAACATTACCTTGATGAGAAAATAGCACTCTCTCATTGACACTTCCTCACATCCTCACCAATGTGTTAGTTATAGTTTTTAGTAGCTGTTTTTACATTTTTAATTATTTTGTAGAGTTAAAATATGTAATAATGGATAACTGTGCAATACATTAAATACTTATGGGTATGTTGTGCCTTCTGTTATAATATAAAATCCATCTATTCTGGTTGATGGGTTTTAACCTCACACAGAATACTTTAAACTCCATTTGGACTTGTGCCTACAATCACCTTAGCAAAGTCTCTTAAGTAACTGCGCACAGCCTAATTAGTATGCATTATCAATTAACAAACTTAATAGCCGGCAGATTGATTAGATCCTCTGTTGCAGGGGCAGAGCTGAAGCGAAACAGAATGAAAAATCATTGCACGCATACACTGCAGCTTTGTTATTTTCTCAGATCCCCTCCTCCTCCTTCACATTCCTTTAATTAATGCATACATATGGTTCTGCATATCTGGTAAACCCAAGCTTTTTCTAACTCATAAAGCTCAATCTTAAACAGGGGGAGTCCATGCCTCCCTTTTATTTGGGGGGGGGGTCTGTATATATCATTTTCACCCCTCTTCTTGCCCTTCGTATAGCACTGAATTTTAACGGGCTGCTTCTCCCTGCCTGATTATCCTCCCGTGGTGGGAATGGGAGAGGAATACAAAGATGAGTGGGAAGCATGTGCTTTTTAAAACAGAGGACCACTCAGGAGTCACATCGGTGCGGCTTTGACAACCGAAGAGTGCTTCCGGCAATTATTTCCAAAAAGAATAGTACAAATGGACTGTCCTGTTACATCTTGTCTATTTTTGATGGACTGGAAACAATATGAATAAATGAAGGAAAATCCACATTTCCTGAAAGCAGGGATCAAGCGGAAAGGAGTTGCCAACTGCACTGTTCATAAAACGCTAGCATTATAAGAATTTTACACCTTCCATAAACATTCAACACAAAACTCTAAAAAGGCTTCTGAAGACATTTCCAACACCATAAATTGTCACCCTGCAGTGATGGTTTGGGTTTTATTTTTCTATTTTAAACAAAGTAATGGTTCATGCCAGCCTTTTATGTATTAGCGGTTCTCGGGTAGCATATCATTTTGCTTCTATGTGGGAAGAGTTATAATTAGGTTATGGAGGAGGTCCAGAGAAGTTTTCATTTCTAGTCTGAAAGACGCCCTGTATGTTTGTGGCTTATTGACTGTTCCCTCCAAAATTCTATCAGGGATAATCCTAGGAATCCCAGGTCTAGTCAACTTTTTCTTGACCATCCTCCAGAAGGAAGGCCCTGCCTCCCTCTCTGACCCCTCCTCCTGCCATTGCCCCCTTCACTCACCACTCCCCAGCCACACTGACCTTCTCACTCTTCCTGAACACACCAAGTGTTTCTCTGCCTGGGATGGCGGTCCCTACTCTTCGTATGGTTTGCTGTTTTCTTATCTGTAGGTCTCAGCTCAAATATCATCTCATAAGAGAGGCCTTCCCCAATCACCCATTCTAAAGTAATGCCCACTCCCCATGCCCAACCACCAGTACTCTTCTCATCACTCTATCGTACTGATGTCATAGCTCTCCCACTGTCTTACATTATCTTACTTATTTGCCTCTTTATTTAATATTTTCATCTCCTATAAGAATGCAAGCTTCTCATTAGCAAGGACTTCATTGTTCATTCATAGCTGTTTGGCTTCAACACTGAGCACTGTGCCTGGCACATTTTAGGAGCTTAATTAATGTTCGTTGAATGAAAATATGATTAAATAAAAAAATGGGGAATGAAAAAAGAGTAGGCATGAGTATGTATGTGTATGGGGAGAAGAGAAAAGGGGGTCAATACTGAGCCTAGAGTATACCAACATTTACAAAATGAGCCCATAAGCAAATGACATTTCGAGAGAGAGAGAGAGAGAGAGAGAGAGAGAGAGAGAGAGAAAGAGGGATACAATTGGCCAATAAGCACAGTAAAAGCTGTTTATCCTTAGCCACTAGGGAAATGCAAATAAAAAATAACAATGAGATACCACTTTATATCCACAAGGACGGCTAGAATGAAGAAGACAGATAATAACAAGTGTTAGTAAGGATGTGGAGAAATTGGAGCTCCCATACATGGCTGGTGGGAATGGAAAATGGTGCACCCTCTGTGGAAAACAATCTGAAAGTTTCTCATAGAGTTACCACATGACCCAGTAATTCAATTCTGAGATACATAACCTAGAGAAATGAAAACACAGGTCCAAACAAAAACTTGTATGTGAATGCTCACAGCAACATTATATACAACTAGAGGCCCAGTGCATGGATTCGTGCACTGATGGGGTCCCTCAGCCTGGTCTGCGCCCTCTTGCAATCTTGGACCCCTTGGGGGATGTTGGATAGCCAGTTTCTGCCCGATCCCCACAGGCCTGATCCAGGCAGGAGGGAGCCCAATCCTATGCATTGAGCACCTGTCCCCTGGTGGTCAGTGCATGTCATAGCAACTGGTTCACCGGTCGTTTGGTCATTTGGTCGCTTAGGCTTTTATATATATAGATAGTAAAAAAGTGGAAACAGCCCAAAGTCCATCAATTGATGAATGGATAAATAAAATGTGGTATGTCTATACAACAGATTATTATTTGTCCATAAAAAGGAATGAAGTACTAACATGCTACATCAATAAACATTGAAAATATTGTGCTATGTGAAGAAATTCATCACAAACAACCACTCTCTTTTGTATGATTCCATTTATAGGAAATGTCCAGATTAAGCCAATCTACAGAGACAGAGTCTGATTGGTACTTGCACTGGGCTTGGAGGAGGGGAAAATAAGGAGTGACTGTTAACAGGTACCAGGTTTCTGTTTGGGGTGATGAGAAGGCTATATAATTGATTGTGGTGATAGTTGAACAACTCTTCGTATAAACTAAAAACTACTGAATAGTCTGCTTTCAAATGGGTATTGTCTGTGGATTATATCTCACTAAAGCTGGCATTTTTTTTTAAAACAAAAAAGCCCATAAAGGAGATTGGAAAGGAAAGGCCAGAGATATGATGGAAGCCAGAGCATAGGGTATCACAGTGTTTCACGAAAGAGAAGGTGTGCATCAGTGGCCAATTCTGCCGGAGATAAGCAAAAAGGGACTGAGAAGTGCCCGCTGGAGGTACAAACAGGAAGAAGCTCAGTGGCTTTGGAAAAACGAGCACCAGAGAGTCATCTTTGTTTGGGTTTCCCAGAAACAGACCATAATATAAAATTTATGTGCAAAGGTTTCTTTGACGACGCAGAGAACATGCTGGTAGGGGAATGTGGAATGATACAGGAAACGGGAGGGCAGTGATGGAGGGTACCTCACTACAGGCAGTCCTCGGGTTACATCGGGCTCGAGGTATGTCGTTTTGTGGTTACGTCGCCATCTTCCATTTATTTATAAGAAAATAAAAGTTTGTACATATGTGCTTTATGTTTTTTATTATTTATTTACCACAAGTAAAGGTCAGGAATTGTTATCTTTCTTTTAAATTTTTTTTACTGTTTCACTTCATTACTGCTGTGTATGTGCTCCACGTGAGTGACGTAGGTGCTTCTGTAGGTGGGTTCCGACTTAGGGGAGAAAATCGCGTTCTGTCGCACCTCGCACCGTAGGAACGAATCTCCAACGTAACCCGAGGACCTACTGTACTAGTGAGTCAGGTATCAACCAGAGCGGAATCCCTCAGGGCATCTGGGCCTCACCTACCAGGCCAGCTGGCCTGTTGGCACACTCCCTCCCGGCCCGGGGCCTGGTTCTCCCGCTCCGGCGCTGGGCACAGGGGCCCGGGAGCCTACCTGCGGGCAGACGCCAGGAAGCAAGGGAAGGTCGAGCTCTAGGGAGGCACCGGTGGGTCCGCTCCAGGAGGGCTGGCGGCTTCTGCGGGCAGCGAGCCTGTCCTCCTCCCCTCCCCCACGAGGGAGGGCCGCAGAGCGCAGGTGCAGGCAAACTCCGCTCCCGAGGAGTGCTGGGAAGACCAGGGCGGTCAGAGCGCAGGGGAGGCGGAGGGAGGGAGGGAAAAAGGAAAAGAGGGAGGGAGGGAGGCAAGCAGGCTCTGCCCTGAAGCTGGGGCTCTCTGTTGAGAGCCAGAGACTGGACACGGTCAGAAGCTCGAGGAGGGTGAAGAGGGCTTCTCCCAGCTGGAGCCTGGCCTTCCTGGCCCAGGGACGCCACCGTCGTTGGGAGGTCTTAGCTGGGATAACGCGGTAGTGCAACGCATGCTGGTGGCCATGCTGGTGTCAACAAACCTACTGCACTGCCTATTGTGTAAAAGTATAGCACTTACAATGATGTACTGTACATACTACTTGATAATGATAATAAACAACTGTTTCTGGTTTGCGTAATTACTATACTGTAGTTTTATTTTATTTAGAGTGTACTTTTTCTACTTATAAAAAAGCTTGCTGTAATGGAGGGGCCAGGAGAGTATTATACAAAGCAAACTAAGCCAGAGAAAGAGATCACATGATCTCACTCATATGTGGAATCTAATGAACAAAATCAACTTTTGAACAAAATAGATCCAGAGACATAGAAGCATAGATCAGACGATTGAATCTCAGAGGAAAGGTGGGGGTAGGTGAGTGGGTGGGAAGTGCTCAACCAAAGAATTTGAGTTCATATATGCATAACCCATAGACACAGACAATACAGTGGCGGAAGGTTGGGAAAGGGGGTGGATGGGGGGCGGGGAGTCAATGGAAGGAAAAAGGGGACAGATAAACTTTCAATAATATTATTTTTAAAAGCTTGCTGTAAACAGAATGACTTGTTATACAGGCAGCAGCCGCACGCACCTGGTGTTCACCATGTCTCGAGTGCATCATTTTCTCTTTTGCTAGATTTAATCTCATGTTGTTTTGTGTAGTAGCACTCTGTCCAGCCTTGTAGCATAGGAGCAATAGGCTGTGTCAGACAGCTAGGAGTGAAGCAGGCTATGCCATCTAGGCTTATGTAAGTGCCCTCTATGATGTTCGCACAATGACGGAATCACCTAATGACGCATTTCTCTGGACGTATCCCATCATTAAGTGGTGCATCAATGTATATATCTCTGCGTATCCTCTGTGGAGCCCTTGTGTTTGCCTTTCGTATGTGGATCCCACCAGCAATCTGTGAGTTTCAGAATGGTATGGGCACTGCTATAGAACATCAATGCGCCTCATCTAAGAATTTAGCCTCTAAAACAAGATGGAGGATAGCAAAGCTGTTTTAAAAGTTTTGTTTTGTCCTTTTACCCACCTTATGCCCAAATTAATAGAGCTCTGTTCTCTCTGGGGTGGAACTCTCTCGGTGGGGCTGGGGCAGGGGGGAGCAGCACGGGGTAGAGAGTGGGCCACAGAAATGGAGGGGATGGGAGTCAGGCGTTGCCCTGTCCTCAGCACCAGGGCATTCCCTGGCCACTGGCCCAGTCACAGACTCACAGCAGCTATGTGACTTCCTCAAGGGGAGGAACTGTGTCACATTCATTTTGAACCCCCAGTGCTCAGGTCTCCCCAGTTCTTATCTTCCCAGTAAATGTTTTTCAGCTAAATTGAACTAATGGGGGTCAGTTGTCCCCCAAGTTTTCTCCTCAGCCAGCCTCCTTGTAGGTCCCATTCTGGGCCTGCTTGTTTTTGTTTAGGACTCTTTGCTGCCTCTTGTTCAACCTAGACTTACCCCTTCTCACCCCCACCATTCTTCTCACCCTCACCCTCCACACCTACCTACCTGGACTCTGTCCTCTCCAACCTGAGGAGAAATTCACCTTTACTTCTCTGGCCAGCGTACTCCTTTTCTTCCCCAGGTAACAGCAGCTTTCAGATAATGGCCCTGATGGGTCCCACAATTCTGTATTTCACAGATCATTCATATTTCAAGACAGATTGTGAAATAGACTTTGCCAACTTAATAAAATATCAAAATTGTCATCCATTATCACCATAATGTCACATGAGAAATAACATCTAACAATAGCAAAAAAACAAAAATAATAAAAAACAACTCCCCAAAATAGGAAGTACATATTTTCAGGTTGAAGTTTGAAGGGTGCTTTCCCACAGAGCACGGTTGGGTATATAATTTTCTTTTTCTCATGGCAAGGTAGACTGGTCAAAATTTTGCCACAGATCAGTGTTGAGAACCACTATCTGGAAGAGAGAGATATTTGGGGCCTAATACAGTCATGAGTAAACATGTGCTCACATTACAGATGTATGTAGAGTTGGCTTTGATTAACAATATCTACAGCCGATCAAGAAGTCTAGGCCCTTCTTTCCTGTTCTCTACTTCCTAGGACCCTCACCTGTCTGCTCCTCAATTCTGACCCTACATCCCCTCATCCACTTTATTCTTCACTTTTGTTGGTTAACTGCTAATTCCTTAACAAGCTATAATCTTGCTGCCAGTTTAGGGAACTTGAATTAAGTTTGTGAATATTGTCACAATATCTGGGGATGGGAGGAGGACCCTGCCCTGTCCTAAGCACCAGGGCATTCCCTGGCCACTGGCCCAATCACACAGACTCTCACAATATTCTCAGATATTATGACAATAGTCAAAAACTATTTTTACTGGTAGAGTGAATGAAATTAGTCACCGGGATAACTTGTTATGGAGTCTTCCATTTCTTGGCCTTTGCTTTTGGAGGTAAATATTTAAAACATAGTCTGCCAGCAACAATGGTCAAAAACTGGTCAACCCAGGAGCAATGAGTAACCTAGTGGCCAGATTGTGTCTTAAATGCAATTTCCTACTAAAAGGAATCAGCGTCCTTGAGAAGTGATCCATTCCAGTACTGTACAGTATAAGCTGAGCCTGGAACCCTTTGTCATATCAGAAAGCAAGACAACAGCCTAAGTGGCCATCAGTAGATGAATGGATTAGAAAACTGTGGTACATCTACACGATGGAATATTATGCTGCTGTAAAAAAGAAGGAACTCTTACCATTTGCAACAGCATGGATGGAACTGGAGAGCATTATGCTAAGTGAAACAAGCCAGTCAATGAAGGAAAAATACCACATGATTTCACTCATTCATGGATAATAAAGACCATTACAAACTTTTGAACAATAATAGATACAGAGGCAGAGCTGCCTCAAACTGATTGTCAAACTGCAGTGGGAAGGCCAGAGAGGGTTGGGGGGCAGGAGGGAGGGGAGTAAGAGATCAACCGAAGGACTTGTATGCATGCATATAAGCATAACTAATGGACATAAGACACTGGGGGGTAAGGGAGGGCAGGGGATTGTCAAGGGCGGGGGGGGAAAAAGGACACATATGTAATACCCTTTGTAATACTTTTAGCAAAAAAAAAAAAAAATTAAAAAAAAGAAAGCAAGACAGCAAACAAAGACAATCAAGGTCCCGTCAAAAGGCCCAGTAGCAACTTAAAGGTACTCCCACTAACCCAGTGGTTGGCAAACTGCGGCTCGCGAGCCACATGTGGCTCTTTGGTCCCGTGGCATGGGCCACAAAGTTTCAATCGCACTGTACGTGCGTGCCTGCATGTGGTATTTTGAGGAAGAGCCACACTCAAGGGGCCAGTTTGCCGACCACTGCACTAACCAAAGATAAAAAAAATCTGAGAATGAAAAAGAATAACAGCCCTGGCTTGATGGCTCAGTTGGTTGGAACATCATCCCATATATCAAAAGTTGCGGGTTCAATTTCCACTCAGGGCACATACCTAGGTTTTGGGTTTGAGCCCGAGTCAGGGAGCTTATAGGAAGCAATCGATCAATATCTCTCTCTCACATCTCTCTCTCTCTCTCTCTCTCTCTCTCTCTCACACACACACACATTTTCTCTCTCTCTTTTTCTTTCTCTCAAATCAATAAAACATATCCTCAGGTGAGCATAAAGAAAGAATAACAAGTGTAATGTATTGAAGTATATAAAATATGTTAAAATCTATAGTATGTAAAGATAAAAAGTAATTGATAACTTCAGATGATGTTTGGAAATCTACAATAATAAAAGCATACTATGCTAATTAGACCGGACAGTTGAACGACTTTCCAGATGTCCTTCCGGACGAAGCCTGGGCTGCAAGGGCCGGGCGAGGCTGTGAGAGGCTGTGAGGGCTGAGCCTCTTGCACAGATTTTGTGGATCGGGCCTCTAGAGGTTAAATAAGAGGAAAGAATCAAATATTCATCTTGACTTTTCTGTTCCAACAATACCTCAAGGTAATCAAGTAGTTGTTAAGGCAAAGTTCTTTATAGAAGAATTGTAGCTAATAAATGCAGAAAGAACGATAGAATTATATCACTATATTGCAAACCCTTGATGAAATAATGGATCTAAACAACAATCCCTAATGGTTGCTCAAACCATTAGGTGAAAGGCCAGTGTGAAACTTTATATGATGAGTCAGGCTAACAATCCCTCAGCCTACTGATCAATTGTAAAATCACAAAAGAGGAGACCTCAGACATTATGTACCTCCTGATGTAATGCAACATTATGTTCAATGAAGTAGTCTTGCGAAAAAAATAGAACCCATATCTGATTAAGGCTCTAGATTTTAGTATGGGACATAGAGAACAGACGAATATGTTTAACTTTGGAAATGCATTTAGCAAGATCCAGAATATGGTAAATCTTATAGGAAAAATAATCTGACTTCCTCTATATAAATAACAATAAAAGGGGGGAGAACCTAGAGATTTAAAAATGCTTCAAAGGCATATGAACAAAATGCCGAGTATGTAATTTGCTTGGATTCTGAATACAAATCAAGTGCAGAAAAGAAGTTATTTGCAATTGGAAAAATCTGAATATCATTAGATGATTGATGATTTTAAGGAATTATTGTTACTTTTTTAGGTGTGATGATTGTATTGTGATTATTTTTTAAAGAGTCATTATTTTTTAGAGGTATATATTGAATTATTTACAAAAGAAAATATCTTATTTCTGTTTTTAAAAAATACACAAAAACAGTCAAGGAGGAGATGTGGGAAAGGTGCCTGGGTAAGCAACATTGGTCGGGTGCTGCCCACTGCAGCATGGACACATGGGGGTTTATTGTATAGTCTCTCTACTTTTGTGTTTATTGGTGATTTTCCATAATAAAAACTAAAACCTTAGCTTCCCCACAGTTTTCAGGATTATGCTTTCCTGCCAGAATCTGTCTGTGGTAGGATTACCACCTGTGAAGTAAAACCAACAGCTTGCCTTCCATGAACTGACAGTGGGCAACCTGCAAGTCCGTGCTGCTTAACTTTAATGTGCCCCACAACTGAGATACCCTGAGGCCCTTTTCCGGAAGACTGCATTGTTTATTTAGTAACATGTACGTGGAAGTGGGGGCAAAAAACTAGTTTCTTTTCTAGTCGCTTTGTAAAAACAAAGAGGGAAAAGGGACAAAGCTAGTTTAACTCGGGCCTTGCCACTTCTCATTGAAGCAGGTAGGAACAACAGTAACAGCTAACACTTCTGAACGCAAGTCACTGTGCTAAGCCAGCTACATTGCATCCAACAACACTCTGAGATAGGTACTATTATTATCCCCATTTCACAGCTAAATGAACAGAAGTTTAGAGAATTGAAATAGCACCCTTCTTCCACCCATGAGCCTGCTAAACCCACTAGATCAGCAGTTCTCAATCTGTGAGTCGCGACCCCTTTGGGGGTCGAATGACCCTTTCACTGGGGTCGCCTAAGACCATCGGAAAACACATATGTAATTACATATTGTTTTTGTGATTAATCACTATGCTTTAATTGTGTTCAATTTGTAACAATGAAAATACGTCCTGCATATCAGATATTTACATTACGATTCATAACAGTAGCAAAATTACAGTTATGAAGTAGCAACGAAAATATTTTTATGGTTGGGGGTCACCACAACATGAGGAACTGTATTAAAGGGTCGCGGCATCAGGAAGGTTGAGAACCACTGCACTAGATAGATCTGCTTCCTACTCTGTAGCCTTTAATTCTGTTCCTCAGACTCATAATTGCAGCTGCCACATTTGAGCGCCCACTATGTTCCAGTAATTTGTCACTTACTTACAGCAATTCACTTTCTTCCTCACTCAAACCCTGGGAGTTGGGGGGTCCTATCCCCTTCATTTCTTAGATGAAGAAACAGAGGCTCAGAGAAGTAACCTGCCTAAGACGACAATTCCAGCAATGGATTAGGGTTTCAAGCAGGCCCCAAAGCCTGCCTCTGAATCACTACCCTGCTATCTAAGGCTCAAATGGTTCCTCCTCTGTCCCCCACTATACGGCTTGTTCCCTCACTTTTGGTTCCAATGCCATGATGTCATGCAAGCTTATTGAGGGTAGGGATGGTGTTCATTCAGCAAATACCTGTCAGGCACCTATGTCCAGGCACCAAACCTTCCACAGAGCCTAGCACGCGGTGCTTCACAACTGTCATCTGAACAGCGTCGCAGTTCTTAAGATAAGGGTGAGACAAACCACTATTTACAGTCAATATTTTAAAAATATAGTATGTAATTATTCCTCACCCCACCCCCAATTTTTACCTAAGTAAAACAGTATCTATTACACTGGAAATCATTGTTTTGAGTATGTTATAGCCAGAGCAAATGTAAAAATGTCACCAGAACTGGCCCATGGTGCAAAACCCTGACAGTAATGTGGTATGGGGGGGCAGGTTAGGGTCAGAAACCTGTGACATTTTGAGGCAGAGAAAAGCCAAGAGGCCCTTAACCGTGTTCTTTCTCTGGAGTTAGCACTTCTCTTCTAGATTCTTTAAAATTATAAATAGCCACTCTAGCCCTTTTTAATGTAACACTGCTGAAAATATATAATTGTTCGAAGTGGAAAAGGGAAAAGAATCACTCTTCATTATTTAATGCAAATGAACCAAATTGGAAAAATTCCATGTTTCCTCCTCTGAAAAATCTATGTCTCTTATTTTCACCATTCTCAGTCCCTTGTTTTATATCATTTACACTCAATTCAGAAAATGCCTGTCTAAATTCGCTTTCTTAGCTTAAGTTACTAACCCCTTGTTCTTGTATTTGACACTAAATCAAATAGCCTTGAAACAATTATCCTCTCTATTCCCTTCAGAATTGTCTATACTTTAATGAGTTCCCACTTAATCTCCTCTTTGCCAAAGAATACCACTCTGAATAGCTAAGATCCTTAAATCCCCGTGTGGCTCCCTCTGCCCTCTGCGGTACCTTCTCCATTTCTGTAATATCCTTTTGTAATAAGGTCTCTGGAACTGTGCATAGTATTCCAAATGTGGCCTCGCTGGTCCTCACAAAGAACCTGGATAATTCCCTGAATTTATAGTCAATCCTCTTCCTAAGCATCTTCAAATGGGAGCTTTTGCACTGTCTTTATTGCCATTAAACTCTGAAAATTTAAAATGCTGAGTTTCTTTCTACTCCCATTTTATCCATCCAAATTTCTAGTTTCCAAGTGCACTAGGGAATTCTGGACCATTTTCACAATTAAATATGTACTTTTAAAAAATGCATATCATATCAGAGAGTAGGAGCTACAGACTTTCTTTGGGGAGCCAGTGACTAAATAGGGGATCTTTCCTTTGGGAGATTAACACTGGGTTTGTTTGCATAGACCCCATCCCTTACTCCTCCCTAGTGCCTCCTTCAGAGGACACATCCTTGAAGACCAGGATGGAGTGGAAGAGAAATAGCATAGGCTACTCAAAGATGTACATTCTTGAGTAGAACATTTGGTGAACGAGGTCTTTGAAAAGATCTCTAGGGGCCAAAGAATACAGATGCTTCAAATGGTTTTGCATCTAATCTCAAACAGGCACTTCTGCGCACACACACATACACACACATACATAAATGCACACACCTTCTATATCCCAGTTAGTCATTCTAAAACATGATCTCAGCCCTCTTTGGGCTTCAGTCTTATGTGGGAGACAGATATTAATGGTATGGACAACTAATGGAGTATACAAAATGAAATAAGCTTTTACAGGAGCCTGATCCAGTCTGGGGGGATTAGGACAGCCTCTCCTAAGGAAGTGATACTTGAACTGACATGGGAGTATGAATAGAGTTCTCTAACTGGCTTGAAGGTGAGGGTGGGCTGAGCGTTCCAGGCAGTGTGAACTACTTGTGCAAAGGCCTTGTGGATTTTTGGGAAAATGAAGCAATGCCAGTTTGGCTGAAGAGCAGAGATTGAATTAGAATGGTATAAGAAATGCTCAAGATAGGTAGGGCCAGACAATGCAAGGCCATGGTAAGGATTTTTTTTCCTATGAGCAATGGGGACCACAGAAGGATATGGATTAAGGGAGTGTTTTGAAAGCAGATTTGTGTTTTGAAACGTTCTCCTAGGCTGGCTCATGGAGAGTGGATGAGAGTGTGGCAAATACCTGTGATATACTGTGTCACATCCCTCTGGCCACCTGACTTGGTGGGCAGTTCCATGCACTAATGCCAGTATCCCACATTGCACATGTGGGAAGGGTCTCTACACTCTGCTTTCTCCTGAGCTGCAGAAGGATGCTCATCAGCAGACAGGTATACACCAGACATGTCCCTACACGCAAGCCCAACCAATGAGGGACCAGATGAGTGGATAGATGCTCCAGTCTCCCCCTCCTCTGGAGCAACAATTCGGAGGCACACTCTGCATGGCCCCTGAGAGGATCCTCAGTGGGACTGAGCCTCAGCTGCCAACCATAGTAGCCAACTATTTTGCAAACATGTATTGCTTTCTTCCTTCACTACCTTACTTTCTCCTCTACTTTACTTCTGCTTCCTGTGCTCACCTCCCAAGTCAGCTACCTATACCCAAGTCCTGGTCTCAAGTCTGCTTTGGGTGGAATTGAAACCAAGCCAGAGAGTGCTAAGTGGATGGAACTGCAGCCTTAAAGATCTAGCTGTGAAGCTGCTTATGTAATGGAAAACCAAACAAAATCCAAATTGCTTTGTATGGTGTCCCAGTCATCTGCTGCTGTGTGATGAATCACCCCAAAACTTAGTGGCTTAAAACAACAACAATCATTTTGCTATTATTTACTCTCACAGTTCAAGTGGTTGAGAAAGCTCAGCTAGAAAGTTATTGCTTGGGGTCACTCACCTGATTGCAGACAGAGTGGCTAAGGATGGCGTCATCTTTAGGGCTTCCTGACTCATATGCCTGAAAATTGATGTTAGCTGCTAGTTGTGATTTAGCTGAAAAATCTACTTGGCCTCTCCACCGGGTCTGGGCTTCCTAACAGCATAGTGACTGGGTTCCTAGAGCAGGCATTCCAAGAGAGAGTGCCAGAAGGAGCTGTCATCTGTTCTAATCCAGCCTCAGAAGTCACACAGCATCATTTCTGTGGCATTCTATTCATTCAAAGTGAGGGACTAAGGCTAGCCCATATTTAAGGGGAGGGGAATGAGATTCTACATGTTAATGGGAGGAGTATCAGAGAATCTGATATGGGAACATGCTTTGAGAGTGGACCCTCTAAATGAATTCCCAGCCTAGTTTTATATCTGTTGTCAAGACACCCATAAGAGAGGATTTAACCTTTCATGGAATGCTTCTGTGAGAGTCTGATATTTATGCAACACATCAGGACACATGGCTGAATCTGTCTCTCCAAATTGCTCCTGCTCACTATGGGGGAGATTGCTGCTTGGCACTAAAGCAGGGAGGGAAGAATTGGAGCTCTTAGTTTATCCAAGAGTGAGGGGTATCAGGGAAATCAGCCAACTTCTTTCCTATGATATAGGCTGCTTAATCAAGAGAAAGTAGAAGGAAAAATATATTAATGACATATTCAAGTTTTTGAAATTGAACTTAGAAATAGCCTTGGTTAATGATTTATTTTTCAACATGAAAATTCTCTTTATATTGACTATTTTGCTCTCACAAATGTCAAGCCATTTATTCTATGGTTAAGCTGCCCATATTTTCATGAAAATATTTCCTTTTAAATGTTAAAAGATATCAACCCTGAAATCAATTCATTTTCTTCTTGTGCTAAAAATGAGAATATCATAGCAGAACACAGTCTAATTGATGCTAACAGGGATCAGTGGGGAAAAAAGGAGACCCTAAGTCTTCTATTTGATTTTCCTTTTAAGACTCTCAATTGAATAATAGTAGCTATTTTGAATTCATCTATGCTCATTGACCTAACTTGTCAGAAATCAATTAATAATCAATCAATATGTTCTTTGAACTATGCAATGAATTTGAGAACACTCAATTCAAATTCTAGTATGATCACAGTGACCCTACTCCAGCCACTTATCCTTAGTTAAATTGCTTCTCAGTTTCTTAATCTGTCAATAATGGCACTGATGCTTTTGCCGTCACAAAAATAAGTTGATTTGCAAAGCATAATCCCTAATGTTTAGTTGTGTTCTCTTGATATTCTCTACCTGTAATTCCAGAAGTAGCTACGAGGGAAAAAGAAAAAGGGTAGTGTAGATTCAACTTGTAGATTTACTCTGACTCATGAACACTGATGTCTCAGATATCATATAGGTAGTTGGGTCTTTTCCATTAAAAAAAAAAAAACCACCCTATTTATAATTTAAGACAACTGCTGGGTAACAAAATACCCCAAAATTTAGTGGCAAAGAACAATACTTTATTTTAGTTTTATATGCATCATGATGTTGTGGTGAGGAATTCAGACAGGACAATGAGGATGGCTCACCTCAGCTTTATGATGCCTAGGCCCTCAGCTGGGATAACTTAGAGAACTAGGACTTGGAAAGCTGGTGGCTGACTGGGGCTTTGTCTCTCTCTCTCTCCCTCCCTCTCTCCTTCAAGATACATAACTGAATTTGTTCCTCCACCTATCCTTTCCATACAGCTAGTCTGGGTTTATTCACAGTATGAAAGTCTCAGGGTAGTTACATTTCTTACATGACAACTGAGAAACTGTCTCTAAAAAAGACAGAAACCAGAAGATAGAAGTTAAAATGTTGTCCCGAAGTAACACAGTGCTAACTCCATCATAGTCTATTGGTCAAAGAAGAATCCACACAGATTCAAGAGGAAGGATGACAGACCCCATGCATCAACAGGAAGGGTTTTGAAGAATCTAAGCCATCTTTAATACACCACACTTAATTACATTCAACTATGCTTTACAATGTAGCAGGTACTCTATAGCTTCTGATAATGGAAGAGAAGCCCCTATTGGACTAAGCCTATTGTTATCTTTGACTCAAAGATAACAACTGTGAACACTGGACAAAATATAAACAAATACCTAACTGGCACTGAATAGCAACCAAAAGCAGACACTGGAAGGGAGCCAGCAATTGGAGGAAGGAAAGGCATAGGTGAATTTTTTATGATTTTTTTACTTATGAGCAGGTCCTAGTCCATGCTGAGCAGGGCAGCTACCACTAGAAGGTCTGATGTCCTACTGGCATAAAAAAATAAGAGGAAATAATTCAGAGGTACCACAGCAGCCTAATAAAGAGAGAGCCTCAAATTTTGTGTATAAACTCTGCCAAAGTCTCTAGCTGACCACTGAACTACTCGTATATAGGGCAGACTGCAAGCAGTCCAGGTAAGACTGAAAGTGCTGAATGAGATTTCAGCTGCTGTCTAGCCAAGTTATCGGCCTGTTTTATTAAAATAAAAAGCAATAATTTTCAGAAGGGTAAAACAGAATCCAGGGTCTTTATAGTGTGTCACTCAATGTCCAGAATATAATCCAAGTGTATAAATACATTAGAAAATGTGATCCAGACTCAAGAGAAAGTGAAATCATTGAAGATCAACCCAAAGATGTCCCACATATTGAAATGAGCAGGCAAGGAGTTTAAAACAGCTATTATAACTATATGCTCAAGGACATAAAGGAACATAGCTTTTATGAATGAACAAACAGGAAATCTCAGCAGAGAAATAGAAATTATAAAGAAAGAACCAAATGGAAATCTTAGAAATGAAAAATAAAATATCTAAAATAAAAATTCACTGGTTGGGCTTAGAAGAAGAATAGAGGTAACAAAGGGAAGAGTCAGTGAACAGAAATGATTCATTCTGAAAAACAGAGAGAGAAAAAACAAACATGAACAGATCCTTAGAAATCTGTGGAACAATAACAGAAAGTTTAACACATATGAAATTATAATCCCAAAAGTTGAGGAGACAGGGAATAGGGAAGGAAAATATTTGAAGAAATAATGATCAAAATCTGGTGGAAGTTATAGATTTACAAATTCAAGAAGCTCAGTGATTCACAAAATGGATAAAATTATAGTCAAACTTCTGAGAAAATGAGATCAAGAGAAAAATCTTGAAAACTGCTACAGAAAAATAACAAAGAAACAGTAATAAGAATTAAGACTGACTTTTGTCAGAAACAACAAAGGTCAAGAGAAATCTTGAAAGTGCTAAAATAAAACCATCACTGTCAACCCTGAATTCTATATCCAGTAAAAATAGTCTCTAAGAATGAAGAGAATATAAAGGTAAAAACAATAGAACACCAAAGGAAATGATACATTGCTAACTCTACTTGAACTTACTAATAGTTAAATTTGGGTATAAATATGTATTTTGTCAAGCCCTATTTCTGCCCCCTGTGTGTCAGAGCATTGCAAGCTTATTGACTGAATAGTAATAACGAGCTATAATTCTGAGCAAATACTCTGCGCCAGGATCCGTCTATGGATATTACATTTAATCCTGATCCTTATCAACAGTTGTGGCTGTTATTATCGGGATAAAATTGCAGATGAGAAAATAGTCAGAGAAACTAATTACCAGTAATGTGTCCAAGGTCACATAGCTAGTTAGTGTGACCCAGGCCCAAGTAGAGGTCCTTGTCGGCTTGAATAATATTTCATGGACATTTATAGATAGCTTGAAAATTGACAAAGTCCCTTATGAACCCCTTCTAAAATCTTTCTTACACTATTTAAGGAGCTAACTTTTTATTTTAAAGGCAAACATAAAAACATTTCGGGTTAGCACCCTGATAGTCTCTCAATTGCCTGCAAACAGCCTGCCTTCTCCCTCTCCCCACATGCTCCTTCCTTTAGCAATAGAGAACACCCAACAGCCCACAACACAACTGCTGTTTCAGCTGGCACAGAGCTGCTCAGCTAGAGACTGTTTCTTCCAGCCTCCTTTGAAGCTCGGCGTGGGCCATGTGATCAATTTTGGGCAAATGGGATATGAGTGGACACAGGTATGACCAGTCAACTTCTGGTCAGGTTCTTAAAGAAAAACACACTTGCCTTAGACCTTCTATTCCCCCTTTCCCGAGGGCTGGAAAATGCAACCGTGAGCCTCTGCTTTGGACCTGGAAGTGGAAGCCACGTGTGAAAGGTGCAGGAGAGCCAATCTGTGCGCCAGCCCTCAAAGCTGCTCTGAATGGCTTACTGCTGCACCAGGCATGGAACACCCATATAACAATGTAAAAACAACAACAACAAAAAGTTAAAAAATTTCAAAGGCATTTATTGAAAACCTGGCCATGTGGCCATCTCTGTGTGTCCTCATTTCTAAAGTAGGGTGATCATTTTACTTTCCTCACAGGGCTGGCCTGAGGGCGGAGTAAGATAATGTGCATAAACATTAGCACAGTGCCTGGTACAGAGCAAGAGCCCACACATGCTACATTTATTGTGTGTCATGGGCTAGATTTGAATATAGACACAGCCTTTTCCTTTATATACTGGGTGTCCTCAGACACGTGGTTAATGAATGCTGTCGATCTAAGAACAGAGACAGAAGAATTTGTAGATGCTAGGACTTGTGCTAATGATATCATAGGGTATTTTAACCGTTATTTGACAACCCTTCTTTCTCAGCATTTTCAACTCTTCATCTCCCTTAAAAGAATGGATGGTGTTTTAAAAAACATTTTCTTCTATAGTTGTGAGGGATATATATATATATATTCAGGATTATTCTTAGAAAATTAATCTCTCATTTTGAGGCCAGCTCACTACTAGATTACTAGAATGATAAACTCCTATTGGTAAAAGAATACTATTTTCTTACCAAATTACTAGAGCTCCCCCTCCCTAATCTGAGCTTCTCTCAATTCTCTTTCAACAGAATATGTAATGCATTTAGAAGGTGACAGCATGGTGTGACTGCTCAACATTCCATTCGTGTCTTCAGCACCAACAGAGGAAAGGTTAGAGATATAAGGGCAGCCCCTTGTTTATTGCAATTTCACAGCAGTGGCAAATGCCACAGCACTAGGGCTGGCAGCAGGAATTAGTTAAAACCTGGCAGCAAAGCTTCCTTTCCCCTCACTGCTTCATATCTTTTCAGAGTGGAGATATATGTTAATTTGTGAAAATGAGGACTAAAAGAAGGACAAAGAGAGGAGGGCTTGGGAGAGCTAAGGCAGGGACGGGAGCCAGATTAGTAAATGAGGAGGAGAAACCAGAGAGAAGGAATGAGGAAAAGGGAGAGAAGGGAAGAAGGGGCAGAGGATAGAGCGATGTACAGTATGGGTAGAGGTGGACTTGCCTTTTAAAAGAAAAAGGTGGAGGAGAGGAGTCGTTGAAGAAGAGGAGTCATTTCAATTTTCTCTCTCTGGCAATGACATAAGAAATGGGGGAGATATATAGTAATAATCTCAAAACTAATAAAGCAGGCAAGTCTGAGTCTAGACTTACTTTTTAGCATTTGGAAAATTCAAAAGAGCACTATTTGTATCAATTCTAAGGTAGTCATTTCCCTGCCTCTCCTCCTCCCCCATCCTGCTTCCAGTGACATGTTATTTCCATACCCTTAAATCTAGGAATAAGTCAGAAACTTCAACTCCTCAACCCTAAACACCAGCTTTCCAGAGGGCTTCGTTACCTGGATTGGCCAGGACATGGGGATGGTTTAAGTGAAGGAGGTGCTGGGAAACTGGGTCATATGTTGGTGGAACCCTTGTGCTATGGGGCCCTGGTGTTCAGAATAAGATGTGGTACATACTAGAATATACAATGGAATACTATTCAGCCATAAGAAAAGATGAAATATTGCCACTTGCGACAACATGGATACTTGAAAGTATCATGCTAAAAATCTGTATAATTTTATTAACCAATGTCACCACGATAAATTCAATTTTTAAAAAAAGGGCCTCTTACCTGCTAGAATTCCCCCATTACCTGAGGTCGCTGCCTCCATTCCAAAGGCCTTGCCAGTCCTGCCTCTCGGGGGAGGGGGGAGGGTGGGTGGGGTAGAGGGGGGCTGCTCAGTTGCTACAGAAAAGGCAGGGTTAACTTGCCTCTCTGTTATTCCATGGTAGGAAAAAAGTAAAAGAAAAATGCAAAACTTGAGAGAAAAGGGGACTTGAAAACTCAAGGATGACAATAGACTGTGAAATCTGAACCCAAATTTCTAGTCATTTCTCTTACTAATTCTGGCTCAGCAATTATGAAGCGATTGCCTTTGGAACAAACAATTTATCTTTCAACAACTATTCCAGGTTCAAGAAGACCTAGAACAGGGGAGCATTAATGTTTAAGTAGGCACATATGGCTCTATCTTCTTTCCCAGTTTAAAAGAATTGTATTTACAAAAGCTTCTGATGAATAACTTTGGTTAGTGTCTGGGTTGGCTTGTCACGTGGAGCGCTGGTACCCACACTGGGGCTGGGTGACTTCATTCCTCCACCCTTCCAATGTCTTACCTTTGAACTGTCACAGGCCAGCCCCTTCTTTTACTTCCCTCTCATGATTCAATTCCCTTCGCAAAACCTGAAGAAAGCCAGGAAAACGCCTTGTGTGCAGCTGGAGCCTCAGCTCTGACACCACCGGAAGGCGAATCCAGACCACCTTTCATCAGCCATCTCCCTGCAGCGGAAGGACTGTCAGAGGCCGAAGTGCTTTCACCAGCTCCAATCACGCCTGACTCATTCCCAAGAACCTGCCAAGGAAATTGCTCGACTCCCCACCAGTGGCTTGAACCTTTCACTTCCATTTGAGACAGATTTGAGTTGACTTGTCAAAGACTGACATATAGTTTTCCATTGAATTTAAAAGAAAAAAAACCATACCAAGTTGCTGACTACTTCCTCTATGGTATAGCGTTGAGTTTTAAGTGTTGTTTGCTGATTTCTCATACCTGTCCCCAATATAAATAATAGAAATATTTTGGAAAACCAGTCATCAGCTAGTAGTGAATGGTTTTATATAGAAAGAACCCATTTGTCACTAGGGATGAAGGCAGCATAGTTTTTGGTTATAAACTCAAGGTCTGGAGCCAGATTACTTCAGTTCAAATCTCAGCTCCACCATTTACTACTTCTGGGATCCTGGGAAAGTTATTTAATCTATCCCTCAGCTTCTTCAACTATAGAACACAAGCATTAATAATAGCATGAATTTTGTAGAGTTGTGAGGATTAAATAAGCTCACAGTTATCCAGCACATAGTAAACACTCTACTTTTATTAACTATTATTATTATTACTAGGGGCCCATGCACAAATTTGTGCACCTTGAAAGGAACTGTGGGCCGTGAGGCTGCGGTGGGCACAGGGGCCGGTCTCAGCCCATCCTCTGTGCCCCTGCTTGGCCCCTCCCACCCTGGCCCCCTGGCCCCTGTCTGCCGGCAGCCCCACTCCTGCCACCGCCAACGCAGCTCAGCCCCGCTTGCACCCACTGCTGGCACCAGCCCTAATCCGCACCATCAGCGGGTGTGAGCAGTGGCTCCAGCACTGGCAGTGGGTGCGAGTGGGGCTGGCACTGGCAGCAGGTGGGAGCACCCAGCAGGACCACAGCGCAAAGAATTTTCAGTAACCACCAGAGGCTCGCCCCAATGACAGTGACCAGTGCCCCGCCGTGGTCTGGTGCCCCTGCTCACCTGCTCCACCATCCTGCTGCAGCCGATGCCTGCCATGCTCCGCGTGCCCCCTGGTGATCAGTGCACATCATAGCGACCGGTTGTTCAGTTGTTCTGCTGTTCCGTCTATTTGCATATTAGGGTTTTATATATGTAGATGGTTGTTATCATGATTATGTATCCTTTGGGAAACATATGGGGGTCTCAGTGGCTGAGAGAGCCATACCCAGGAGTAGGAGCCCTGAGTTAAATGACCCCATCTTCCAATTGTCTTTCAACTATGATTACTCACTGTAATAGAGAGAAAAGATGAACAAACAATTAAGGTGGTACTTCCCAGCCCTGCTGGTTAAACCTCCCTGACAGCTACAGATGAAGGGATTCCTAAGAGGGGCTTCTGCTGGGCCAAAGAAGCTCACAAAATACAGGTTTACCGATTATGTTATTGTGAGTTTAGGTATGAGACCAGCTGTCCCCAAATGAAACATTTAGAGCTATAGTCACATTTATTAGCACAGAATTGATTTACAAAACTCAAGGAGGGCACGGAATTCCTATGAACTGTAAATTAGTAAATTGCTTTTTAATCTACCATAAAAGATCACTGAAAAGTCCTTTTAAAATCAAAGGTCTGCTAATTCAATCATGAACACATTTGCCCAATGGTGCTCAAGGCAAGAGGAAATCTTAAATGCTGTGCAATTGCCATTTAAGACATATAATTTAAGGAATGATTTAAGTTTAATTACAATATCGAATGCAGATATATGCTATTTTGAGGAGACATTGGCCTTAACACTAATATTTGCTTTCAAAATATTTTTTGAAATATTGCATTGTGTGCTTTCTGATCAGACCTACTTCTCTGTGAGCCACAGAAGACAACAGTGAAAACGGCTGTCCTTTTGGGGGCAGAGTGTGTGCTCCCTAAGCTTCAGGGTAGAGAGAGGACAAGAGAAGAAGAGGTTGAGTTAACCGGGAGTAGGGACTGCAGGATACACACTCCATCAGAAATAGGATTTGCTCTAGTTCAACAATATGCCCTCATGTTATAGATGCAGAAACGGAGACACAGAAAGGTGAGGTGATTTGCTAGCCATCAGTTAAGGCCCAAAGTCAGAACTAAAACTCAGTCCTTCCTCTTAATTCACCAGCTCTCAAATTCGAACGTGCTTAGAAATTATCTGGAGATCTTCTCAGTATGGCGATTCCTGCCCCTTTCATTTTGACTCTGCAGGACTGAGGTGCAGTTGCATCTTTAACAAATTCAGGCGATATGAATGCAAGTGGATCCAGAGACCACATTTTGAGAAATTCTGCTCTAGATCAGGTGTCTTATGGCAGATGCTTTTCAATTTATGAAGCTATTCAGCTAATCAATCCAGAAGTGAAAGCCCTTTGAAAAGTTGCACAAATGCGCCTGCAATATTCCCGGGCTGGTAAACGTTGCTCCTCAGTACACATTTCTACTCACAGGAGGACCCGGGAGCAGCATCCTTACCAGGGTGCTGGGTAGAATTGCAGAATCTCAGACACTACCACAGACCACATAGACCGAATAAGTCAAATCTTCATGATAACAAAATCCTTCGGTGATTTTGAATGCACAGCAAAGTTTGAGAAGCACTGATGCAAGGTCCAGGAGCCTGCTCTGGTTATCTATCGCTGCATAATACATTACCACAAAACCTTGTAGTATACAAACACAACAATACTATTTTCTCTCATGATTTTACGGGTTAGGACTCACCTGGACAATTTGTTCTCTTCCATGGTGATCAGCACAACCAGACCTGGGGCCTCGCATCTCCTTTATACGGCATATTCTGGGGCTGGAATGTTCAATATGCTGCCTTCATTCACATGACTGGAATTTGGGCTGAAATGGGCGGAAACTGGGATGTGGAAAGCAATGTTCTATTTTCATGTAAGGTGGTCTCAGGAGAGTCAGACTTCTTACCCAGCAGCTGACTTCCCCTAGGGTGAGGGCTCAGACACTGGTCATGAGCCACACAGCCCACCCACATTCCAGGGGAGGAAACATGGACCACAACTCTCCGTCTCTAACTTACCACAGAGCTTACTAGCAGTGCAAGGGAAATGCTTAGGGTTGTGAAGCACCTGGAGCCAGTCCATCATCCAAGAGCCAGGCTGTGAGGTCCAAACTGCAAATAGCATGAGAGGTGAGAAAAAGGGAGATTAGCTGGAAAAGGCTTTCCAGGAGGAGATGGGACTCAAATTGGTCTTAGAAGCATGAATAGGGGCTGGTCAAGGAGAAAGAAAGGAAACGGTCATTCCAGAATAATTTCTAGATCTACCACAGCCTCGGGCTAGTTTGT
>NW_005353967.1:18852699-18869898 GCF_000412655.1 Myotis brandtii
ACACCACTCCACTCTGGGCCTTAGGTTTCCACCGCACTGTAAAGATACCCATGTTGTTGTCTTCTCATAGCAACATTGTGTGAGTTTACAAAGCAGAAACTGCTTTTCAGATTAAAGTTTCCAAAGAAATCTGAAATTGGCCACAGCCTCACCACCACACCAAGTATTCAAAGAAATCAGGCAGCTTTGAACAATACCAGAGAAAGTGGTTTGCTCAAATCGGAGTCATTTACTGTCTAGAAAGGATAGATCATTCTAGGCCTTGCTTTTCCTCTGCTCTAAGTGGGAATATTCAGATATTACATAGGAAACCCAGTCCCTGGAAGAATACTTGGATGCAGAGAAGCAGCCTGAAGTATGTGTACAAATAAGCAATTTAAAAAAAAGCAGGAAGCCAACAGAACATAAAGTATGGTCCAAATTACATAAAATGTTAAAATACTAGAAATAATGCCATAACGTTAACAGTTGTGAAAATATGCATGATTTTTTCCTCTTTTCCATATTTCAGTAAGTTTTTCACAATAAACATGGGCTATTTTCATAATCATAACAACATGCCTGATCAAAAGATGTATTTTGATTTTCAAAGAATGTTCTAGGAACTCTCACATAGCAATGGATTCTTCAAAAACACAGTTTTCACAAACCCTGTCACAAATCCTTCTAGAAGCCCACATATGAGTATTTGCCCTGATAAATGCCAGTTCTGTTCTTCAAGATTTACTTGTCAGGAAATCAAGACACACAGAATGAGTTATTTCAGAAGGAAATGTTCCGGGATTCTGGAAACAGATGATGCTTTCTTTCAATCCGTTGTCATTCTTCTCCTTCACTAAGATATCGTCGTCATCACTCTGGCTTTAACGCAGCTTGACAGTAGCCGCATTTCGGTGTTGGTCTTCATCTCTTTGGGTAAAAGTCTGTGGATTGAGGCTCAGCTCATAGCTGGTTTATACTAATCAGACACGGGGACTAAATTAGAACAAGAATGGGTCCGAGGTGGGATAATGTGAAGCCGACCGCCTCCCGGCAGGCATTTTATGCTCAGGACCTCATTCTCATGAACGCTGACTACCCATTGGCCCTCACTTTTATAGGCCAGAGGGCTGTTCACTCCCTATCATAAACTATTGGCAGCATAACCCTTCGCTTACTTTTCTTATTCACTCCCAGTTTGTGCTGCTGCTAAAA
Organism: Myotis brandtii; assembly: GCF_000412655.1. Classification (NCBI taxonomy): domain Eukaryota; kingdom Metazoa; phylum Chordata; class Mammalia; order Chiroptera; family Vespertilionidae; genus Myotis; species Myotis brandtii. The sequence continues at coordinate 18,853,894 of NW_005353967.1, forward strand.
TATTCTGCTTTGCAGCTGCCATTATCAGCGTCAAAATCATCCCTAGTCTAAGGCACCAGCCTTCCCAGAGCAGAAACCACAGACTCAGCAGCCAGGATGTCATCAGTGTACCCGAGATTACATCATCTCCTTCTGCCAACCTTAATACCACTATGGTAACCATCAACAGCAATAGCCATGATTATTTCAGTAGAAATATTGAACAGATGTGACAGCCTTGTCAAACTCCTTTGCTGGTGTCCAACCACTCTGTTATACCTTTTGCAAGTCTAAAATCTCTCTTCTGGCCATAATAGAGACGGCGTGCGCTGACCTCCCACGTGGGAAACTATGCCTGTAGCATCAATTGGCATCTCAAATACCAACTACCAACACCAACCTATACATATAGCCCGCTGGTCAGTTTTACACACATTCTCCTTTTTTGACTTTCAGGACAGCTGAGCCTGCAGTGGAATAACTTGAAGGAGCACTGGATTTCCTGTCAGAAGTTTTGCATTTCTGGGTCCTTACTACCTATAAACCTTGAGCAAGTCACTTTAAACTTGTTTCTTGTCAGTAAAATACCTACCTCTTTTCAACCCAGTTTGATAATTAAATGAAATGGTACATTTAAAAATAACAAATTAGGAAAATAGGTAAACAAATACTTGTACATGCTTGTTCATAGTAGCACTATTCACAATAGCCAAGAGATGAAAGCTACCCTACTGTCTATCAACAGATGAATGGATACACAAAATGTGATATGTGATACAATGGAATGTTGTTCAGCTATAATATGGAATACTGTATATACATGGTACCTTGTGGAAGCACCTAGAAATACTGGTACATGCTGCATCATGAATGAACCTAGAAAACTTGTGCTAAGTGAAAGAAGACAGACGTAAAATGTCACATATTGCAATGCTTCCATTTATATAAAACTAGAGGCCCGGTGCACAAAAATTTGTGCACTGGAGGGGGGGGGGGCAAGGGGAGGTCCCTCAGCCTGGCCTGTGCCCTCTCATAGTCTGGGACCCCTTGGGAGATAACGACCTGCTGGCTTAGGCCTGCTCCTGGGTAGCAGAGGGCAGGCCCAATCCCTAGGTGCAGCCCCTGGTCGGGCTCAGAGCAGGGCCGATTGGGGAGTTGGGGCGCCGCCCCCTGTCATGCACAGAGCAGGGCGGATTGGGAGGTTGCGATGCCACCCTCAGTCACGCTCAGGGTAGAGCTGATTGGGGGGTTGGGGCACCGCCCCCTATCACACTCAAGGCAGGGTCGATGGGGAGGTTGCGGCGCCACCCCCTGTGACGCACAGAGCAGGGCCAATCAGGGGGTTGGGGCGCTCCCCCCTGTCACCCGCAGAGCAGGGCCCATCAGGGGGGTTGGAGCTCCGTACCCTGTCACGCACAGAGCAGGGCCCATCAGGGGGTTGGGGAGCTCCCCGCTGTCACGCACAGAGCAGGGCCGATCAGGGGGTTGAGGAGCTCCCCCCTGTCACTCACAGAGTAGGGCCAATAGGGGAGTTAGGGCACCGCCCCCTGTCACACACACAGCAGGGCGGATCGGGGGGTTGGGGCGCCGCCACTGTCACACTCAGGGCAGAGCCAATGGGGAGGTTATGTCTCTACCCCATCACACACAGAGCAGGGCCTGTGGGGGGGGAGGGGTTTGGGCGCTGCCCCCTGTCACGCTGATCCCGGTGCTGGGAGGCATATTACCCTTTTACTATATAGGATAGAGGCCTGGGGGCCGGCTGGTTTGCTCTGAAGGGGGTCCTGGATCATGGTGGGGGTCCCCACTGGGGTGCCTGGCCAGTCTGGGTGAGGAGCTGAGGGCTGCTTTCAGTCTGGCAGTTGACTGAAGCTCCCAACCGCTCCTTTTTTTCTTTTTTCTTTTTTTATTCTGGGCCAGCTTTAGCTCTGGCTGTAGCTCTGAGGCTTCCGCTGCTGAAAGCAGGTATCTGGTTTGTTTGCGTTCTATAATGGAAACAATGTATAACTCCAGCTCTGAGATCCCAGCCGGCTGAAAGCTGGTTTCTGGGGTTTTGTTTAGCTTCTATATTTGTTACAATGTTTCTTAGAGTTGCAGCTCAGAGGCCGGCAAGTCAAGCGGGGAACGTTGGAGTCCGCAGTCACTGGAGCAAGCAAGCCTCCCGTTCGCTTCAGTGCATGGCTGCCGGCCGCCATCTTGGCTGACAGTTAATTTGCATAAGGATATGCTGATTAGCCAATGGGAAGGGTAGCGGTCGTACGCTAATTACCATGTTTCTCTTTTATTAGTGTAGATACCCAGAATAGGTCAGTCTATAAAACAGAAAACAGATTTGTGCTTGTGAGGGGTGGAGGGGAGATTGGAGAGACTGTTAAATGGATATAGGTTTTTGGGGGGTGATGGAAATGTTTTGGAACTAGGTTGAGGTGGTGGTAGCACAACATTGTGAACGTACTAAATATCACTGAATTGGTCACTTTAAAGTGATTAATTTTATGTCATATAAATTTTACCTAAATAAATAAAAGTTATAAATAAGCACCTGAAAGTCCTAGTTAGTATATCCCAGAGATAAAACTGTCTCAGAAAGATTAAGTGACAGATTAAAGGACAAACACTTAAAAAATAAAACAAGCAAATCAAAACAACATAAAACAAGAAATGTACTGTGAGACTAGAATTCTGGCCTTCTGATGCGCCAGGTAGGTCTCCCTTATGCCATTACTGCTATCCGCTTCTGGGTGTGGGAATCGCCGATTAAGCATTTAAGATCATTCTCCGCTCTGAATTTCTGCCTGTTGCCTAATCCAGTCCACCTACTGCATTTTCCCTCTCCCCCTCCCCTTGTTAATTCACAGTGATACTAAGACAAAGTGATAACCTGACCTAAAGATTGGGGTCTTTGGAAAACCAGAAGAGCTTCTCTATCTCTGCATCTTCTTTATCTAAAGAGAAGGTTCCTGAATGTCTAGTGGTTCTCTGAGAAGCTAGGGAGCTTTGCTACAAATGTATTAGCTTGGGCCCCATCCCAGTCCAACTGAAGCAGAATCTATTGGTCCTTTGGAGCCATACAAAATAATATGAATGTTTCAAATGCAAAGTCTATCTTCCACATCATGTGCAGCTCTTCAAATGTCTGACTCCAGGCACTGTGTCCATCCATATCTTCTCTCTAATAATACTTTTTGCCTTAAAGTCTATTTCGTCCAGTAATAATGCAACTACCAGCTTTCTTTTTCTACTCTTTTACTTTTAACATGTAACCAGCCGCTGGTAGTCTTGGTGTGGATACTCACGTTCTGTATGCCAGACTCCAGCCAGTTCTCCTTGCCCTCCAGCAGCTTGCGGTAGGTGGCAATCTCCACGTCCAGGGCCAGCTTGGCATTCATGAGCTCCTGGTACTCACACGGCTGCTGGGCCATGTCCTGCTTGGTGTTTCTCAGAGCGGCCTCCAGCTCAGCCACCTTGAACTGAGTGAGCATCCTTGATGGCCAGCTCCCCACACTTACCAGCATCGGCGATGGTGGCCTCCAGGGAAGTCTTCTGGTTTTGAGACCCTCAAGCTCAGCCTGGAGTCGGCTGATGTTCCGGTTTGTTGTAATAAAATAAAAAAATGTTTAAAATGCTTAAAGAATGTTAGAAAAGTTTTTAAAAGTTTGGGTTAACTTTCCTTAAAACTTAAAGCGTGATATTAAGAACACATTCCCCACTGCCTTGAGGTGTGTGTACACCAGAGATAAGGGTTTGAACTGACTCAGAGTGACTTGTCAAGATAAACACTTGCATGAGTGACATACTCTCCTTAGCCCCCTTGCCTTGTTTGAAATTAACATATGTGCATTGACGTAAATCACTGATAGCCACCTGAGCTGCTACGGGTATGAACAAGCTTTAAATTAAATCACTGGCCACCTGAGCTGCTACGGGTATGAACAAGCTTTAAATATGGACCCCGGCCAGCTAACGATGCTCGCCTGTCAAGACAGCAGCAAAGGCCCACCCCTTTGTAGGTCTGACAAGCGACACGACGCTCCTCTCCCTGCCAGACGACAGAAGAACGGCTAACAACCCCCGATTGAGATGTGACCGAGCTCTCGGGTGAGAAACGCCAGACCCCTTGCGCCTGGATCAGACCAGCCCAGCTGCTGGACCCCAGAGGACAGCACAATGGGGATCCCTAACTAAGTTTGTACCCACAGCTCAGGAATTTGTGTGAGTAATAAAAAAAGCTGTGTGATTTGCAACTGCATGTTTCATGTGGTGTGATTCCTACTGCAGTTAATTGAACTATTTTGCATACACTTAAAATTTAAATTAAAGCCTCTGGTCTTTGTTGGTCCTAAAGCCTGCCACTCTGGTCCTGCTTGCGTAGAGCAGACTCTTCACTAGCAACTACTTAAATGTCCCACACCTGCACGGTTAAAGTATATCTCAAGGGATGCCTTAGATAAACACCCCAGATCCTTTCCCAGGGTCTCCTTGGGACATGGTTCATCTTAGAAATCTCAGTCTTCATGTGATGCAGGTCATCTCCATGCTTTCCAACCAACATCTGCAGCTCCTCATACTTGATCTAGTACATGGTTTCAGCCTCAGCCCAGCTGTGGTTTGTGATGTCCTCATGCTGGGCCTTGACCTTGAGGTCCAGAGAGCAGTTGTTGTCCATGAATAGCACCACAGATGTGTCCAAGATCTGGGACTGCAGTTCACAAATATCCTTTTCATACAGCTGCTTGTAGAAGTTGATCTCATCGGTCAGCCCTTTCAGGTGGGACTCCAGCTCTACCTTGTTCATGTACGCTTCATTCACATACTTCTTGATGAGGACAGATTTATTCTCCATCTCTGCGCTTGTTGATCTCATCCTCGTACTTATTCTTTAAGTCCTCCACCAGTCCCTGCATGTTGCCAAACTCTGCCTCCAGCCTCCGTTTCTCTGGAGCCAGTGTGTCCACCTGCCACTGAAGGTTGTTGATGCAGCCCTCAAGCACGTGGTCCGTGCTACTGCGAGTCATCCTCTGCTGCTGCAGGAGGTTCCATTTGGTCTCAGAATCTTATTCTGCTGCTCCAGGCCTCGCACCTTATCTACGAAGGAAGTAAACTTGTTGAGGGTCTTGATCTGCTCCTTCTCCTGGTTGCGCACGGCCTGGATTAATGCCGGTAGTCTTGATCCAGCATCTAGAAGGGTTCAGGAATCTGGAGAAGGCACTGTGTGTAAATTAATCAAGAGTCCAGAAACGAAACATAATTTTGAAAAGCATTTTGGGGAGTCAGAGAAGAGTTCTCCTTGTCTCAGGACCCCTTGCTCTTTATTAACACAAATTGTCCTAAGGCAAGGTAAATATACATCAAAGGCCAGGGTTTGGTATACAGAATCTATTGTCAGATTGGAGGAATTGCCTACGGCTGTTCAGGTATTTGGCCAGTAGGAGGCAATGACCTGTAGATTAAGATGCCCTCAGCTGTCTGGCAGCAAGCAACAATTTATGCATCCTTTTCAGGTTTGGGGAAATGCCTTTAGCCACAATTTATGCATCCTTTCAGGTTTGGGGAAATGCCTTTAGCCATTTCCAGATGATTCAGCCCTGCTGACATGCTGGAATTGGCTTCCAGCACTGGATGTTAGGGTCCACCTCCAACTTCAGGGGGCTCAGCAGGCTTTGGTTCACTTGGACAGCTGTATTGCTCCCCATACTCCCAGCCCCACCACATCCCCCGGCCAGACAGGGCACTCTGGTAACTGCTGCCCACCTGGGAAAAGGCCGAGGAGCTGGTGTGGGTGCTGGGCCCACTGGAGTACGAGCAGCTGCTGAAGGCCTGGGTGCCAGAGGTGGACACCTTGTAGGTCTTCTGGTCACTCTTGTGGACATGGTGGAGGCTGGAGTGGAGGAGAGGAGGCTGAACCAAACAGAGATTCTAGAAGGAGAGCCAAAAAGCTGCTTGTCACTTTATTATTTTAAAACAAACCTATTTATAGTTTTAATAGTTTTTTATTGTTATCTGAACTCAAATGTCTAATCCAGCCTTTGTTTTGTTTCTTGATTTCATGTGTGTGTTTTGTAATTTTGTGTTGTGAATCATCTTCAGTAGGGTTTATCTGGGAAGTGTTCCCTGGATGGAGGAATGGTCCTTCCAAAGAGATTTGTGCTTTGTCTTCTGCCAGTTGACACAGAAATATCACCAACTTCAGACCACTTTTATGTTAATTTCTGACCTTAGGGGCCTCTATTAATGCAATGAATGTAAATTAAGCCCAAGCCTGCGTGAGGAGCAGAGCCATCCTTAGGGGAGGGTTTCTCTCATCTAGAGCCCAGGCTGAGAGAAGTTTTCTTGTGTTGATGGACAGGTTTTTATTTCCTAGTGCATCCTTTTTCTGGGTGTCCTAGATTTTTGTAGGGATCTCAGTACTAATTCCTGCTTCATATAGGAGACTTTTCCTCCTGTCCCTGTTGTTAACAGAGTGCCACATACACAATGTGCCCGAGGGGAGCTCTAGTGTCAGCTCATAAGCTCACTAGTCTGTTGTTTTGTTTTCAGTGCTGGGGTATTTCCCTTTCTTGTGATAGCAAAAAGATTTAAAAAATGTACTTAACCGAGAACTTCTAGGTGATAGTGGCAGTAAGGCAGGCTTTCAGTTTATTTAGCCTGCAATATTGATAAAAATAAAAGTACCCTAAGTGTTATCTGTATGTAGCACTTTATATCAACTAAGTAATAATTTGTCTCACAACAGATTCTCAACCATTTTCAAAACTGAAGGCGATACTAATCTCAAAATACCTTCACTAAAGAGCAATGCTTATTATACCTGCAAATGTTCATATGCAAAGTGGGGCTGTTAAATAGTGAGACTGAGGCTATAAACTACACAATTACTTACCTTTGTAATTGTTCAGACACTATTTGCATATGTTCTCTAGTAAGTGAAAACAGAACTTCAAAAATGAATTTTCCTCTTGTGTGGTTATTAATTTCTTAGAAGTGAATAACTTTATTGTTATATTAGCCAACTTAATTTTTGAAAACAATATCAGCAATATAATTCTTCAATGAAAGTATCACAGAAGAAGGAACCAGGGATCTAAACACTAATAAAACAAACACTTTGAATAGTTCCGATATAGGGCAAAGAGATAGTCAATATGGCTCTTTCCCTCGGTTCCACCATCAGCTTCCCACATAACCCAAGACAAGCTTTTACTTTTTTCATGGCTCTGTGTCTCCATCTCTTGCCTGTAGCTTTACTGTTGATTAACTGTACAATCCAGGGAGAGCCTCGAAATAGTTCATCACTGTGTGACCTCTGGTAAGAGACTGGTTCCTGTAGGCTCATGTCCTTAAGAAGGGTGACAATTACTGACCTCACAGGCCGCTACTTGAGCTAATTTACCTAAAGCTTCCAAATCAAGACTGTCAACTCTGTCAGCCATTATTATTACTCTCACCAGCATTACTATATAATATTGTGATAATATAATAAAGAGGGTCTTTTAAAACTATATCCTCAAAGAACAAAGATTTTTCTCAAAAAACTGATAGGTTGCTTAATATTAATTTTTGTGCGAAGGATTTTCTGCCAGGCTTATGCATATTTTCTATAAGCAATCCTATTGAGGATTTGAACAAGAAAGAGAAATCAGGGCAACAAGGAAAACCATAACGGTGGGGGAGACAAACCTTTCATTTTTAAGCTTTGTACCAGCCAAGAACTACTGACCCCAAAGGATATCAATTTTAAAACATCATTCAAATATTATTCCCTTTAGAATTTTCAAAACGTAAATTTGGGGCCAGGGAACTGCTGGTTTCTTTCTGAGACTACATGAAAAATTACTTACCAAATTACATAATTTCCTTTGACATTAATTTTAATCCTTTAAAACATTCTCAGTAATGTATGAGTCTATAGAAATAATTGTTCATAAATAAACACTATACAAGTCAGTAAGCCAGTGACAGATGAAAATATAGAAATAAGTGTTCTCTGGATGTAACTGTCTTAGGAAGAGTAACCTAAAGAAACTCCTGTCAGTTGGGGAGGGGTGTGTGTTTGTGTGGGGGGGGGGGGGGGGGGTTGCGATTTGCTATCTAAGTGAAACCTAGAACTGAAAGCCAATCAGCCAGCCGCCTTGTCCACCGTTTATCATATAGCCCAAGACAAAGCTCTCAGTGTTGTTATGGCTCTGTATCCCTGTCTCCAATATTTAAGTAATATCTGCCAATCTCCTATTAACAGAAGTGCTGTAAGAATTCAAGAGATAATGTTAAGAACCCTGACGTGCCCATAAACACAAACATTACCCCTGGTGGTTGCCCCGGCAGACTCTGTTAGAGATGTATGATGCTTGACAATGGTAAGGTTGGGGATAAACCTTGTCAGCAGCTCCAACTTGACTTTGGTCCGGAGTTGGGAGTGGCCAGAGGGAGGTGGGCAGAGCCAGATAATGGCCCTACCCAGGGGGATGCCTGAGGGCCTCTGATGAGAACAAAGCTCTAAGGTGGCCTGTCTCCAGGTGCCAGGATAGTCAGAAGTCAGTACAAGATTGATTCCCTCAGCCTTGGACAGCTCCCAGCCCAACCCCGTTCACCTGGAAGGGAAGGCCGTCCTGCTCCCTCCCAGCTTTCCCAGGAGGAACTGGGGGCTGTCAAAATGGCCTTTGTTCACTCTTCCAGAAGAGCCAAACTGAAACTACATGAAACACTTCAAATCCCTCTTAAGTACTGACAATAGCAAAAAGAGCAATGGAGACTGGGTTTTTAAAACCCAACAGGCAAACATTAAAAATAGTGACTTTAAAAAAAAAAATCTAAATGTGCTCCTCCAGTGCTGTGCACAGGAAAAAAGAAAACATTTCATTTTCTGTCTTTGCCTTGTGGTTTTTATAGGCGCAAAAATGTGAAATAAACTTCCTTAATTTTCACTTCAGTGTTTGCAGCTTAGGATTCCATTAATATATCCTTCCCCTCGGTTGTGCAGGGTCCTCGTTTGCAGTCAGTTCATTCTGCACTGATGTATATTTCATTGCCCAAGGCTTAATTTTGATTTATTGTCCATCCATAAATTAGAAAAATATGCTCTGGAATTCCATCCCGCTGAAAAGCTGTGCCTGATGTCAGGGGACTGGGTGATATTTAAGATGTCAGAAATACATATTGGATTAGTGTGCTTTGTTTCCCCACAACAGCAGGTGTTTAATCATAGCTGATGGCTGAAGTTAAATGCATTAGGACAGCAGCAGCCAAGAAGATGGAGTTTTTCTAAACCATACAAACTCCAGGATAAATAACTCAAAACTAATTGTGTGTCCACATCTTAGATACATTTTTATTTACTTAATACATTAAACAATGAAAATAGCCTCTGGCACTTAACTTCATGTTTAAAAGCCTGTGGAAATATTTTATGTTAGGGAAGTGTTGGCTGTTTAAACATAATTACTATTTCCCTTACTGGCCCTCTGGTGGCTTTATATCAAATATTTCTCAAAGCAGAAAAGAATAAAAGCTGAAATCTCTCAGTAATTCAAGGATAAGGAATCTTAGAGTTTGCTTTATTCTTCTTAATATAATTGGAATGTGTACATCTGTGTACATGGCCATTTTGCCATAATCCAAAGGATGTTCCACGTACCTACTGACCAGGCACTTTCCCTTCCTCTCTTTGTAAAGTAGAGGTTCTCTTTGCCATTATGTTTATATTAATTAGAGTTCTATGTGTATAGAAAAATGATCAGGCTTGGTCTGAAGCAATTTAGCTGGAGGCTGGAGAGAAGACGCTTAGGAGAGCAAACATTTTCAAGGTGCAACCGATGACCTGTAACAAGCAAGGGAGATTCATGGCGAGAATCGTATATTTTGACACAACAGTGATTTGATTAAAAGAGAAAGTAATAGGTTTAAACAGTCACTATGAGGATGTAGCCAGACTTTGGTAGCATTTTGCAATTTACTTTACAGACGAGTGACAGTGCAGGAGAGAAGGCCTTTGCTGCACAAAGAGGCCAGTAGGATTTGGAAACAAACAAACAAAAATTGAGTGATTGATAGTAGTCTTTCCCCATCCTCATCCTTTAAAAAAAACAGCAACATACACCCATGGAGAAGACAGGGTAATACAGAGGCAAGGAAAATATTGAGGTTACTTTGAGAATGGAATTAGAACTGCATTTTAATTTTTCTTGGATTTTTTAAAAATAATTATTTTTGGAGTCAGACTCCACTAAATCAGTCTGAAAAGAAAAGGAAAAAATATGTCTCTGCATTTTGAGAAAAATAAAAATTTGTATTAGAAAACTGAAAGAGTTAATTTATTTCACTTAGATAAGCAGTATTATCCCCAAGAAGAGCTAACATACTTAGGTTCAATGTAGCATCAAATTTAATTCTAACATAGTAGTTGAGAATAGGGCAGTGTGGTTTGAATTAAATAGGTTAAAAAAAGTATTAATAAAACATTGTTCAGTAAAAAAGTGCAAGTTACAAAGCAATCTATACTATGGTCCCATTAACATGAGACTACAAGAAAAACAAAAAACAAAATGAAAGACATTCTATATGTGCGCATATGTCCAAGAATAACTATATCACTCACAGGAGAGGGTCTGAGGGCAAACAGGACAGTAGTCATCCTGAGAAGGGGAGTTTGACGTTCTACTCTATATAATTTTGTGTTGTTTGATTTTTATCTGTAATGATGTTTTCAGATATAACTTGAATAAATTAATTTCTAAAGAATACCAGTAAAGCTCTGTTTTTAAGGGAAAAAAGAGGTTATTCCCTAGTTTGATACATATATACTGCCTGAATAAAGATCAATTGTGCTTTATTATTGCTATAATTATTTGTTGAATGAAATAGTCATTGAATGTTGTTATAGATAAATATTTTGAAGAAAAAGTTTTAAAAATTACTGTCCTGATGAGGTGTTCAAACTTCATTGGAACCTTAGTTTTCTCACTGGAAGCCCATTTATTCCTCTTTTACCCCTCCCCTGCCCCACCCTCATCTAGTCTCAATGACCTTGGTGAAGTGGCTGCCTGAATTACTAAGCATTTATTATACTAGGAAATTCACTTCCAACTCCCCCTCCCTCCGCCTCCCCAAACAAACAAACTAACTAAAAAATCTAGGTACTAACATTGTTCTTTGTCTCAGAATTTCTAATAATAATATTCTCCTTGTTAAAATGTTTTTTCACAAGTCTGATTTTAAAGTGATATTTTGGTGTTTTTGTGTTTTTTTTAAAAGAATGTTATAAAATACATTTTTCTTTATTACAATAATTTTCATACCCTTTAATACCTTTTCCTGTTTTGCAACTGATATCCCAAAGTTCTTCAACAATTTTAACCCAAGGGGAGTGTCGTTTTCTTGGGAAAAAATACATATGGGGACAGAAGACTCTCACTCTAAACCACGTCATACTCTTTCTAATAGTTTTAGTTGCGTGTTCTAGCTCAGGCTCCCCAGAAAATCTACTCTGAGGTCAAGATTTCTTGCAGGAGGTTTCCCGGAGGCTGCTTTGGAGTCACACCTGGAGACAGGACTGGCAGGAGGAGGAGTTGAGCTGCTCTTTTGGGTCTGGGTGATCCTGCAGAGCAGTTCCCCATCGCACCTCACACTGACCAGTCATTGGGTGCAGGCTGACCCTGGGAGGGAGGTAACTTTGGGTGAGGCAGCTCCCTGTGGAGGAGGGCAATTCCTGGAGAGGGATTTGCCTGAGAGCCTTCAGCAACCAACACTCCCAGCAGCTATATGCACGAGTGCCTTGGACTTAAAAGGGGGCTCTAGGTGGTACACCCCACATTCACCACATTGATCATTCAGGTCTCATTATTTTCATTTTCATCTACAAAAAGCGATATTCATTAAACATCTAGCCAGAGCACCTCTCTAAAACAAAGGAGAGAAGGAGCAACATTCATGTGAGAAAACATGAGAGGACCATAATTCCAAGGCATTTTTGGTAAATGAGGCTGAAAGTGGAAGGGTGAAAATCATTCCATTGTTGTCACAGAAGCAGTAAAGGAAGGAAAGAGAACAACTTAATGAGTGGCTCAGGCTAAAAATCTGAGATTTTGTTTTCAAAATGTCCTCACTCTCTCATACTGCAGATTCCCTCATTCTGTATGAGAAATGATTAACATTTTATGATGGGCTCTGGAGACTATTAACTGGAATTTTCTGTCACACATTCCTTGTACCAAGTATCTGAAAGACAGAAGTGGAGGACCTCAAGCACCCACAACCGTTTTCCCCGGGTTCTGTTCTGAAGAAACCTGGTTCCAGGAGGAGATGGTGCAGATGACGTGGATTTGCGGAGCGAGTGGGGAAAGGGAGCTTTACCAAATGCCCAGGGACCAAGGCGGACACCTGGTCTAACAGGAGTGTTGTCAACCTGTCCCTGTCAACATATGGCATCTTGAGCCCTGACGCTGCCTTGGCAGCCTGGAGGTGGACGGGGCATATTTGGAAGCAAGTGACATTAATCAAGATTTGCTTAGGTATGTGGGAAGGAGAAAATACAAATGTTTTAAAAAGCTTATACGCAGGAATGCTTATTCAATCTCCGGTAGCCTAAGCAGAAAACAGTTATGTCTGAAAAAGGAGAAGCTGGACATGCTTTCCTAAGACATCCCCCAAGCATCCGCAAGCATCGCCCAGACAGTAGTCCTTCTCCAGAGGGAGTCCTTTAAGGAACATCCAAACCCTCCTTGTTCTAACACAGAGAAAAGGTACCTGAAAGAAGTACCTGTTCCTAAACATCTCCACACATATACATGTCTTGACAGGAGCAATAGATATGAATGTTCTGAATGGCAAAAATTGTGGAGCGAATTGTCTACATGCAAGATGTAGGGTTAGGCCAGTGGTCGGCAAACTCATTAGTCAACAGAGCCAAATGTCAACAGTACAAGGATTGAAATTTCTTTTGAGAGCCAAATTTTTTAAACTTAAACTATATAGGTAGGTACATTGTTATTAACTTAATTAGGGTACTCCTAAGGCTTAGGAAGAGCCACACTCAAGGGGCCAAAGAGCCGCATGTGGCTCGCGAGCCACAGTTTACCGACCACGGGGTTAGGCCCTGGGATTACTAATTCTTGAACTTGAGATTTGATCCCTCATGACTCGTCCCTTTAAAGTTTAACTTTTGAGGATAGTTTGTATGCTAAGGGTAAATGTGTAAGTAAACAAAGAGGGGACAAGGAGGGAAATAAACAAAAAGAAGCTATTACTGTGAGCTGTCCTAATAATAACTAAATTAGCTAACATAGGTTGAGTGCTTTCTGTGATTTCCTTCTCAGGGGTTTGCATACATTAACTTAATAATCATAGCAAGAAGCCCAAGAAGTTGGTACTGCCATCGTCTCCATGTTTACAGATGAGGAAATTGAGCGTCTAAGTAGCTACATGGCACAGGTAGGAGATGGTACCAATGAAACCACAGCTCAAGAAGGCCACTTCTGCACAAGAGCTGTACTTCCCTTCGTGTCTACAGACTTTCAAAGGTTAGGGCCGAACAAGACCTTCAAGATCCAGAGACCATCCTGTCCCAGCCTCTCCCACTACAGGCAAGGAAACAGCCCCAGAGCAAAAGACAGGATAGTTCCATATTGCTTCGGTGGTCATATGCATTATCTTCCAGAAAGATATGTAATTACATGATAAATGATATTGTGGTTGGCAATGTTTCTATTTGCTCTGGTAATAAATCATCAGGACATTGAAATGTCCTGAATTTTGTGACCAGACCCAGGGTCGTTTCTTTCCTGTGAACTGCAGAACTAAGCACACTGAGCTAGCTTGGTGGGAGAAAACATTTTAGATCCTCAAATTTCCTGGAATAGGGTTTCTGAGGATCAGCTGAATTGGGGCCCAATTTGTCCTGGAGATATTATGTCATCCTACACTGGGACAACAAGAGCAGCCCCCGCCACCTAGAAATGAGAAGATCCAGTCATGCCATGCAGTCTGGCATTGATGTCCAGGAAGGCCCTTGGTATGTCTAGGGGCCACAGCAGCAGTGCGGCCTGTTAGTCTTGCTTTCATGGGCTTAGAGCTGTCTGAGGGGAGGGACTGGCTGATCCTTTTATTTCAGAAGCAGGAACACTTTAAAAAGTCACCATGCATTCAACTGTGGAACTGGGTTACCTTTATATCCTACTTGACAACACCCAAAATCCCCGATTTCTCAGCTTGACAAAGTTCACTTTTTTTTTCTTTTAAATCAGAAAATGCTGTTTTTGTTTAAAGGCTGAAAAGCCCCTGCATATATTGTAAATAAGACCAAGTTTTCCTTATTCCTCGCTTATGACGAATTCTTAGCTATTCCAAAGAATCATCATGTATTTATTCATCAAACATTGCCTTGACCTGCGGCTGAAGGACTTCAGTCACTGAATTATCATCACCCCTCAGTTTAGTGACAGATTCTGTGCTATGACATGTATTTTGAGTCCAACATTTTATATCCCGAAAACATGCCAGAATTGTCTCTTGGGCTTCATTGTTTTAGGCATTCCCTGTTACTACGTTTTCAAGTCCCTGCCCCTCGCTTATTCAAGCTTCCAGGGTGTAGCCACACTACCTGGGTCCCCAGAAAAGATCCAGCTAACTCAGAGGCGGAGACAGCATGGGGAGAGGAACAGAAGTAAAGAACTTCAGATGAGGAGGTGGTTTCCCCAACTGCCTAGCACACGTGGCCCAACGCCCTCCAAAACCAGAGATGAATCAAGTTGACCTCCCTCCTGCCTCCTCCGCCTCCTCGCCCTGCTGTCCAGCAGAACCAAAGGCACAGACTTCAGACTGAGGCTTCCCAGACCAAAGTCCTCCACGTCACAACTGCAGGCTTTGGAAATCAGCAGCTCGAGAAACTGTCACCCCATGACACTTCTGACTCATACAAATATATAAGAACTTTAAAAAAAAAATGAACTACTCTATTAATATGATAGTCTTACTTCACCGCTATAGTGATGCTTTTTAAAAAAAAGGCTTACAAAGATTTTAGCTTGTCAGCCCACCTAGGAAAGCTGTGTTGAAGAACCTCTGTTGCATATTTTTGTTTGTTTTGTTAATCCTCACCCGAGGATATTTTTCCATTGATCTTTTAGAGAGAGTGGAAGAGACAGGGAAAGACAGAGAGAAACATCGATGTGAGAGAAACACATCGATTGGTTGCCTCCTGCACAGTCCCGACCAGGGCCCAGGCTGGAGAGGAGCCTGAAACCAACGTAGGTGCCCTTGTAGGTGACCTTGACTGGAATCAAATCCGACACTCTCTCCACTGAGCCAAACCGACTAGGGCCTCTGTTGCATATTTAATTCACTTGTATGTGCCTAAGAATAAATACAGGCCAACACCCATTTCTAACAGGGAACTAGAAAAGAGATGTAGAAATGAAACAGCAATTCCGCTTCTGGGAATTTATCTGAAGAAACCTGAAACACTAATTCCAAGGAATATATGCACCCCTGTGTTCACTGCAGCATTATTAGCCAAGATTTGGAAGTAGCCCAGGTGTCCACCAGTAGATGAGTGAATAAAACAGCTGTGGTACACTTACACAACGGAATATTACTCGGCTGTCAAAAGGGGGAAACACACCCTTTGCAACAGCATGGATGGACCTGGAGAACATTATGCTAAGTAAAATAAGCCAGTCAGAGAAAGACAGGTACCATATGATTTCACTCACATGTGGTATTTAATGAACAAACTGAACTAACAAGCAAAACAGAGACAGACTCATAGAGAGCAGGCAGACAGCTCTGAGGGGGGCGGGGGTACGGGTGAGTGGATGCTGGTGGGGAATGGATGGATTCAGCAACAAAGTAAAACAGAGAAAGAACTCATGGACAGGAACAACAGGATGCTGAACGAAGCGGGAAGGGTGCGGGTGGAAATCTCCTAGGAAGTGTTTAAGATTAGATCGCTCTCAGAAGGCCCAGCTCTGGTACCGGGAAGCGATCCGAGTGCCTCCGAAACAAGATGTAAAAAACAAAACAAACAAAACCCGCGGG
>NW_005353967.1:18870187-18878713 GCF_000412655.1 Myotis brandtii
TTTGTCCCGGCCCGGCCCCGCCCGGCGCACATTCCCCTCTTCCACGGGGCCTCCTGCACGGCTCCCCACGAAATCATAACTCACGGTGTCACCGGGAGGGAAGAAAGGGAGTGTAAGTGCCTTGATGGGATTAGAGGAAACCCCCGCAGCGATGATTTAGGGGCCGTGATAATTCACTTAATAGGGGCCTGGGGCAAATTGCTAGACAGGGAAATGGAACTGAACCAGCCCAGAAAGGGCGCCCGGCAAGGCTGTGTGGGAGAGCTGGCTTCATTAGCAATATTTAAGAGATTTCATTTAAGAATAAGTCATAAAACGCAGTCCTATTTTATCCACCTGGTTTGGTGGCCTTTCGCTCTCCTCCGCATGAATATTAAATTTGAAATGGCACTACAGCAACACATTTTGGAAAGTGTTCTTTGGGCTGTTATTTGTATGGTTGGTTTAGTTTCTCGTTTGTTAACCTTTTAAAATGAATATCATTGAAAATGGATAACTGTAAAACCAGAACTCGCAAAGATTAGGGGGAATATAATGCTTTAGAATAGGTTGTTACTAAACTGGGTAAAGGATTTAAGTTTTTATTGATCAACACAAAAAAGGCATAGAGAGTGAGTCAGTAAATGGCCAATTACTCTGACAATTCCCAATTTTCATGCAGATTTTGTGAAGCTGCCCCATTCAAAGCTGCCACCCGCAGCCTGGGTGAGACCACAAAGCGGGGAGCACAGATGGGGCCTTGCCCACGACACCCTGAAAAGTCAGACAGCTTCAGTATTTCCAGAGTGCTTTCCTGGGCAGGAAATAGGACATATTCCTACTTATATCTATATAGGAACTTATATTTCATATACAAGATGAAAAGATTCCATTTTGTTCCCAAGAGGCAAAGACTAACTGTAGTTTGATCCTTAAACTATGTCCTTCAAATGTAAATTTCAATCTATGAGGGTGGGGTATGGGGGTTGCTTGGGGTTTTATAGGTCTAAGCAGTTTAAATACAGAAAGAGGTGGGGTTTCCAATTACAGCTATAATGCAAAAACAAACAAACACACAAAACCTCTCTTTTGGTGTCTGTCTTCCCGTCTGGCTTCAATGGCCACTTTCCCACACATACCTGCCACTAAATGGCAGCGTCCCAGCCAGAAACATTTTAGCAAATCAACTTTCACTGTACTGTGTCCCACCTATTAGTGTGGCCTAATGCTCTTCCTTTCAAAAATCCTACATTTGCAAAATTAAACATTAACGTTGATCCCTCCAGTTAAAAAATTAAAAATAGCTCTTCTAGTTATGCTGCAACCAATTTTTTTTTTTTTAAATCACAGCTGCATTCTGTTATTTTAGCAAAACAACTGGCAGGTCTCTATTCACAGAGCTCTTTAGCCACATCGGATACATAAGATGCATAATTAATATGTTCTTTAAAAGACTTGCTTAATCAAAAAAGACACTAACTACATGTAAAATTATTCACTTACATATATTGGTTTGTGCAGTTTTCCACAATGACAGTAAAGTTGGTAGCTAACTATATTTTTATATATCACCAAACTTAGCAAATGTCTTCTGTGAGGCCTGCATGGTGAGGGTTGTATTAATATTTGTGTTCCTCCTGTTTATATTCCACCATCTCCTGGTAAAGGAGTTGTATTTTATACCGAGTTGTAAGCCACTTTGAAATATGGCGAGAGGTTCTATTTCACATAAAATAAAGGTCACTAATGTACCATATAGGCTGTCTCTGGACAAAGAAGCGTCGTCGTTTGAGGCTGGTTAGTTCCCTTTAGAACCTCTTGCCCGGTCCTCAGGCTCCTGCCTTTTCTCAGGGCTTCCCTTCAGGGGAAAGCAGCCAGCACCGCTACCAGGCATGGTCAAAGCTGGGCCAAGTTCTGAGAAGGTAATTCTCTTGGACTTAAAAACTTTCATTCTTTCCTTCCTCTTGTGAAAAGTCAAAGTCTGGCCAAGGGAACCAAAAAAAAAAAAAAAAAGAAAAGAAAAAGAAAAAGATGCCTATTTTCAGCATCTATTTTTGCTTTAAAGAAATGGGATTTGGCTGCCAATCAGAAAGTAAAGAAATTCTGTGAAATGGGTACGCAAACATACCAAACTCTTGAGTCTTGGTGTAACTGACGTATTTAAATGACACTACAGATTTAAACAGTTTCAAGCACAGTAAACACATTGCCATCAGACAATCTGTGTTGGGAATCCATTGTGTGCAGAGACAGCATCTCCAGGGAGGAGCTACAATGCAGGGACTGTTCTCTGCTGCCCAGAGCCCAGCCTCCACACACGGGTCCCAGGACATGCAAAGCCCGTCCTCGCCAACAAAGGGAACAGGATTGCAACATTGTGCACATAACCAAACCCTTAGAGGACAGAGGTACTGGGGACAAAATATTTAAAACCAACAAAACTGGGAGTTGGGTGGGTAAGGCAGTATAAATACTTCTACAGTCCCATTTTTCTAATAATAAACCTCAGAGTTTTTCCTCATTACAAAAAAAAAAGGTGGAAAATGCATAGCAGATATTCAAGTTATCTTCTCTTTTAAAAACATTAATTGTTAAAATGTTAGATACTACTTATGAGGACCATACACTTTTTAGAAGGAAGCAAACCTCCATGTGAGTGCACCAGAACCAGCAGATGCAGACGGCACGCGGCCAGGCCTGGAAGCACTTCCCTGCCGCGTGTTCTGAGCAACCAGGACACCAGGTCCACCACGAATCACAGCAGATCTCTGCTTTGGGAATCTGCAACCACTTTGTTACAATAATGTGGGAGAAACACATCAAATTTCATTAAAATAAGTTTATACTCTAAATTGGCCCATGCTTTGTGAAAAGTAATTTGATAATATGCAGCAAAAGCCTAAAGATGCTCACTTCATTTAATCCATTAATTTCATCTCTCTGACTAGTTCCTGGGGAGATCATCTGAAATGCAAACAAAGATGTAGGTAAAAAGATGTTTATCTTCTGTATTTATAATAGGAAAAAAAAAAACTAGAAACCACCTGAGCACCAGGGAGGTAAATTATGGCATCATACAATGGAATTTAATAAATCCATATTCAAATTTATACATCTAGGATGCTCTAAATTGTGTAAAACAGTACAGAGGAGACAAATGTTAACATAATTATCTCTGGGTGGCGGAAATATGAACTGCCCCCCCCCTAAAATTTTGTGTTTTATTGAGAATGCAATACTTTTAAAATATACATCTTTTTATATAACATAGCAATTTTATATACACATGCAAATGCACACACACAATTCATTAATTCCTTCAATGTTTCTGACATAAGCTGAGAGGCAAACCAGAAATCTCAGTCAAAATATAACTGAAATCAGTTAATTAGATATTTCCCCCCTAACTAACCACATAAAAATAAGCATGTATTTCTTTATTCATGTCAAATAATGCATATCTACATATTTTTTCTCCATCCAATAAATAAATTTAATTATCATTGTGATTTTCTTTTGTGGGCATGTACAGGTAGAACACGCTCCATGGCTTCGTTAGAAAAACCAGCTTTCAAGTGATAAGCCCCTATTGCATCATGATCATCTGTGGCTCACACTTGGCACCCCGGGGTGCACATATTTATTTATTATTTACACAAATAATAGCACACGGTAAACCTGCAAGCCCAGCCCTGTTCTCAGGTCATGGTGTTACCTGCAGAAACCTGTTTTTAGCAGCAGACTATCCATACGTTTGACCCCTTGCCTCTTTCTTTTTTTTTCTTTTTTTAAACTAGGTCAAGTGGCTGTCCCTGTAGCACCATCAGTATGTTCAATAAAAATCAAGTGTATCTTGTGTTTGAAACCTACATTATAAATAGATGTATAGATGGAGCAGATATTGAGAAAAGAAATGGTAAAGATCATGAATATTAAGATTTATATTAATCTATAAGCCTATTAAAGTACAGTAAAACCTGTCCTTCAGACCACCTTTTTAAAGCTATCACCTCCCTGATGGGACCACTAAATTTCGGGCCAAATTATTTTCCCATAAAGAACAATGAAAAGAAAATGATTATATTAAGACTACTTCTACAATGGTTTCTTTTCATTGTTCCGCCAAAAATGATTCCAAACAGTAAAATAACATTGATTTTGACCTTGTTAATGAACCCGAAGAACTTCCTGGAATACTCAAGCACCCATTTCCATTTTTAACAGGAAAAAAAATGGACCCTCTGCCTCCCATTGCCAACAACACCGGCAGCAGGTAGGATCATGTCATTGGTATTCGGCGGATGTAGCTTATTTTATATCGCTAATGTTCCGTAAGCTTTGTCATGTGGATTTTTCTTTGTGCCAAAAGCTGGAGATGATTGTGTGATTTGTAAAATATTGAAGAAGCCTTCAAACTGAGAGGCTTATTGCATTTCTTTTTGGTTACCCAGATTCCCACATGCAATATTACTGAAGCGATTTTCAGCTTTCCTAAATGCCACTCTCTCCAAGGGAACAACTTTCTCTCCTTTGGCCTTGCAAAGACTCCCTATGGCTGTGACAGGCTTTTCTCCCAAAGAAAACTGCCATGTGACTCATACTCCCTGAGCCCCCTCGAGGTGGGCCCTGGTTCTCTTAAGCAGGTTCTTCTCCAGTTCATTCATGTCCGTCAGACACACGAGGCCCTACCCACTCTTAGGTTGGACTTTCAAGGCATGTTTCCTCTTGAAGTCTGGAATTGCTTTTCTTTTGCAGCCTCCAAGAATACAACACAACGTCGTTGCTGTTTTCAGGTCTCCTCACTTGAAGTAGAACTTTTTTTCCACAGTGGTTTTAAAGCAGGATTAGTCATATGTAAATACTCTTTAAATTACTCCTCTGTGTACAAGCAACACATCTTAGAATTCTTCGGTGAAAGGTAAACATGTGAGCAACAACTGCACAGTGTTGTGGCTCCTTTGAGAGGCTTCACTAGACACCATAGTCCTCGAGGGCAGGGACCATGTCCTGTTGTGTCAGCTTTGAGCACAGTGCCTGCCACCGTCAGCTCTCAGTAAGCCAGTGTGGATTTGAACCAAGTTTCAGCCACGCCACTCCAGTCCTGCCCCTGTTCTTTAGCTAGAGGTCACTAGCAGTCATCAACTCAGACTCACAGGCTCTTGGTGCTAAAAGGGGTCTGAGAGCACAGTGGTCCAGCCCAGCCTTCTCATCTCAGAGGTCAAGTTATTGAGGTCCTGAGGGAAGAGATCCCTCAAGTGGTGTCAATACACAGCCATGAACCTTATGGGTGAACATCATAGGTGTTTATTTGTTCCTAAAAGGAGAGGCCTCTCAAGTACGTTTTAGCTGATAGCTTAGGGTAGTAAGCAGCCAGCTGTGTGGTTTGAGCTAAAAAATAAACTATAAACATTCACAACATAATCCTGCAAGTATTGGCATGCCGTAACAATAAAGTTTCTTTTTCCAAGCAGGATTTATTTTTTTTTACTTTGAGACAGCAAGGCCCAGTGGGCAGTGAGCACCATCTAGTAACTTGGGTTTGAAAGCAAGCTCTATCATTTGCTAGTTGTGTGACCATGGGCAAGTCACTTATTCTCTCCAGGCCTCAGCTTCCTTGTCTGTAAAATGGGCATAATAGTATCATCTGCCTCCTGAAGCTATTTGAAGAACAAATGAGATAACAAGATCTCATACACTGTATAAGGCAAAAGTTATTTGCTTGAAAATGACTGTCAATGAAGAAAAGAAAGCACAGGTAAGGAGGAATGCACACACCTATTTTAACTTAGACATTCCCTGTCTCTTTTGAGCAAGCTAACTGGGTGGTCAGATGTGTAATGAAACACAGACACCAGGGTAATAGTCCAACCAGAACCACAAGGAACACCTTACCAACTCTTCCCGAACAGGCTCCTTGGAGACTGCCACTGCTTTGGAAGAATGTTATAACTTGCTTTCTGTTCCTTCAGTGGCCGTCTCCTTGCCATTCCTAAACCTGCACAAGGCGGGAACGATGTCCTCTCCTTAGTCGCTCCATAGCTCTCCTTCTGAGCTGACCCTAATGTCTGCCAGCTTTCTCCTCCCCCCTGTCCTTCAATCTGCAAGTAAAGCGAGCACCGTTGGCTTCTTGCATCAGGAATCAGGGGAGAAAAAGCACAGGGCATTATTTCTGTTCCACTTTCGCTGTTTCTATGGGGACACGGCTGGCTCACTTTGCATGCTCACTGATAAGGTAGACAGTACAAGGCAGTGAATACCGTCATTCTGGATTGAAATTTCCTTTTCTCTGACACCAAAAAGACACTTTGCATTTGCATGTTTTCACTCAACAAACATTTACTGAGGGCTTAATATGTGCTAAGCACTGTGCTAGGAGCTAAAGAAGTGAGGAAAAGACACTTTGCACTTGCACGTTTTCACTCAACAAACATTTACTGAGGGCTTATGTGCTAAGCACTGTGCTAGGAGCTAAAGAAGTGAGCGATGATGTACTCTCCTTCTGAGGTCAGAGCCACTGTGCATTTCCAGGGGTGCCCTCTTGTTCTCTTTGTACTGATCCAGTACTAACGTCAGCCAAAGAGTCTTCCCTCTCCAGAGCAGAGGCCCGATACAACGCCGGGCACCCACTCAAGGCTCAAGAAATACTCATGAAATCAGAGAGTCTTAGAACTTCTGACTAGATGGCCCCACCAATCCAACCCCTCTTTGAACCACTGAGAAAACAGAGGCCTATAGAATAAGGAACTCTTCTGTAGCCACCCACGGTGGCCTATCTCCTCTGTCTTGAGTGGTTCAGGTCTGGTCAGTGAGGTGGCTCAGGGATGTCTCAGAAGATGGCTAAGTGTCCTTTCCGTGTGAGATCCTAGGCAGACCAGAAAATGGAGAGATCACCTGGCCAACGGGCCCTCCGGAGAGATCAAGAATCTGAAACCATGTGAGCTGCCGTGGTTCCTGCCGTCGCTGGTGTTCGCCTACCAGCCGTGGGCAAACTACGGCCCGCGGGCCGGATCCGGCCCGTTTGAAATGAATAAAACTAAAAAAAAAAAAGACCGTACCCTTTTATGTAATGATGTTTACTTTGAATTTATATTAGTTCACATAAACACTCCATCCATGCTTTTGTTCCGGCCCTCCGGTCCAGTTTAAGAACCCACTGTGGCCCTCGAGTCAAAAAGTTTGCCCACCCCTGGCCTACGCCATCACCATCAGCATTGAGCTCGCTCACTGCTTTGTTAAGTGCTTTTGGATTTCTCACGCATAAAAGGTGCTATATAAAATCAATCGCGGGCAGCTCTGCTGCTGGCAGTCAGAGCAGCTACCGTACGCCGTGTCCACTCAATCAATAGTCCCTCGCTGAGAAGGGAAAAGAATACCATTAAAAAGACGCGCTTTTAGAAAAACTTCCCTCAGGTAAGAAGGAAAAAAATCCCACCTTACACAGAGTATACAGAAAGTGGGCAATATATTGTTCCTTCACGAGCAATACTAGACATGGTGGAAAGAGTTGCTTAATGTCTTCCACACACTTTTGCTTTCATTTAAATGATGCAGAAACACCAACTGATACACACTGAGTCTGAGGTCTGGTAGGCCTCATACCAGAAATGGCTATTGGATTCTAAAATCCAGTTATACCCGGTCAATGGCATTAGCTCTCCAGTACCAAGGATAGAAAAAAGTGATTTCTAAAAATTGCTTGCCAAAGAATAGCATGCATGTTTGGAATGCAGCATACCTTATCTGCCTTTAATTGTTTAAGTATAAGGACAATATATATAGATGCATTTTTTATCATGTTAAAGAATGGGGCTCCTTGCACAATCCTGAAAGAAAATTGATTTGGGATATTTTGGCTTTTCATTTTATTTCAGAAGATGAAAATGGCAAAAAAAAAATGGTTACTATCTATATACGCAAACTCATGATATTGCTGAAGTATATGACAATTAAAGACAGTAATCTAAATAAATGAAAAAATTATGGAGAGGATATCTTAGAGTATTTTTCATTCAAAACTATATTTTGTTAATTAGAGAGAAGTATTGTGGTAGAGAAAGGACCTTCAAAGCAAATAGTGACAAGCACCGAAGCGGCCATGGCACGTGCTTTTAAGAAGAAAGCCCTTGAAGAGTTTGCCTAATGACGTACTCCTGTGATCTGAAGGAGTCTTTCAAATCAGTCATCAGTGTCTCCTCAAGTCTTTTCCTCAGACTGTAGTATTAGAGCTCAAATTGCAAAGCGTCAGTGATTAAAAACCTCACATTCACAAGAAAATGTGTAAGTCCAAGCATTTTAAACTCCAGAGTTCAGGGGACTTCTGGGGAAGCTTGCTGGATGCTGACTTTGAGGGTTCACCTTGAGGTGTGCCTCGTTCCACAACATGTGGCTGTTGAATGGTGACTCACCCCAGGTCACCCCACTAGGCCTAGACGAGTCTCAACTGGGCTGACTGGGCACTTCAAGTCTCTGCCACGTATCTGTTCCATGCCAGTAGGCTACCTCAGGAATGTCCTCATGGAGATGACAGAAACACAAGAAAGAGCAAGG
>NW_005353967.1:18879251-18883613 GCF_000412655.1 Myotis brandtii
AGAGGCTTTGTAATGACTTCCATGTGAGGACAGCCTGGGACCCCTTTCTCCAACCTCATCTCCTTCCATCCTTTCTTTCACTTTATGGTTGGAACACATCATAATTCCCCAACTTGTACACTATTTCAAGCCTCTGGGATCTTACTTGGACTGCTCTGTGTCCAAGTAGAGTTCTTTATCCCTCCTTTTGGTACTAATTCAAAACCCTCTGCCTTTCTCCTTTCCTTCTTCCAGGGAAAAAGAAGAGAGGAGAAGAGCCCTGATTGGTTTGGCTCAGTGGATAGAGTGTTGGCCTGCGGACCGAAGGGTCCCAGGTTCAGGGAGAGAGGGAGAGAGAGAGAGAGAGAGAGAGAGAGAGAGAGAGAGAAAGAGAGAGATGGAGGGAGAGGAGGAGGGAGACGTTTTTAGCAACGACAGCTTAGGAGTACCCTAATTAAGTTAATAACAATGTTCCTACCTATATAGTTTAAGTTTAAAAAATTTGGCTCTCAAAAGAAATTTCAATCGTTGTACTGTTGATATTTGACTCTGTTGACTAATGAGTTTGCCGACCACTGGCCTAGACCATTCATAACCCCTGCCTCCCACCCATCACACAGCAGCGCTCTTCTCCCCTCAGCACCTGGCCCTTCTCTTCCAAATGTTTGGTTGCTGTCAAAATGCTTCCAGGATGTTTCAACCCAGAGCAAACGATACTCCTTTCATGGAGATAATTCCTGAATAGCTTCCTTCTCTTCCTTCCTTTCATAGAGCTCTGTGTCATCATTTCAGTCTATGAAATTAGAATAGAGTTTAATCAGTTTATTGTATAAAAGTGCCCAGTTATATACTAGTACCAGTTCTCTTGATGATAACTGATTTTAAAATTCTCAAGAACTCAAGGTGGAAGTGGGGGAGGTGTGTGGAACAGGCTGGTATACATCCTAGTTCAGACTCCAAGCTTACAGCCCCATTGGTGGTCCCCTCCTAGATTTCAGCAGTTTCCTTAAAGTGAATATACTTCCCGGAGTCACTAAATAACACCCAGAGCCTGACCATATTGCCAGACATTCCAGATTAGATCTTGATTTAAATAGTCATAGCTGAAACTCTGGGGGACTTTTTTCTTGGTTGACGTAATTTCATTTTACTCAATTATCTTAAAACCTAGCCACACCAGTGTGGCAGAGACTTAATAACTCAGACACATCCTGAAGTTTGCACCCCCAAAATCATCACAGAAACTCCAGAGTGATTCATGTACAAATCAATCTATAACTCTTCAGCAGAATTACTTAACAGCCTACCAAATACTCCCTTCTCTTCTATGATTGGGGTTATCCTTTGACTGCTCATCACAGGGAGAGTCAGGGAGAGCCATGGGTATGGATGATAATCGAACTCCATTCTATGTGGAATTCTGTCCTATTTCCTCTATGAAATATCTTTTCAAACAATGATAAAATCAACTTTGGTGAGTCTTAGTTCCTCCCTGTAGAGCCTGAAAGAGAAGGCAAAAAGAAGAAAGAGTGGACGATAAAAGGGGCAGAAAACTGGAAGAGACACAATATAATCCTAGTTTCAAATAACCAAGACACAGTAACTCTTTCAAATACTGAGAGCTTCGCCCTGGCCAGGTAGCTCAGTTGGTAAGAGGGTTGTCCTGATATGCCAAGGTTGTGGGTTCGATCCCCAGTCAGGGCACATCCGAAGCAACCAATCAATGCATAAATAACAGCAAATTGATGTTTCTCTCCTTTCCTCTCTTAAAAAAAAACAGTGCATCTTAAATTATAAACACCTGTAACAAATACTGAGAGCTTCTTTAAACTTTTAATTCTGTTTCACAGTTTCCAGGTAAGTGAGCAAAGAATAACCCAATTTTCAATTATTTCTTTAATCCATAATTTAAAAAGCCAGTTTTTATGTTCCAGAAAAGTTTTAATGTTTAAATGCCCAAATAATTAGTATCGACAAGGTATGACAAAAACATTCAATATTTTTCTTGTATGTTTACAATGTTTATGGCTTGATTAGAATAATGATATATATGAGAATATCTGGAAGATTTAAGTGTGTGTGTTAGTGTGTTAGAGAGAGACATTTAACTTATCTGGGCCTCAGTTTTCCCATCTGCAAATAGGGCTATGAAGAGGAATTGATGGCCTCTAAATTTCTTCCCAGTTTTAGGTGTCTACAAAGTAAGATCTACAAAGTGTAATAATTAGGGTGAACAAAATGTTTCCTGTGTGAATTCCAATCTTTATCATAACAACATATATTATTTTTTCCCCAGAAAACTTAATATCTACTTGTGCTATTTTGGTTAAGTAGTATTATGCTAATGAGAATGATTAGCTTAAATTTAACGCTCTAGCCAGCAGCTTGGATGGATTTAGAGTTCTACAGCTGGATTAAAAATACATCAAATTCATCCAGCATGTTGTTAGTCAGATGAAGCTGGGATTTCCCCATTGCAGATCCAGCTTCATGATTTTCTGAGAGCAAATAGATGAAAAGAAATGTCAGTGTTTGCAACTTCCAGAACATGTTCTGCTATCCTTCTCCCTATATTTGACAATGAATGGGCTGTCTGTGGCCAGCTATTGAAATTTTCAATAGTGAAAACGTATTTCATTCTATTATCCAAATATGCAGATAGCCAGATCGCCATTTTCTGAAAATACATTAAATGGAATGGCACAGAAGGCTGGCTATGGCAGCGAAATCGGTAATTTCAGACAATCCAAGGAGTCCTACAGCCAGGTCACAACTCTTTCATTGCTTCACTATAAAAATCCCAGCCTCTAAAAGGGAAGGCTTTCATGATGCAAGAGAAATAAGTAGGAGCTGTACCAAAGTACATTAGATTGTGACACAAAAAGCGTAAATCATGTGTGTATGAAAACCATAAGCCCTAAGCTTTAGAGAGAGTTGTGCAATTGACAATCAAATGGAGCTTAAAAGGAATTACGAGGTTTTCAACTAAAGTCTTGAAATAAAGAAAGTAATATTTTACGGCAAAAAATTGCAAATGTCAAGTTTAAATCATAAGACTTTGCACCATTGAGCTACTAGCTAGTTCTATAGCTTCTTCAGTCCTTAACACAGGGAAAGACCAACTTTCATGCTCAATAAAACTTAAGAACTTTAGAAATACATTTAGCAACATAATTCATGTATTTGTGACTTTTCCCTCCCTGAATGGCTAATTGTAGAAGAAAAATGAGCGAGCATAAGAACTTCTTGGATGGTAACCTATTCCACCATTTGCTTTGGACTGTTAGGAATTTTTGTGTTTTTTAGCAGAGGACTGCCACCAACCTGGTCATTTACAGGAAAGGGGGGAGGTATCTAGGGGATATGGAAAGGCTGTCTGTCCTCTTTTGCTCCTTCAGCCACATTCAGCTCTTGCTCTGGAAAACCCCAGGGCAAACTCCGTTACCCAACAGCCAGCCAACCAACCACCGGCCCCACGAAAAGCTGGAACCCAGCTGCCCAATTCGGTTGCTCCTGTCCAAAGCCAGACAGGTGGCAACCCAGATTGAATCTGCTGTTGTGGGAATGATTTGATTCACAAACAGGGTGATTAAATTTTATATGGAGACACAGGCGAAAGTCACAAGATCCTGGAGAGAAAGACCTGATTCACATAAATTCAGCTTAATAGCTGTGAATTCGGGAGCATAAACAAAAATTTAATGGAAAGGCATTTCCCCTCCTCCGTCTGCCTGCGCCTCCCCCCCACCCCCCAAAGATCACCACTGCCAGGGCTGCACCCGGCCCTTTGCAGGAGGAGCCCGCACATTGATCCGAGCACGTTTTGACATATAAACTCCAATTTGGCCCCAAGTCACTGCGAGTGGACATTGCCACCAACGGCTCTGACACGAGGTTATTTGTTGTTGCCGCTCGCCGCCCCTGTTTGCACATTAATCCAGTGACAATTAGGTGTCAGCGAGCGTTGTTTCTGCTTAGCTGATAGCCTTGGGCTCCGCGCTTGAAGCCCTAATCAGGAGTGTAAACTCTGCTATATTTCAATTTGGAGGAGCGCTCTTCCGCTAAGAGGCCCCTGGCACTGCGATAAATAAAACGCCTATTTACTCTATTGCCACACTCAGACATCTAATGCACTTACTACCAGCCCCCTAATCATGGCCCACCGTTAAAACCGCCCATAAATCACTCCGTCCTCATCCCGCGCATTAGCGCGGCCATTTCCCCGAACCCCGCCATGAGCACTGTTTCCTCTCCTTGTTAGTCAAAAGCTGGGTGGTTTTTATTAGGTTAAAGACGGGTTCACAGATGGTAAATCGCGTGGAGAGAAAGGAGTTGGAGAGTTACACCTCGTCGGCGCTGACACGGCGCCCGGCCGAGGCGGGA
>NW_005353967.1:18883905-18904596 GCF_000412655.1 Myotis brandtii
TTCGTTTTCAATTCTCCCCCGATCTCAGGTGGAATTAGGAGGATTAAAGCGGCGAGTAAATGAGGCGAGTGTGCAAAATGACTCCTTTCTGAACCAAGCGGCGTGCTCCGTGCTGGGGAAATGAGATGCACATTTAAATCTCATCCATCCACCGCCTGCGGCCACCGCCATGTACCTGCCTACTTAGCCCAAGGGTTAATTAATTGAGGCTTCAATGCACTATTGCAAGAGCATTATTGCATTTGATACTCTACATCTGTGATTTAAAACTCTTTCAGTCCCTTGTCAGCAAGGGAGGGTTTTTAACTAGGAAATTAGCATTCAGATAAGGGAACGCTCTATTTGCTTCTGAAAGGAAGGAAATATTAAGGATGCTGGTGCACAAACCGGGCTGTCATATCCTGTCCCATCCTGGAGGGAGCGCGAGGTCCTGACTCCCCCGGGAGCGCCGGCGACTGGGCCTGGACTCCTACTGCCGACGCCGCACGAGGGGTGGGCACGAGGGTGGGCAGGAGGGGCCCGTGGCGGCCAGCTAGACCGGACTCCTCGCGGTCTCCAGCCTGCTGGGGCATGTTTGCCTCTGCAAGTCCAGTAATATATATATATATTTCCCCCCCCCCCCCACTTCTTCATGGGGGCTCAGAGAGAGGAAGTAATACAGTTTCTTAAGGAAGAATGAATGGTAAACATCGCCGCGGAATTTTAATGACAGTAAAACTAAATCAGGGACACAACTGCTGTTTGTGATTATTACCCTTAGTATTTTAAATATTGGAGTCAAGAGTCAAACGCACAAGCATACTTTTCCTACTTCTTCAGCAATTTTAGCAGTTTCACTACATTCCCATATCTCTGTGTGTGTGTGTGTGTGTGTGTGTGTGTGTGTGTAACAAGTTAAAGAACAAGAAAAAATAGTGGTTGACAAACTAATGTTCTGAATCAGAAACCAGTTAGAATCCTGTCACCTAAGCCTGCTGTAATGTAGACACCGTTTTCATCTAAAATGGACACCTCTTTTAAGTCCTGAACTCTCAGGCAAAAACCTTAAAACAACAACAACAAAAAAAAAACCTGGACACTTGCTAACTACAAGAGGTGGGAAGGAGAATGCTTCTTTTCTAGAGCGCCGCATGGCCAGATAAATCGGGAGACTCAGAATCCTTCATCACAGACAGTTGCCAAGTGCAAGGAATTATAATCTCTTTTCTACTGAAGCTGCTGAACCACAGGTCTTAATTAGGTGGCATAGCATCACCTACAGTGGGAATCAGCTGGGAAGCCCAAGTCAACAATCTGATCTAAACAAAGTTCTTTGGAATTGCCATTAATCAGGCAAAAAATTGGCAAGTGTATTTAATGATGTGTGTGTGTAATGTCAATCGTATTTCTTTCTAATAATGATCCAGTCTGTCTTTGGGTACTTCTTCAATTACCAAGAAGTTTCCTTTGCAGGTGCTACTCATTACCTACCTCATGCAAATTCTACTTTCTGTGAGTTCTCAGCAGCATTAAAAAAGAAAAAAAAAAAAAGAAAAATCAGAAAAGGCTGGTGATAACAAGAAATAACAGTTGGGGGTATATGTTTGTCTTATGGTTTCTTGCCTATTTCCATTCAAACCTGGAGTCACAATGCCAGTTAATAAGTTACTTTGGCCCATTTTGTTGCTAAGGGCCAGTACTCTAACATTGCTGCGTAGCTAACAGTTCTGGTGTTGTACAGCACACCCGGTCCCCTACACCATTGCCTCATGGCTGGCAGCCACCTTCTGCTACCACATGCAGAGAGACCAGATACTTTCCATTATTTTAAATCTGTTTGATATAATCCTTTAGAAGTAGGAAAACTAGAACTTGCTTTTCCGTCAGCTTTGTGTCTCATTTTTCCTACATTGCTCACACTGGTTCGTTATAGGAAGGCTTCTTCCCCTGACTCCCGGGTGGCCTGCATTGGGGTCTTCCAAATAAAGGAGCACCACAGGAAGAGCTCACAGCATTTTGGAAGAGAAGAAACACGCCAGTAACTCAATAAGCTCCGAAAATTGGTAAAATGAAATGGTGAAATTTTGAATCTACGAACTTGACAGCTGTGCTTTGGGGACATTCAGTGATATCAATCTCCCGGGATTACTCTGCTTTCACAGCAGAAGGAAAGATCCGCACATTTGGAGTGGCTCACAGGACCAACTGGATGCCACTTGGTGTCCGGGAGGAAACATGGCGCCACATACTAGTCCTGGAAGGCCTGACGGGGGTACGCGTACTTTGAGCATCTTTCCTAAGGATGGAGCCAGCAAACGCTACGCCATGAAACACACTCTGTCCCAGGGGTCCTCAAACTACGGCCTGCGGGCCACATGCAAATACAAATATTGTATTTGTTCCTGTTTTGGTTTTTTTACTTCAAAATAAGATATGTGCAGTGTGCATAGGAATTTGTTCATAGTTTTTTTTAAACTATAGTCCGGCCCTCCAACAGTCTGAGGGACAGTGAACTGGCCCCCTGTTTAAAAAGTTTGAGGACCCCTGCGTCTGTCCAAATAAGAATACAGTAAGCAGAAAACGAAAGTGACGTCTCCCTAGGAAACTGGTACCCCGCAAAAGTATTCTGCAATGAGGAATGTGAATATCTAAGGCTGCAGAGCATGGAATTAGCCACAGGATTTCCCTAATTTACAATCTGTTTCTTGCCTCCCCACCCAAGTCCCTTCTAGCACCATCTCTCTCTAGGTCCACCTGGAGCTTCTCTCGCCAGTGCCCAAACATGGCACCAAATGTTACCCTCAGCTTTTTACTCTGTAGGGCCCAAGGGGGGAAAGGAACTTGCACCCTGACAGAAGCAAGGACTCTGTGTCCTCTGGTAGCTCCCCACCGCCTGTCACTGAGCAATACCCCAAATAGCTCTACACAGATAACTCGTTAGAGCAGCGGTTCTCAACCTGTGGGTCGCCCCCTTGGGGGTCGAACAACCCTTTCATAGGGGTCGCCTAAGACCATCGGAAAACACATATATAATTACATATTGTTTTTGTGATTAATCACTATGCTTTAATTATGTTCAATTTGTAACAATGAAAATACATCCTGCATATCAGATATTTACATTACGATTCATAACAGTAGCAAAATTACAGTTATGAAGTAGCAACGAAAATAATTTTATGGTTGGGGGTCACCACAACATGAGGAACTGTATTAAAGGGTCGCGGCATTAGGAAGGTTGAGAACCACTGTGTTAGAGCAACTAGTGAAATCCCATTGTGACCCAAGGCGCCATTGCAAATCCTTGGAATTCAGTTCCTTTGTACTGAAAAAATAGGTAAAAAGTGAGCCGGAACCCAGGCCGAGAGGTTTGAAGTGCACACTAATGTTGACCGGTAGAGGTCCTGAGGGCCACCGCCACTGCGAGAGAGGAGGGTGGAGGCCCCTTGGAGCCCCCGGTTCTTAGATGGCCAACTGCAGTGAAAGTGGAGCAGCTGACGTGCTCATGTGGGGTCTGTTGAGCAATGTGATAGAATAACTATTAAAAGGAACACTAGCCTCTGCCTTGGCCGGGTGGCTCAGTTGGTTGGAACGTCATCCTATTCACCAAAAGGTAGCAGGTTCGATTCCTGGTCAGGACACACACCTGGGTTGCAGGTTCCATCCCGTTTGGGGTGAGTGCGGGAAGCAACTGATGGATGTTTCTCTCGCACGTCAATGTTTTCTTTTCCCCTCTCCCTTCTCTTTCTCTAAAAGCAATAAGAACATATCCTCGAGTAAGGATTAAAAAATCCAAAAACCAACCAAACAAACAAAACTAGCCTCAGTCTTTCTTTACATAGAAACACTGCTTTTTTGTTTGTGGAGTTTTCTTTTTTAGTTGTTCTGGTTTCTGCTTTCTGAAGGAGGCAGAAATGGTTAGCCCGATAGCCGCAGGTGTGGCTCCAGAACTCACCACTTGTAGGGCTGGCTCTCAAGCTGGTGCTAGACAACCGAAGGGACAATGGCCCTGCCTCCTAGAGAACCTCTTCGTGAACCTCTCCTCCACATGGGGCCTTGGCTCCCTCTGACGTGGAATAGATCAGGTGAGACCACAGCCCTTTTGCCAAAGATGCTAATGTGTCCCTGCTTCTGCAGGCGGGATTGATAACAGTGACCTATTTCCCCCATCAGGACAGAAAGTATGGGTAGGGATCCCAACTCAACCCCCCCTCTCATGGTAGAAGGAAAATAATCCTATTATCTGTTCTGGACCACAGAGAGACAGGAGAACTCAGGAAGTCAGCTCCTAGAGCAGTGGTTCTCAACCTTGGCTACACATTAGAATCACCTGGGAATCTTTTTAAAATCCTGATTTCTGGGCCTCATCCTCTGGAAATTCTGTTTCTTTGTTACTAATGATGTGGCCCCTCCCCATAACAAAGAAACAGAATTTCCAGAGGATGAGGCCCAGAAATCAGGATTTTAAAAAGATTCCCAGGTGATTCTAATGTGCAGCCAAGGTTGAGAACCACTGTCCTAGAGAATCTACCAGGAAAAGCCAGGAGAAAAATGCAATAGCCACCTCACATTCCCCTGAAATTCAGTGGGAATGAGATATAAATAAAAAACACAAAGACACAAGTACATATACAAACTTTTCCTGGTAGCAAAGATACCTCCCAATGAAAGACTGAAGGAACAATACTTTTTAAAAAAGGATCTAATCTTGGTAACATTGATGGAGGCAGGTGTGAGCCATTTATGTGATGGTGATTTTTTTTTTTTTTAGAGCAGAAAGGGCAGTTTATTTGCTTTAAAAACAATCAAAATCAGGTTGGAACATGCCAGATTTTCAATGGGAAGGAAAAAACAGCTCTTCAATTCATGGATTTCTTTTCCTTAATAAAAAAAGTGAACTCCCATGGAAGCGTTGGCAGAAGTGCCCAGCTGAGCAGCACAGGAAAAGCAGCAGGCATCTCTGGGGAGTCAGGATCTCAAGGTTCCGAGGGCCAGACGACCTGGAAAGAGATGATTGTGTTAGCCACACCCCCAAAGTTGGCCCTGTTAGCAAGTGTAATAGGACTTCTTTCAGTTTCATAAAATATCTTGATAACTGGAAAGTGCCAGTTAATGGTAACCAGTTCCAACTATGCATTTCACAAAGATTAATATACCCCTTCAGGTTCCTTAAGAGTCTATCAGGAGGCCTCCCCTAGTCTTGGGTGTTTTACAATCTCTGTGGGCACAAACCTCAACTGAAACTACCATTCAACAGCCTGTCATCTTCATCTTCTTCTGGCATAAAAATAGATATTTTTCCCATAATAAAGATTTTTTATAATAGCAATAAAGTAACTCCAGAGAACATGGTTGTCTTGAGATAGCTTAACTGTATCTGGTCTCTCATAACGCCCTGGGGATATGTCAGGCCCATAATATTCCCTTTTGCTGCCATGTCTTTGCTTAATTACGGAATAAAGCCAAAAGGTCAATGCTGGAGGAAAATGTAAATCTTCAAAACTTTTCATTCTTGACCCAAACTCTGTGTCATAAAACCCCAGTTACCTCCGTAGCAAGCAGCACCCCCACCCAGTCAGCTAGGAGGTACCAGAATACACATTACATCATTAAAATATGCTTTTGACACCATGAAAATAAATTCCTGACCTCTGTACTTGGAGTTATGATTCTGCCTTCTTACGTAAAGCCCCTCACAAACCATCTGCTGGTCCCCAGTGAGTGGAACGCACTGGTGGCAGAAGCCATCTACTTCGTCAAACATGATTTGCCGCTGTATTTCAGTGCATCAAACATTGTGTTGACTCTCATACAGGGAGAAGGTGAGGAAGCAAGGTTTGTGTGTTGTAGGGAAGGAAAATGAATATGTAGATTCATCTCTACGGCTTACTCGTTATTCCATTGCTGCTGTGAATGCAAATATGATTTCAGCTCCAATCGCTTTATTAGGCCACTGATTACTGTCCATCATAATGAGCGAGGTGGTCCGGGCATTGGTTTAGTTTACTGGAGCTGCAGACTTTTGCAATGGAGCTTTACAGACTGTGTCACACGTGCCACATTCAAACTGGATATTTTTGACGAGCGGTTCTCACTTTAAACAGGAGATGTTTGGTTCCCTAAACTGATTTGGTAGAGCTGGTACAATGAAATAATAAATAGTTACGTGCCTTTAAGAAATAGAACCTGCCTTTCACATTCATGGCTTTGCTAATTGCAGGGAAAGTGTTATTCCATTATGGAACTAATTATATGTCACCTGCTTCTCTCTCAGACAAATAAATGGACAGACAGATGCTATGCTGATCAATTAATGTTGTGATGGATCAATCAATTGATCTGGACTTAGATAATATGTATTTGTGGAAGATGGAGAATGATTTATTTTTCTACTAAATATGAGAATCCAAATGTGACTTTATTGTACAGATGGGAACAGACAATGAGCAGAGTGGCCATTGTATTCTTGCCATAAGAAAGAAAAGTCATCCTTCTTCTCTCGCTTATATATTCAAAAGACATTACAGTTCAATAAAAATGGGATGTTTAAATATTTGATAAACATGGTGGAGCAATGCATTGTTAGAACTGCTAGAGTAGCCTGTCAGATTCTCCTGGAAACATAAATTAGCCTGTTTACAAATGGAACTGTTTGGTTATTCTGGCCTTAAAATTACCTCTGTGTGTCCTCTCTCGCTTTTTTCTTTTCAATTGTACCTGATAGGGCTTGGGTTTTCACTGGAGGAGTTTCAAACTATTCAAACTGTCAACCTCACTAACCGAGTTAAATGAATCTTGTACTGGTGCCTAGACGTTTGCAGGCTTCTCTTAGCTTTCACCCAGTGGAAGCAACCGGAGAGGTCTCAACTGATGTCACATCACGGACACACTCCTGACCTCAGCCTGAAAGTCAACGCCTCAGGTTGGTGTATACCCATCATCTGCCCCAAGGGGGAGGCGGGCCCTGGCACTGGGTTCTGGGAGTCCCTCTCTCACCAACACGGAGTTTCGGTTGGGCAGAGAGAAGCGGCATCTGGTGGACAGAGGGATGCCAAAGGGGGAGGCGCATGACTGTCCAGGGAGTTGCCAAATGCCAACATTTTATCTAGAAGAGCTCTGGACTTCATGGATAAAATGTAGAAACAAAAACCAAAAGGCACCATGTCTGGGTTAGTGTGCGTGTGAGTGTTTGCATGTGTTTACATTTTGACTATTGTGTCACCTGGCCTCTCCTTCATTATTCAGAAATCCTGTCTGCTGCTGGTGTTTCTAAAATCCAAAAACAGTAAATGAAGCTATTGGATTTATAAAATAAAATGACCAACATGCTTGGCCAAGATAGGCTGCCATACCAATAGCTTTTAGTAAAATTAGATTAAGGGTAGAATTATAGCAAGGATCACAGAATGTAGAATTCAAGCACAGAGACTAGAGAGCAAACATTGGAGAGGTTTGAGTTTATGGAGCTGTCAAACAGATAAATAAATTCCCTTGCTGAGTACCTGCTAGATGCTAGGCGTGGAGCAAGTTGATGCACCTAAGAAGTAGTAATTGTGCTGAATTATCATGCTATAAATAGAAAATGCTCTGTTTGGGGCACCCAGGACATCAGTATTAAACCCACATGTAGGTGCCCAGGCTCTCCCCACCCCCACACCACCCGACTGAACCAGGTTGGCAGGGATGGGGAGATAAGAGTGAGGTGGAATGGGGGTTGGGAACCACCCCATTTTAAAACAGGTCTCCCAGGAGGAGACTTAATGGAGTGTGTGATAACTATGTGTTTAGTAATTTAAGGAACTGCTAAGCAACTTTTCAAAGTAGCTGTATGATTTTGCATTCTTACTAGCAGGAAAGTTGTAGTTCCTGTATATCCTTACCAACACTCCATGTTGTCTTTCCTTTGAATTTCAGCAAGCCTAGTGGGTGTGTAGTAAGATCTCATTTTAGCTTTAATTTGTATTTCCCTGATACTCAATGGTGTTGAACATTATTTTTATGCA
Source organism: Myotis brandtii (assembly GCF_000412655.1). NCBI lineage: Eukaryota > Metazoa > Chordata > Mammalia > Chiroptera > Vespertilionidae > Myotis > Myotis brandtii. The sequence goes on from NW_005353967.1 coordinate 18,891,888, forward strand.
CTGATTAGCTATTTGTTTATCTTCTATGCCCATTTTGTTTACCTTTTTTGCCCTATTTTAATTGGCTTATTGGTCTTACTATTGAATCAACAGTTTTTTATATATTCTACATACAAATATTATTAGGCAAATATTGCCCTTCATCTGTGGCTTAACTTTTCACCTACTAACATCAATTATGTTTTATATTGGGGATTGAAATTAAAAAATACATCTAAAGTGGATAATACAAAACTTTAGACAGGAAAGCTTTTAAAAAAGTAAACTAAATTAACTTGCATACATTTTTAGAACTCAGCTTTGATCTTTAAAATTAGTTACTTGAGAAAGAAAGTCATTTGGATCCCAGAATCCTGGACTATTGTTTTTATTTATTTATTTTTTAAATATTTTATTGATTTTTTACAGAGAAGAAGGGAGAGGGACAGAGAGCCAGAAATATGGATGAGAGAGATCGATCAGCTGCCTCCTGCACGCCCCCCACTGGGGATGTGCCCGCAACCCAGGCACATGCCCCCGACCGGAATCGAACCCGGGACCCTTCAGTCCGCAGGCCGACGCTCTATCCACTGAGCCAAACCGGTTCAGCTGGACTATTGTTTTTAATTTCCTGCTATAAGACTGAAAATTCCATTTCTTCAGCTGTAATTTTCAGGGGACACAAAACAGCATTTGTTATTCCTCAACATTTGGCTGTGTAGCAGTTGTGAAATGCTAATCGTGGTGCTGAGCTCACACTCCTCGGTGGCATTGGCATACCGAAACAGCGAGTTTGGCAGGGTCTGAGGCTATACATATTGAAGTTGTTTACTTATTTTTTGTTTAAGAAACAGACAGACAAGTTAATTTCACCTCCATTTGGGACACAGAAAAGAATCAATGTTTGCCAAATAGAAAAACACAAAATGGGTAAAGGGAAAAAAAATTGTATTTTCAAGCTTCTAAAATGGAATTAGAAACAGAGGAGAGAGGGGGAAAGAGTTACACAAATGACTAGAGAGTGTCCCTCCTAAAATTGCCTTGGCCTTCTACTTGAAATTCTTGCTTCTGGAAAGTGCCCTGGCGGAAGATTCTGCCCACGCTGAGTAGAAAGCAATGTCAAAATACCTGGCTGGCATTTTCAATGACTGGCCACTGTTTCAAAAACATGCCGTGCCTTGAGAGGTGGGGTGAATACTGAGAACTGGGAAGTACAAATTGCTTCCTGCTGGATATACACCCTGTCTGAGGGTTTTACAGGGCACGGCCTTATTTAGCACCCTGGACCTCAGCACTCTCTGTCTCCCAAGGGGGAAAGGTGTAAGTGATGCTCGGAAAACTAGAACCCAAGTCCCCGAGGTCAGGGCGCCCAGATCAGAATGGCCGTGGGCCCCATCTTGGTAGGAGAGTGGGGAGAGCAGGACAGAGCCCTCCCCTCAGGCTCTTGCCCCAACACTGCTGAAAAGGTGCCCTGGAGAGAAATGTTATCACACCATCTAATCTGCCCTCCCGTCAGCCTGACAGGGACTTGGGATGCACAGCTGGCCCCGTGCTGATCACCTTCAGGTGTGGTTAGGTGAGTTAAAAATTCCATTAGCGGTGCGCAGGCACGGGGAGCAGGGCTTCCCGGGGTGGGCTTTTTCTAGTTAACGAGGAAGAAATGGCTTCTCATTTCACAGTGATCGCCGGGAGAGGAGGCAGGTTTGTTTACATTCTACAAAGGGAACGCCTGGGCTCCACAGGCCTGGTGGCAGAAGCCGGAGCCAACGAGGGAACAACCCGGTTGTCCCCAGCCATCAGGCCGGACAGGAGACGCGGGCCCTACTCAGAGCAGCCCTGGAGGCCACTCAGCCCTGCCACCTGCCACCCGCTCCTTTCTCAAACTAATTGTTTTTCATTTTCTCATAATAACCCTCCTCCCTCACCCTAAACCAAACACTGAAATGTGCCCTCTATTTACCCAGCCCCAAGGCGTGCAATAAAGGTGAGTGCTTGTTGCTACTCTCTGCCTCGCTTTTAATTTTATTCTAGGAGAAAATCAATTAGGCCATCAGAGTCCCATCTTCCTTCTCTGAGGCTTTTGGGCTTGAATGGCTCCTCGAAGTACTTCCCCTGGCCTCGATATTTTAATAAATGCTTGATTGTAATGGTTTTAAAAGGAAAAATAAAAAAGAGGAGACGAGCAGAGAGGCAACTTCAGAACAAAACTAGCCCTTTGAAAGGCCTCTTCAGGTTGAGCGGTTTTCCACTCGGCAGCCTCCTGAATTGCTGATATTGTTTTCCGATCAGGGCCGGCATCCTGCTCTCCTCCTCACCTGCACACGCAGCCGCTCATTAGCTGAGAACGGGACATCCTGGGCCAGCAAGGAGCCAACAAAGCAGCCACGGGGCTGCTGAGAGAGCAGCTCTGTCTGCCCTGGAGCCCTCGCCAGGCCCTGCGTGTGGCACCAGTTTAGCTGGAGCGTGAGGCCTCGGCAGCCAGCATGTGAGCATCTGGGGGGAGAGGATGAAGAAGTCGGAGCCCCAAACCGGCACCGAGCCAACACCTGGGGGGCTCCCCGCTGACCTCAGTCGGCCTGCTGTTCGGGGACTTCCAGTGACCTGTTGGGTAGTGGCCCGATGGTTTGTGCACTTAGCCACAGTGGCCAATATATGGACAGGTGTTCGGAGGGCGGAAGTGCAAGGGGTGCCGAGGGACAGGGCACAGAGCCAGCCCTGCCAGGCGGCTTTAACAGAAGCCCTGGGACCCCTGTGGGGAAGGCCCCCGGGCCTGTGAGGGAGGACGGGGTGCTGACTTCAGAAAGTCCACATGCAGCCACCGCCTACGGGCTGTTCACAGACAAGTCCGTCCTGTGTCTCATCCCCACCGAGGTGTGACCTCGCTGTGTCTCATCCCCACCGAGGTGTGAGGCGTGTAGGTGGCCCTCGAGGCCCTTCTGCTGTCCGTCGGGGCTAGAGCACCCTGCGCGAGGAGGAGAGAAGGGCGTCGGGGCAGCAGGAGGAGACACTGGAACCTGTCCTGTTGGGGGTGCGGCTGCGAGTGGAAGTTTTGGGAAGAGAACACGGAGCCGCGTGCTGGGGTCTGAGAGGGTGAAGGGCAGGGGCAGGAGGGGAGTCGGCCCCAGCAGCCGGCTCTCCTCGGCTCTGTTCCCACTGAGACATGGTGGGAAGCGCTGAGGAGGCTCCTTGGCCTTCTCCTTCTGCCCCCCAGCCCCCCAGTCTCAGGGCTGGTCTGGGCAGTGGTTAGGCATTTGACACATTTTAATCCTTTGTACCCAGTAGGGTGTCTAGGTTTTTGGAGGCAATGTGCATTGATGATCACCACGGGTCCTGTCCAAGGGTGGCCCACCTCTCAGACAGAGCAGTGCCTCCGACAGGGACGGGGCCCTCTCCCCACTGCTACTCGTGGGTCTGCTCTGATTGACGGTGGGACCTCTGCCACCGTCCGGGCTTTCTTTGCTGCGGTCCCCCGCCCACCTGAATGGATGTGGGGTTTATGGAGAATGTTTTGGATTTTAACTTTCTTCCTGGATCTGGGGCTGCTGGAATACACAGGGCCACGGCATACAAGGTGCCACACTTTCTGTGGGATCAGCGCCCTGAGTCAGAGCCCTCAGGCGGCTCTTTTCTCCCAGGACACCTTCCATCCTCCCCACATCCATTTCCCCCCCCCCCACCCCAAAGCGATGAACAGTCCACAGTGTGGTCCTCTTCGCTGCCACAAGCTCTGTGTAAATGTGGCCACAATCAGATAAAATGTCCTATCACCCGGCATTGATCAGATTAGCAGCCTGGTGACTATTCATTAATTGCACTATTCAACCCAATGCCAAGTGCAGTGCTCCTGGCATAAAGAGTAAATATGAATGGGATGTTTCTTACGTTTTAAAAAGAACTATCACTGCCTCTTCACAAGGGCATATAAGAGGATAGGTAGGTTAATTGTCCTGGGGCAACATAGTTAAGCTAGAAGATTTCCCAAGAGTCAGTTAATTTCTGTGAAGCACCTTTTAGGATTCCCGCTTCTGTGATGCTCAGGAAACTCCCCTCTTCCTTGGTGAGTTTGCGGCGGGTGGGGCTGTGTGTGTCCCTACCTTTTGGAGTGGGAGAAGTCACAGAGGGCAGACACAAACACTTGAAGCCAAAGGGAGTTGGGTTATTTATGTCAGTGACGGGAGCATCCCCAGCACTGGACAGGGCTACTTATGGCAGGAAGAGGAAGAACTACTGCCCCGCCTGGGATGCGGAGGTCCAGACACTGGTGGTGCTCCCAGTGGGGGGCGGTGTCCTGCTCAATGAGGCAGAGTCCAGGCGGAGGAGAGAGCTGCTCAGGCAGCGGTTCTCAACCTGTGGGTCGCGACCCCTTTGGCGGTCGAACGACCCTTTCACAGGGGTCGCCTAAGACCATCCTGCATATCAGATATTTACATTACGATTCATAACAGTAGCAACATTACAGTTATGAAGTAGCAACGAAAATAATTTTATGGTTGGGTCACAACATGAGGAACTGTATTTAAAGGGCCAGACGGTTGAGAACCACTGTGCTAGGGGAACAGGCACTTCCCCTGGTGTCTCCAGAACGTCTCTCTGTGCTCCCCACTTGTCCTCGTGGAGAAACCGCGGCCCTGGCAGCTGGAGGCTTAAAGGATGTCCTTCACTGGTGGGAAAGCAAGTGGCCCACCTTCCGCTATGTCACCGGAACCCATCTGACATCATGAGGGTCGAAAGCAAACACTTTTGTTCGTTTCCCCCATTTGTTCATTTTCGATTCATAGCATTCCAGGGGGAAGGAATTTGGGGAAAAGTTGCTAAATATCCATAAAAATTCCCTGACAGTGAGATCTAATGAGCGAGTGGGATAGTCTCCCTAGAGAAATGGTTAAGAATGTCATTATTTGATACTCCTAGCATTACGTGAGATGAGGAACTGGGAAACTGGGGAAGAGAAGACGCTGGGAGAAACCGGACACACTGGAGTGGTGTCACCTGTGCTGTGCAGCGTGAACATCTTACGAAAACATTGGCATCTTCTTACGCACTTGGATGACCAGGCTCCTCCTCCAGTCCATAGTGGAGAATGCCCATGACGTGGCTATTTTAATATAAGAAAAATGTCAATGATGTAATCGTTAGTAAGCTCCAGGCACCATTTGGACACTCTCTCAGTTTTAGGTTCTTGCAGAGGACTTTCTCACATGTGCCCGAGACCACCCCTCCCGGCTGGATGGCCGGCCAGGGGCTGCTGCTTCAAGTCCCCGGTTTCTCATCTGTGAAATGTGGATGAAAACAGCCCGTTGCACACCCAGCTATTGTGAGGGTACAAGGGAAAAACACGGACTGAAAAATGACTAGCCTAAGACCATGCATAAGAAGTCCTCCATCGGTGGAAGATATTAAAAAAAGAGATAATCAGTGAGAATCTACTATCCCACCCCTTAGCTATTTTCCATATATCATTGCTTATCATTTACATCTGATAGCCCGTGAATCTCGCAGGAGCGCAAATGCTTTCCAGCAGTTTAATTGGGGGTAAAAAGGCAGGATTCCTAACAAAAAGAAGCCAGGGTGGCCATGTAAAAGTGAGGGGTAAACATTGCACAGACAGAAAGGCTCCAATGATTGTTATCCCATGAAAACCTGCCTAATTACTACGCTATAGTGCAGTGGTTCTCAACCTTGGCTGCACATTAGAATCACCTGGGAATCTTTGTTATGGGGTGAGGCCACAACATTAGTAACAAAGAAACAGAATTTCCGGAGGATGAGGCCCAGAAATCAGGATTTTAAAAAGATTCCCAGGTGATTCTAATGTGCAGCCAACGTTGAGAACCAGTGCTATAGTGACACCTCAATAGGTTAGGCTCAATTCACCCTCAGAGAAATTTTACTTTCAGTGTTACTATTGTTATAATCTGAGGGGTCTCCCTAGATGGGAATGTCAGTAGCAAAACAGGGGCCCATCTGAGAAACTCCTCTCACAGGCAACATGGGGGCAAATATATATATCCTGTTTTATATAGTTTAGCACTAAAATGTATTTAAGTAAGACCTAAGAACATGTCTATTTAATTTTAACCAATGGGTTATGGGCATCATCAAAAATCAAACACAATAAAAAGGAACAATATTTATAGCACGTTAAAGCCTATCCCATTATTGGTTAGTGCTCCCCTCAAATGTTTAACTGCAATTGGTTCCACTTTCTCAATGTGGATGATTTTTATACATCTGAGTTAAAAAATAATGCTGCTTGCAAGTGAAAAGTTAAAGACCAAGACAAGGCCTATTAGAATAACATTACACTTTTTTTATTCCCTGTACTTATTTCATCAATTACTAATTATTTCCCTTTTCCTCTGCAACAAAATAGAAGCCATAAAATCTTTGATTTAATGAAAACTTCCTAACCAAATAGGTCCTCCAACTCTGCTGAAGGCTTATAGGTAATTTATCTACCTCAGCAGGCAATGACCTTTTGTGAATCATGAGTCATTCCTCACTCCTAATGAGACGGATCCAGATGCATCCCACCCTGTGCATGGCCCCTCCCTCCTCCATCCAACCAAGCTGTGCAGCGCTCGCCTCCGTCTCCGAGTGGGGGTGACTAGTCCCTGCGTGGGGAGCCCCCTCAGGAGGGAAGCCCCTTGACTCTCCTTCCCAAAGTGGGCTGCACACTGAACGCTCTCTGAATGGGCCTGAGGAGAAAAGGGCCAGGGGTGGGAGGCCAAGGTAAGTCTCATTACTGTCTGGGAAGTAGGAGGCCTCACTGTCTATTCCTCCCAAACCCCAGTCCTGGGGAAAAGAACCGGCGCTCAGCAGCACGGAGCCGGCACACTGGGCGCCCCGCCGCGGTCCTGCGCCCGGGAGGTTGTGATGGAGGACCCTCCATAATGTGTACATATATCTGTAATGTGTAGGCACGTGTTGCTGGTTGTATATTTGTATGTTATTATACACATGTATTAACTACTTAATGTGTTATAATGATATACATGGAACATTAATTTCATAAATATTACTATACATGCATATGTATTACCGCCCTGCACCAATAGTATGTTTAAGTGAGTTACAAAACAAACATAACAATAGAAGAAACATGAGATAAATAATGAGGAGGGATATGGTTGGCGAGTCTATCTTTGAAGTAGGTGGGCAAGTGGCAGGTCAGAAACTAAGCTGCTGGCTGAGGAGGAGCTGGCACAGGGCCTTTCAGGAGGCGGATGCAGGCAACTCCGTTCTGGCCGAAAATTCCAGACGGCAAGTGTGCCTGTGTGTGTGTTGGGGGTTGGGGAGGGGTCACACAGGGGAGAACCTGTCTGCTCACTGAAAGGTCAGAAAGAAGTTGGGGTGGTCTTCCCCGCTGCCTTCACCAGAGGAACACCCACCCAGATGAAAAGGATGTGGAAGGGGGTAGAGTGCGTGGAGGGAACGTGGTGGAGTGACGTCAGCCTGAGCATCCCCATCCCTGATTTTGATGGCTTCTTGCTGCCATGTCTCTATAGCTTAATAGTTAAAAATAAATGGCAGGTCAATGTGCATAAGAAACCCAAACTTTGAAATGTTTTTTCGAGTGCTTTTTAAAAATAATCTGTGTATTCATATAATTAATTAAATGAGGCTACCTTTAAATTATTTTTAAATGCGAGAGGTTGAATAGACTCTGCATGTTAATTTTAAAATTACATTTTTTTTTTCGGGGGAAAAAAGAAACCTAATTCATTTTAGTAGGATGTTTCCTCATAAGATCTAGATATTAAATTCCAATTAAACAAACAGTCATGGACAAAGAAACTGTTTTTTGAAAATAATTTATTCAAAAAAGAATAGAATTCCTTATGACTTCTGCATTTGAAATAAGTAAGCTACCAAGCATACTAAACATTTGAACCTACGTTTTAGGGAAATAATTTTCTAAAAAAAAAATAAAAACAGAAACCCCCTTCCAATGCACAGTTTCTTTCTAGGTCAATGGTTTTGCTTTATTCACATGTCTGGGTGAGGCTGGCGTGTACAACCTGCCAACGGAGGCCACTGGGTTTGACACATTTCAGTGTCAGCTGTGGGATTTCTGCCTTAAATCTGTCAGGACAAGCCTGTGGCCACTTCTGCAAAAACCCTTGGGGACAAAATTTATTGTTATACCTCAATAGCTTTTTGTTCACCTCCAAAATAGGGGTCCTGGGTCACACTAACGATTGTGGGGAGACAAAATGCTCTCTCTATATTTTATTAAACAGATCTCTTAATAATTAATCAAATGTGAAAATTATTTTCCATCACCCTGACACTAACTCTAACGTGTTCGGGTTTTTTTCCCCCACAGCCTGTTTCTTTTCCTTTTAAATTGCCCTCGTGGGTTCCCTCAGCTACAAAGCAAGCTGAGTAGAGAGAGGCCAATTTATGACTTGGCTTTTTAAACCATAATCACCCCTCCGGGCTTCCACTGGAGAAGGGTTGGGGGGGGGGGGGGGGGTAGATTGTCAAATAAACACTTGAGAAAATCTGTTCTTCGATCCCCCAAATCCATAGTGGGGCCCTGATCCTGCGGACAGGCACACTCCCATGGCACCCTGAGCCAGAGTGCGGCGTGGCGCTGCCCCGGGAGGCGGCATTTCCGGAGTATAGTGACGGCTCCTCCCTCAGTGTCTGTGCTTTGGGCAGAAAACAGCTTAATAAAGTAAGCGCTGCCTGGTTTGCCTTGGATAGGGTAAGAAGAGCACGTAGCCTCGCTGAGGTGTTGGCCCTGAGTGCCATCGCAGGGTCCAGCATTGGCGTGGGCACTGTCTCCAGCCTCTAGACCCTCTTAGAAGATGGGTGGCGCCTCGGGGCGTCAGGCCCCAGGCTCTGACAGATTGATACCAGGTAAGGGCATTGCGAGGGAAATGCACAGCAAGCAGTTCTCTGGCCTTTCCTGAAAGGTCAGAGGGAAATCAGAGGTGGTCTTTCATTGCTCCCTTCATCCCGGCCATGCCATCCGACTAGACATGCACCTTGCAGGCCCAGGACTGGACAGCGTGCAGGGGCCTTGCAGCTGGGCTTGTGCTGGGAGAGGCCCCGAGGCCTGTCCGGGAGGAGTAGGCTATGTGTGTGCACAGCTGAAGCTACCAAACCCGGCGACACGAAAGCCAAGTGGGCAACGGGAACGGTTTAGAAACGCACGGAAGAGCAATGACTGCTGGCAGCAGCGTCAATATTCTCCCTCTGAGCACTAATTACATTATTAAGCAAACAGACCAACACAGGGTCTGCGGGACGGAAGCACGTATTTAGGCTCGTCACTCTCCACTTGGCTGTAAATAATCCTGTGTGACTCTCAGTTCTTTCCAAACAAAGCGGCGCTTTCCTTAACTTCCCTTTACTTTCTAAGCTTGAGAAAGGGAAGCTCTGTGTCCATGGCAGCCGTGCCTGGGGAAGTTAGGCTCCACGTTCAGCTACCTGGCTCTACCAGGTATTTCTGCGAACGGTGGTGGGAGCAGCCACCATCTCCCCAGGAGATGCAGGATGGAGAAGACACAGGCATAGGTTCCGGGAGTGGCAACGTGCATTTCCTTGGCTGCAAACAGCATGCACTTGTTAATTAGATGTTTGCAATACACGGGACCCAACGCTCCTGTGATCTGGCTAAATCCAGCCTAAAGAGGTGGGTGTAAACACAGGACTGGAAGAAATCAGGAACAACAGGGAAAGGATCTGTATGCCATGGGAATAAGTCTGTTTAAAAAAAGTCTAAGAGGAGCCTGCAGGAGGAAATGTGCAGCAGGCTGAGCCAGCCGGGTGAATGGCAGAGAGAATAGAGGCTATTTGAATACTGATGTGGCCCTCACTTTCTTCCATTTCCATTAATGACATGCTCATCAAGGGCAAACAATGGGACCGGCTGCCGGCGCCTGTCACAGTGTGTGGGTGCTGGGATGCCAGGCTGTCATCCCCGGGCTGCATTTAGAGACCTGCACGCTAATAAGAAGTGCTCTGTGCCGTCAATGCAGACAGGTGCTTCCGCGGCTGGGACATGCTCCATTCCCTTTCCCCTGAAACCCTCCTCTCCCAGCCCCCCTGACAGACACCATGAAATGCACAAATTAACAGCCCCATCATGTTGGGCTGCTGCTGCCTGCGGTGAAAGCAGAAAATCAAGTTGTCACCCAGGGTGCAGTGATAGAGCCACAGCCTCATTTCTCTGTTGGTGCCCTGTAATAGCAAACGCCAGACAGCTGGATGGATGGGAGGCTTTAGATTAAGGCCTTGATGCACTCTGGCCAGAGAATTAGTGGTTGCTGTTTCCATGTAGATATTCTGTTCCAAACCAACATCTGGAGAAAGCAAAGTTTCCTAGAGCAGATATGCCATTTGCTTCTTCTGGAATCAAAGAAAACAGCCCAAAGAGAGTGGCATTTCCTCTAAAAAACAAACAAAAAGCCCCACAAGAAACCCAGTAAGATTCCAACTCTACATTTGCTTAGAACTTTATCAAGGACTGGTGAAGGTTAAGTTGGCAGAGTCCAGTGCCAAGACCAATCTTGACACAGAAAACACTGTGTCCACAGAGCCCGAGTTCCTCACGCCTCACCCAGCAAGTCCACATCACCCATAGAAAGGCCTCTTGCTTTGGGATGTTCAGACTCCACTGCATAGTCGGCCTAAAGCTGCCCGACCCCAGACCACTCCACTGTACTTCGTCATAGACTGAAGTTGCTTCTTATGAAATAATAGATAAAATAGCCCCGCCCTTCTGGCACCATAGCCATTTGGCTCTAAGTCCGGTGGCCGGACCCAGCTGGGACGACATGGCCACGTGTACAAAAGGCAAGAAATGCAGGGGCCTGAGCCCTTCAGACTCCAAGGAGTTTAATGACATAATGGCCTGAGGACTTCAACATAAAACAGGAAGAGCAACTAACGAAACTTACAACATAAAACCCCCCTCCTGTCATTTTTATAGTAACAGTAAAACACTTTATTGAATTTATGAGCTACATAATGACTATGAAGAATGTAACTTGAATTAGAACCAACCTGGAAGTATAATATCAACTATAAACCCTTTTCTATTACCCCATCCCTCCAGCTTTTTCTGTCCTCTTCCTTTTAACCAGGGGACATCGCCTTCCGCAGCCTTTACACCTGAGACAGGGTTCACAACTTGCTAATAAATCTTGACTCTTCTTCCAAAGCTCCAGAGCAGACAAACCCCTAGGGGTAAGGCACTCTCTGGGGGTGTCCATTCCCTTTCAACGACTCCGAGTCATTAAAATGCATTTTAGGGAAGAAGCCAGTTGGTCTATTCTTTGCATAAAGCCTGTCAAATCGAGTGGATCTCCGGGGATACACATCAGGTATTTCAATATCTGTAACTCCACATTGTAATGGCCTTTCCCAAATAGAAACCATAACCCCTTACAAGTTTATGAAAAGCATCCTTAGCCAAGGACCCCGTGTGTGAGGGGGGTGGGGGTCAGGTTCCTAATGTCTGGCTGGGGTGGGGGTGAGGGATGCACATCACTGGGCTAAGTAAGCAGCTTGCTAGGCTGTGTTTTCTGTTTCCATTTTACTCTTTAAGTCTTTCTGTTCCCCAAGGATTTTTCTGGAGGGGTAATAAAATAAAATGGGTGAAACAAAGCCATAAGCTGGTTAAGTCTGAAAGACATGTCATCTCATCTAAAAGGAAGAAACGGACCATTTCCATGCCGAGGGCTGACAGCAACGCCTGAGCTGGCAATAGTGCTATTCCATTTGATTTATAGAATAATGGGGTGACAAATGATGACAAAAATAAACTTTTACTGCACTGAACTGCTCCTTTATTTATGAAATTTGGCCAAGTAGTGAAATCTTTTATCTGCAAGTTGTAACATGGAGTAGGAACGAGCGATTATGGTGTGGTAATAGTAATCCGGCGATGGAGGCTGAGTCAGTTGGAAATGGATTGAGGTAAAATAACTACCGCACCATGATAAATGTGAACAGCGCTTTGCTGACAGATGATCTAACAGGTGTTCATAACAACTATATAAGAGGATTTATTTATGACCAGCCACAGCCGCCGCACTGTAAATCAACTCCAGCAGCTGTACACCGCTGAAACCAAGTCCCCAATGGAGGAACCGTGCAAGAGCCCAAAGAACACAATTCACTCCAGAATCTTAATCATCAAATAACAGTTTTTAAGGTAATTATACCACAGCAAAGAAATCATAATTACTTTCAATTAGGAAACTGAGCTGTCCATAACTTTGTTTACAACATATTTTTATTTAGGCCCTAAGGTGTTGATGAGGCCTGGGCGATGGTGACCGCAGTGGGACACTAGTAGGAGGCCTTCTCACGGTGACTTCACTTCTTAAGTCTCAGAAATCAAACTTTACATTGGGAGGATATTTGGCAGCATGTTTGAGTCCCTTAGTCTTTGTTGTCACTCCTTACTGGACAGTTTACTGACAAAGGGGAATAAGCATACAACCATGAACTCATTAGAAATGGGGGTTTAAATTTAGTCTGAGGATCCCACTGTCATATAACCTTTCCTGACTACTTTGCAGAATTTAACATTTTTCTTTTTGTAGGCCAGCCGTGGTCTTAACAATTCCTTACTGTTATCCATGAAGATGGCTGACACCTACCATAATGCAAGAGCCCTCATTCATTACATTGCTTAAACACACACACACACACACACACACACACACACACACACACACACACACATCATGGTTCTTATATGGCCTGA
>NW_005353967.1:18904652-18925978 GCF_000412655.1 Myotis brandtii
CAGAATCTTGGCTGGGGTACAATTTGAGAGTTATTTTCTTTTCCTTCCCCCACCCTGTCCCCTCCCAGGCCAAGGCGAGGCTTCCCTGCTCTCTCCAAGTGCCCTTGTAGCATCTGCGGTCTAAAGGACTGACACGACCGAGCCCCCTGGCAGAAATGCCTACTGGCTAGGTTTTCTAAACATCTCTAGATCTCAGAATAAAGATTATTCTACTTTTAACCTGAATCTTTGGTATCCCTGGTCCTTAAGGTTGTAGATGAGAAGCCATTGTCTTAGAATGCCATTAAAGACAGGTTTGACATTGTAATGATTTCATATTTGAGTTCTGAGGGTTTGGGGTCTTCGGTGTAATTACTGAACCAGTTAGGAATTACATGTGCAAGTGATTATGTACATAAACCTCGACTGAGAGAAAGACAAACATGAGATTAGAAATTTCAGTTTCATTTCAACTCATAATCATTTAATGAGTGGTATAGGAAATAACTAAAATCCTCAAGGAAAAATATCTAAAACTATAGGAGAGTAAAACCAACGAAGTCTGTTTTTCCTGCCTCTATACTGTTCACAAGGGCAGCACCGCCCCACCGGTAATACCCAACCATCCGTTTCTCCTGTAAAAGACCACAGACCACTGAGGAGAGGCTTGGGGTGGCTCCAGGACAAAGACTGTGGGAGGGGAAAGAAGTGAGGGCAAGGAGAGGAAAAGGACACATCACTTCCTGGTGTGTTGGCAATGTTGCTTTCTGTACAAAGGTATTTAAAAAACATTTTAAGATTCAGCTTCTTAGCCCTGGCTGGGTAGCTCAGTTGGTTAGAGTGGCAAGGTTGTGGGTTTAATCCAGGGGTGGGCAAACTTTTTGACTCGAGGGCCACAATGGGTTCTTAAACTGGACCGGAGGGCCGGAACAAAAGCTTGGATGGAGTGTTTGTGTGAACTAATATAAATTCAAAGTAAACATCATTACATAAAAGGGTACGGTCTTTTTTTTTTTTTAGTTTTATTCATTTCAAATGGGCCAGATCCAGCCCGAGGGCCGTAGTTTGCCCACGGCGGGTTTAATCCCTGGTCAGGGCCCATACAAGAAGCAACTGATGAATGCATAAATGAGTGGAACAACAAATCGATGTTTCTCTCTCTCTCTAAGATCAATAAATTTAAAAAAAGAAAAGAAAGATACAGCCTCAGTTGAGATCAATATACTTATTCTCCCTTCTCCTACTTCTGGAAACTCTAAATGCCACCCTACTTTCAAGACTTACCTAGCTTCTCCGTCTCAGACATCCCTCACCCAGCGATCAGGTCCTCCTCTGAACTCAACAGCTCTACTGCTTGATGAGACAATGAACAAGGCAACTGCTTCACTGTGTTTCCCAGAAACCACTTCAGCCTTCAAACGGCTCTGTTCCAAGTTTGCTAATCAAGTGCTCATATGGAATCTAAAACACTTTTCCTCAAAAAGCAATTACACATGGTGGTTAACTTTTAGTTCAGACCTTAAAGTTCTGCTTACTCCACAACACAGTTGGAAATTGGTAGAAAAATAAAAAGAAATGTTGCCAAAACAGGAAGAGAGAAAAGCACCCCTTTAGTTGGACTGAATGCAGTTTGTGAGGCAGTCACATGAAGAAAGCAGGTGGAGACTGAACAGATTCAAAAAATCTTCTGGTCCATCTCACGACATATTTTTCTATTAAACACAATTTCCACAACACTATCATAAACTTGATCCTCCCTCTACAAATCTCAAGAAGAGAGTAAAAGTAATCATGAAAACTTCGTGAGGTAACTGGTTAAGTTGGAAGGCAGAAGTGAAGAAGAAAGAAGATTAAAAAAAATAAACAAGTACATGATCAGAAATCGAATCGGCCTTCAATTTATGGAAGAACTGAAGTGCACAGTGGCTGGTGGGTCTGGTCGGCCACCTGTGGAGAGCTGGAGGTGGATAGATGGGTTTAGCAAGTCTCTGGGGACCGACTGTCTAACTCTGTTGGACTTGGTACCTGAAGTGCATGGGGTTGGGGGAGGAGGTGAGCCTATATTAGGATGTAAACAAAATCTGTTTGCAAACCAGGGCTCACTAACTTAGTGAACTCCACACTTTTGACATTTCTTTATTGCAACTGAACTGTGGGTTTCTTGGGGATATAGATCTATTTTTGCACAACCCTGGCAAGGGTTACTGAAGTTCTTCACATTCCAGAGTGAATGTGGTCTTTAAGTAGCAAGGAAATAATAAGGCTGTTAATTTGGTGTTATAACATGGGGCTCCCTCCTATGTGAAAAGAATATTTTTATTCCTTTAAATAAAGTTCCCTATAAAATAGATTACAGTGAGGAAACAAAAAAGATGAAAGAGCTTAGGTTTACCTTTAGCTTGTTCAACCTTTTTTTTTTTAAACTTCTTCTTGTGTTATTCATTCATTCTGGATTCTTGTCTTTTCTAATAGTAACTTCTAAATTCTTAACAACAAAAACCCAGGTTACAAAGGCAAACTTTTGGTAAGCTATTATAAAGTTACTCAAATATTTGCAAATAGTTATTAGGAAGGATAAGTATCCAGTATTTTAACTTGATAAATTCATTGTTCTCATCTCTTCAGAATAAAAACATTCTTCTTTTAAAAAAAATATAATTTTATTGATTTCAAAGAGGAAGGGGCGGGGGAGAGAGAGAGAGAGAAACATCAATGATGAGACAGAATCATTGATCGGCTGCCTCCTGCGCCCCTCCTACTGGGGATTGAGCCTGCAAACCGGGCATGTGCCCTTGACCGGAATCAAACCCGGGACCCTTCAGTCCACAGGCTGATGCTTTATCTACTGAGCCAAACCGGCTAGTGCTCTTTTTTTTTTTTTTTTTAAATAAATAAAGCAAATGCATTGTGATACTAAAAATGAGGCTCAGGCTGAAATATACTATGAGAGTAATTCTTCAAGATTGGTGCACATCAAATGTCCCATTAAGTGGACATTAAAATGAAAAAATATAGCTAGAATTAAGAATTCAACATTGACTAACTCGACTCAATGGAACAATTTAAAGATAATCATGGATTATGATCAAGTTAAAGGAATTATGAGGCAAGGAACTCTGAATCATTGTACCAAAAACCCCCAAAAACCCAAATCTGAAATGGGACTTTGGTCATTCTTCTAATTTCACTTATGTGAAAAATATTTTAATGATATTAAGCTATTGATATTAAAGTGGTTTCAATTGTTAGCATACTACATTATATTACTGATTTAACATAAATTTTAAATCTAAGTTAGCAGCAAAAGTAAAGAATATAACACAATTAGAAACATCTGCTTGGTTTGAAAGTGTTTTTTCTTTCATTAAACCCCACTGCTTCTCTGCATAATAAAACACTCAAAATATCTACTTTAGCGTAAAAAAAAAACAACTAAGCATGCAAACTTCAGGATAATAAACAATTTCTCATTAAAAATGCAAAGGCAAATGCTCTTCATATGCTAGTTTATTCATCTTATTATTCAGAGATAATTTCATGATGACAGTTGTCAATAACCAATTACAATACCAGGAAATTCATAGAACAAAATTTTGCGGAGATCTTGTTGTTTTGGCATTTAATTCTAAAAAGTATCCCATTTTCACATGTCAAGCTGAGAGGCCATACAGACTATTTCTAGGCTAATTTCTGCTTACGGTGGGAAGGAAGATGATTTCCAATAAACTTTAAATATCCAATTCATGTCCATCATTGTTGAAAAAGGGAAGGAAGATGAGAAGGACAGAAGAAGTAGCAGGACAGAGAAAATGCCACATGGACTCAAGAGTTAAGAGAACTGACAGTAAAAAATATGTTCTTTGGTTAGCAAAGCGAAAATGGGAACAGTATTGCATACATGATAGCTACACACTAGCATTCTAAAGCAGGAGACAAGAATGTCAGGAGTGTGTTCCCCCCACTGCCAGATGGAAGGGCTATTATTATAAATGAAAGGCAGCAGTCGTGGATGCCAGGCACTTTTGTTGTGTGCCAGATTCTGAAGTCCAGATGTAAGCAGGTTACCCCTGGGACAGGACGGGCTTCAGCTCCCGCAGCAGAACAGAGCCAATCACAGTTTTCTCGGTGTTTATGATAAGCTGTGCTGTAGAGCCTTCCTTGAGTTCCACTGTGACTAGCATCAATGACCCACTGTGCACAGTTTTAGCTGCAAACCTGTTAGAAAAAAAAGAGAGAGACCTTTTATCATGAGGGGAAAAAAGGAGACAGCAGAAATTCAAATAGGTTTAAAATGACTCTTTTTTTCCAATAATTTACTACATGTTCCCTACTGCCGAAAACCCAAAGCCAAGCATTCTTCTGGAAAAAAAAAAAAAATCAATAAATTGCCCAGCACCATGCTTACAACAAGCAGGTAATTTTAGTGCATCTTTAGAACAGAACAGGAAAAGGAAGTCTAGTTTACTTATTAGTTTAAACAGCAGATGCATGTGAATAATTCTCCATTCCTACAAATTGGGAATCATTCACTCATTTGATAATTTAACATTTCACCATGCATAGGGCCACTTAAAATAAACCTCTATATTTTTATTTTTAAAACATGTTAAGAAAAGGTACCTTTCTCAAAGAGCTTGAAATTTTAATTCCTCATATCTGAAAATGATTACGCAAAAAGTTAGATAATTTAATGTGCATTATAAAACTCTTAAGTTTCAATGAATTCACACATGTTGAAATATTCAAATTCAATCTCTAATGTTGATGATACCATGTAACAAAATCATGTGATAGCCAAGTGCAACATCACACTCTCTCCATCTTCTTACATTTTTTAAACGTTCAGAACATTAAATCCTTCTTTTCGCTTTAGGATATAGGCAACTTGAGGTCTAAGTCTCCATTACTAAATTCCAAGACATGAAGAACCTACTAATTACATGGAATTAAAAGCAAAACTAGCCTTTTAAGCACTGCAATTGACTGAAAAGCCGTTGGAGGCACAATGAACTTCTGTCAATCCTGCTAATTCATTCTGCGTGCACAGTGGAGCCCCAGAGACGTGGAGGAAAGATGGTACCCTCCTGGGCTTCCATTTTCCGCATGGAGCATGTTCCACACATTTTTTTGCGGGGGGAGGGGATTTGATTGCAGGGATGACTGGAGAAAAACAAAGTTGCTGCACATGAGCCTTTGAAAACACTAACAAGTGTAGAGCAGGTCTGTGACCTGCTGTGACCCCACTTTGCAGGGCCAATCCCCTTTCCCCTTTCTGTATGACACGTGTCTGAATCTGAGCCATCTGCCTCAATTTGCGCAACATCTTCAGCCACAATGGCACCCAGTTAGCCCTGACAACAGCTCACAATACATAAAAATAAAACTGCCGTGCTGACAGCACGCTGCGGACTATTCAAGAGCAAACCAACTGGTCAGTGTCTCATGTCTGACAATTAGCATGGGCCTCGCGCAGAGCCCACAGCGTCCTCAGGGATCTGTTTAATTACCATCAACATAAAAGAGGGAGTTTATCAGGAGACACTCAGAAAAACTTCACTCCCGACTTAATTAAAATATTAGCCACTTAAGCAGGAAGCAGATTCTCTTTAGATGAAAATTTCTTTTTTGAGGGTTTTTTTTGAAATGACATCAAGATCTCATAACACATTAGATTCTTTTTTTTGAAACCTAGCAAGCCATTTTTGACCTAAATAGAATCATGAAAATCAGTTTCCCAACAATCATTAGAATAATGCATGAAAAGCAAAATATGCTAATTCTACTAAATTGAAAATATTATCAACACTTTTAAGTTGAGTTTTAAAATGGTAGCTAGTGGGTTGCTGATAATGTTAGCAACTCTCCCAGTCATTTATTTGCGTACTCTCTCCAAACACACGGAGACGTGTAAGGAATCAGAGCGGTGTTTCTACTGAGGGAAGCAACTGTAAACAACCAGCTTAGGAACAAAAATCACACGGAGTTAAAAGAGGCTTTATAAAGCTCTTAACATACACCTCCATCTGCTCTTCAGTCATCCTCACAGTAGCTCAGGAACTGGGGACCCCAATTTCATCCTGGAGAGAACATGAAGATCACCAGTCCCAGGATGACCTCTCTTTTCTATCACCCTTTCTTGCAGGTTTGTGCATGTCTTTTGTCCACATTTTTGAGGTTCTACGCTTTGGGAGAGTCCTGTTTTTGTACTTCTGTGAAACCACGACAGCAGTGACATGAGGTGGCCCTTTTGTCCCACTCACTTATGCAACTTTCCCCACAGATCTGGTCATCACCAAATACTTCAGTAGTGGCCCCTGTTTCTGATAGAGTTATAATTATGTAAACAATAGTCTTATTAGTCCCTTTATCTACTTAACACTCTGTGCCCTGGGACCACGGAGGAGATTATGTCTGAATGGGAACACAAAAGCACTGTTGTTTGAATTTCAGGGTTACTGAGCCCTAAGGCACATTTTATCTTCTTTCTATTGAAAACTGAAAGTGATGTTAGAATAATACAAACTCAGGAGACATAAATGTCAATTCTGATACAAGTATGTTCACAAAGATTAAAATTAGTGTCTTGTACATGTTTCTGAAATCCTATTACCACAAAATCCTCAATACTGTAAAGAACAGGGGTAAGCAAAGAAGAGGCATTTGCTTGCACTGCAGTGGAAACATGCTAAGCGAATCATCCTAGCAATAAAACCTGTTAGCGGAGATAAAAGCGACTGCCTTGTAGCCAGTCTCTATGTTCTAGTGGCACAAAATGGTGGGAGCACTGCTTTGAAGCAGAAGACTACGTAGATGTCTGGACGCTCTTGTTTCATAGTTCAAATGGAGGTATTTAATTGGAACGTAGCATGATTACAACTGGTTTGTTTTGGCCCATGGAAAGCAAAAGCCACTCCCTAAAATTTATTCATCATTTAACTCCCAATTTAAAATAGTTATGGAAAGAATACTAATGAGTACATAGTAAACAGCTAGCTTATGGATGTAAGAAACATTGATTACAAGGACAGCTTGGGTCAAAAACTTACATACATTTAATGGCTGACATTAGAACCTCTGTATTTGGCCTCAACTAAGATCACGTGGTGACAAAGTATTTTCAGAAGGCATGCGAAATTTTGGATCATCATAATGACAATAACAGGTGCCATTAATTAAGTGCTTTGTGCAGTGGGTACTACATACTTCATCACTTGTGCTATTTCATTTGATTCTATGAGGCAGATCACTTTAAAGTCGAGGGAACTGAGGCCCACAGAAGTTGAGAAACTTGCTCAGGAACACACAGTTCCTGAATGGTCGAGCAGGAATTTGAACCCATGGATCACACACATTCTCTTAATATTTGCAAAAATGCACTCAACATTTTTAAAATTAGTCAATAGATAGAATCTGCTTCCTTCTTATTTACCTAATATGCACACAATCTATTAATATTCCAAAAACTTTAGAAAGGAAGATTTTTTCCCCTTTAAAAACTGTGTACCTGACTTTGCAGTATTCTATAATTCAAAGCACCTTGCATGATGCTTTGTCATAACATAGTTTACATTTCTGCCTTTAAAGATTTAAAATATTTAAAACTTCTCCCACCACCCACTCCCTCAAAAGAGATACCAGCAATGAAAAATACAAAACATCTTGAATGGAGCTGCAACATAGGGAGGGACTACTGGGAGACCAACCAACCTCAAACACCAGTAATGCCACAAATGAGGACAAATAAGTGGATGGCAGTTAAAGATGCATTGCCTATGTAGGCCGGGCTCCGTGTTATTAAAAGGATACCACCTAGGTATTTTTCATAATTTATTTTCATCCTACCACCAAGCACTTGCTGTTTGTAATCACCGAGAAGGTAAAACTGTTTGGATATAGCTGTATTTCATCTTATTAAATGTCTCTTTGTTTATTATCGCTAGCAATTGACATTTAATCTTTGAAGCTAAGAATTCTTAAGATTAAGAAAAAGACAAAATAAACTGGTTGCCAAACCTAAATGAAAGTATGAACCACTCTTCAAAAAAAGTTAATTTATTTTAACCTGACAGAATTATGAAAACAGGTCAAATAATAACAACAAATTTGGACAAATGTATTTATTTGTAAAACATGGGCTTGCTTCCTTTTTTTAGATTTGTAAGCTATGGACCATCAATGCTGTTTGTCAAAAGGAAAAGAAATCCTACAAATTGTTTTAACTGAAACGTTAATAGGACAACATGAATTAAAAAATATCAGCGAGGCTGCATCGACCTCCAGGGTATTCACAAACATAAACTGTTTACGCAGTGTCATATTTGCTACACTTAATGCAACAGCTTTAAGACATGCTTTTTCTTCTCTTGGATAGACTTCCTGGTTTCTGATTTTTCTATTCTGAGTTCAATTTTCTCGTGCTTTCTGTTCTACTGGTTACCAGAAACTGTGACAATGGCCCACTCAGGCTAAAACTTTTTTTCTTACTCTGTACATGAAGCCTTCAATTACTGCCTGCTGAAGCAGACAGAATCCTATTAGTAAGAAAGACGATCACAAGATGCAGTGCCCTGCCCTAGCTGTATAAAAATAATTAGTCCAAAGTTGACAAATGTGTAATGAAGTCGCACAATGATTATATGTAAGAAACACTAGTTTATAGCTTCCTAACATCAGATACCTAAGCTTGGTTATTTGGAGCACTATCTTCCAAAGGCTTTAAAATGATAAATCCTTATTACTCTGAGTTAATAGAACATTTTAAACAGGCAGAGTTTGTAAGTTGTAAAAAATGCCATTTTGTTGACTATAAAATTGTATTTTAAAGTTAAGCTCACTGCACTATTAAATTAACATTGAGAAAAATATTTAGATGTGATTCAAGCTTATAAAATTTATCCAAAGCAATATATTTTTCAAAAAAATCAGCCAGCAATCTTGTAGTATTTTCCTTTAACATGTTGATGAGAAGAGTTAGAACAAAAACAAAAACAAAACAAAAAAAAAGAAAAAGAAAAAGAAAAAAGCTACCATCCTCATTTAGGATCCTCTATTTTCTATTCTAACTTTTAGAGATGGTATAAAAAAATTATTCCCACATTATCTGGCCAGTGATGTTCCTCTTCTTTGTACAGGGGAGCTAAAAAATCAGAGTGCACTTTCTCGGAGAAGACATGAAACATTCTAGCTATTCCAGAGCATTTTTCGCTTGTCTGGGGTGGGATGGGGCTTAACAATAAAAAATTAAACCATAAAACAAATAAATTCTTACCCCATTGTCTTTGATTCCTTATAGAATTGTCAACCCAGAAGGAAAATCATCAAGAATACCTTTCTTCATTTTTACAAGAAATTAGTTATGTATTCCTATTAGTAAAACTGTTGCATTGTAGAATATTACTTCACAAATGGTGAAATTAGATAAAACTTAAAGATTTTTTTAAAGCAAAAATCAGCCGTGCAGTTTGGTTATTTCTGAAATATCCAAATGTGCTTTCTGTGTGAAAATTAACTGAGGCCCACATTTGTTTTTCAATGACATGCTGCTCAGAGCTGCAGAGCCCAGGGCAGTCAGATGAAAAGCAGTGCTGTCCTCTAGTGGACAGCACCAGCCTGCGAAGGAACTGGCTTCTAAAGAGGTTCCACAAATCTGTAGTCCTGTTTGAGATCCCAAATCTGTCATATTGTAGAAAAGACTGAAGCCTGTTACTTTTATATTAACAACTGTTTATACAAAATTCTGTTTTACGACAGATTATGTATGGTGACTATAGTATCAGAGCTTTTAAAATTAGGGCACCAAGACATCAAATATTACTGGTCCTTCAAAATTACCCAGGATTCAAACAGTCCATAGTTTCCAGGGAGAAAGAAATAAAACTAACAAAGACAGTAACACAAAGGTTGATCAACCTAAAAACAGAAGAAATGGAAATATCAAAGACCCCACCAAGAAGTGACTACTTCGTATTTGTAATCCTAGCACTAGCAAAATCTGTCACAAAGTTCTTCAAAAAATACTGAATGAGGGAGTTATTATACAATATAGCTATTTGAGGGTAGAAACAAGTATTCCCCTTTTTAGTAACCATTTAACATGTATATGATAACAGTGATTTACTGAATGAGTTTAAAGCCTGGAAATGAAACAAGTTGCTCTTTTCATGTGCTTCAATTAAACAAAAAGATTTTTATTTTAAACCTGAAACAAATAAACTGTCTTTAAATGTGCTGATAAATTAAAAAGTTGACTGCCATGTTGCCATGGATACACTGTTCTATTCATAGCACCAGACTTTCCTAATAGTTAAGGATGTCAGTAACAGTAGTAAAACATTTTTATTCTACGAAGACTGTAATTACTCACAAGTTGTACATGTTCAAAATCTGCAAATTAAAAAAGTGACAGGGTAGACAAAATCTAAACCAGAGCTTAAGATATATAGGGAGGAAAAGGGATATAAGTACTGAATACAAGTTAATGATGAAAGCTGTTGAAGTAAAGTAGAGTCATCAGAGACAAGGCTTTCTGTTTTCACTCAAATATCACATTTTCCTCTTATAGGGTCAATTTGTTGTTCACAAAAGGGCCAAATGAGTAGGTGGCATGACAACCCTTTTAAACACTAGAGTATATGAACGTCACAATTCATGAAACTGGGTTAAAATGTAAAATAGTGGAGACTGCTGAAAGACAAACGCTTACTTATGGTCTAAGACTGTTTTCATGGGTATTATGACCATAACAATATACTCTCTTGCTGGAGGACACTGGATAGATATAAGAAAAACCTAAATCAAACATCTTGCCTATTGGTACCCCATAATGACTAATCTGTAAAAAGTAAATACATAAACATAGGAAAAATATATCTTAAAATGTGTCATGTGGCTATCATTAACTCTTGATAACTCAGGGCAGCTTCACACTGTAGAGTTTGGAACACTTGCTGTGTAACTTCTTGGAGTGATAGCTAAAATGCAGATTCTGGGGCCCTGAACCAGATGTATTAAATCTCAGTTTTTGGGTGTGGGTTTCAGGAATCTGAATTTTACATAAACTCCCAAATGATTTTTTTGGATCAAAAAACCTTAGAGCTATAGATTTTTAGCTTTCCACTTTTTGGTCACTGTGCTTTGGTACCTTTGTCAGAGGATAAGCAACAGAATAAAAGCAAATGCATCCTGGTTTCTACCTTGTTGAATACAAGCCTCCTTCGTCAACCCTCACTTGATTTCCTTCTCAGAGGAGCACAGAATTTTTCCCTGGCCCTGGATGAACCCAAGGTTCCCACTGCTAGTCTCTCTAATTATCTCTTCTAAAACACATTAAATCTTGTGTCCATTCATATACTAGTTTATCACTGCTCATTCTGCCTCTTGAATATGTTTTATTTACATAGGAGTTTATTAGTATTGTCTTCAGTTATACATCTTAAGAATTTTATAATGAAGAGTATCGCATATATTTTAACACGGATATCTAACACAAGACATTAAGACATTCAGCTGCCTATTAAATGCTTTTTGATGATTTCTAAATTCTAATTTCTGTATTACCCTTATCATGTGGTAACTGTAATTTGGAAAACAGCAAATCGGCATAAGGACCATAACTCTGTAGACCCCAATAAGATAATTTTGTTCTCAAAGAGCAGCTTTTTCAATCAGCAAGTCAGTACTACAGAAATGAAGACAAAGTTAAGCTTTTCAATGGCATACTGGTTAGCTTTGTTATATTATTAATAACTTAGAAAATGAAAACTAAATGTCATATAATCTAACAGCAGATATGCTTTTTCAATTCATCTTTAAAAGTGGTTAACTATATAATATAGGAAATGCTTCTGGTTTGGAAGTGAATTCCATAAAACTTGTGCTCCTTTAATTGACTTTTTAAAATGGAGACCATTAATGTTGATGTGTTAGTAGCCATTTTCTATTACGTATTCAATTCAAATTTCGGCTTTATACTATTACACACTCCTGTATATTAATGAAGATTCACTTTTTCTTAGCTAATTCTTGTATTATGTATTTTTACTTGGTATTTAATGTAAAAATATTCCTATTTTGAAGAGTAGTATAAGAATAAATTACTCTAAAACTAGACAATGGGATCGTATTCATCGAATGGTCAAAAAGAATAATGTTTATTAAAAAGTTCTCTCAGAAATAAAAGATCCTGAAAAATTAGAACAAAGTCCAGTCAAAAATAATTTGTTGAACTGAAGTTTTAAGATCTTAAACACTAATAGTCAAAATGCTTTTTATACTTGTTTTTTAAATGTTAAATGGATTACCATTAATAACTACGGGAATGGCTTTGGTCCTACTCTTCATACACGCAAAAAAACAACCATCACAGAAGAATTAAGGAGGCACTCAGAAATCTTATAGGGATTCAAATTTTATTATTAACAATTAAATAATATATAACTTATTTAGATATATAAACGCATTAATCTCACAAGGTAATAGAATACTGAACACTACTGTTAAAAACATTAATTCAATAAAGTGACAATGTAAATTTCTGTCATAATGTAAACAGTAACTTATTTCATTTTAAATGCAATTAAGAAAGACATTGGTACAGATTTTATTGACAATTTTTAATTATTACTGAGTATAAAAATAGAAAAATGTTAAATATGCAAGCTAATAATTTTTATCTATTTCTGTGTGAAAACTACAAATCAGTCTATATGTTTATTATCTGGAAACTTACTGAAATTTAGAACATTATGCTAACTATAGTTTAACTATAAAAGCATTTTCAATTAAGTCTGATGAGACTTGTGAGGCAAGTTACGACTGCACAGCCTATTCTTAATTAGATATATGCATTTTATTCACTTTTGACTCTGCAGTAACTTGAGCTCCTCCCCCAAGTTACAGAGCCAAACCCAGGCTGCTGATGATAGGGCTGGATTAGAAAAGGGTTGACATTGCGGATGTTTGCAAGGACCAAGAACATTGTTTGAGTGCAATCTCTGCATTCCAAAGCCAAATATAAATGGTTCTCTGTTATGTGCCTCTCCTGCATTAGTATGGATAATTGAGAATTGACTATAATTTAATGTTTTGAGCAGGCATTAAGTTCCAAACCACTAAGACAAGTCACAGGCAAACTATCCTTTAATAAGAATTATAGAAGTGTCTTTCTCAGTCCATTTCTCAGTGTCTTTCTCAGTCCATTTCTCAACAAGAAGATGGCTTTCATATTAGTTGCCTTTGAGAAGGTAATGTGGCTATTTTCTTTTAAGAAACAGAAATCTGGAAAGCTGCCACTGCTTTCGGAAAACTTACAAACACACATACGAAACAAAACAAAAACTAAATTAGAGGTTCCAAAGTAAATAAGGGTTACCCTGTGTCTTTTCGTACATTACGATAGGACATATTAAAACAGGTCTGAAGTATTATGGGATACCAGATGTGTCAGGTAAAATTTGATACTGCATAAGCTAAAAATTACAGTTGATATGACATTTGATGTTTTAGTAATTTTAATAAGGATCCATAAATTAAACAGAACAACTTCTGCTAGAGAAAATCATCCAGGAGAGGAAGTATTTAAGGTGGAAAAGAATTAAAACAGGAAAATTCAGAACCAAAATATTTTCACTGAAAAGGCTTCTGTTCATGTTTCCCCTCTTGAACAACATTAACTGACAGATAAATTGTATCTGCTTGGTAGCACCAGTATGATTACCTTAGATCAGTTTTATTACTTTGTCCCAGCCCTGTGGGAAAGATAGGGCTTATCATAAATTAAGAAATGGAAGCATCAGATCTTTTGAGCAACTTAAGGACCCTCCTCTCAAAAAAAAAAGAGAAAGGAAATTTAAAAAACCCCCGAAAGTACAAAGTAAATTTGTTGGTTTTTTTTGATTAGCACATGCAGTTTTCATTCTGTCATGATTAGTAGATGAAATTAGGTAACTCTGGATAATGGCAGATCAAGACTTGAACTCAGCTCTTGTCAAGTCCAGTGTTCCTCCATAGATACCATAGAATTTCATTCCAATCACCCTTCTTTTGCTTGCCACCATTTCCAAACAGATGAGGAGATTAAAGTCCACAAGGAGCAGTTATAACTTGCACAAGATTACCGAGCCCAATAATGGCAGAGCTCAGTCTAAAACCCGATCATCTGTAGTACTCTCTATATGGGACCTCTTTACCCCCATGTTAATTAATTTTTTTTAAGGTCAGAAGGCATTCCCTTTAATTTTAAATTTAATATACATAAATAAAATAGCATACGTATGACATTGCAGAGGAATGGCAGAGAAATTAAAGATGGTGTGCAATGAATTCCCGTAAGCTCACAGAGAACTAACTAACAAGGGGTTATCTTAACTTTCATTTCAAGCCACAGGCACTCATAAGAACACAAAGAGGGCAATTACATTGATCACATTTTCTGCTACCTTTAAGGACAAGTGATGTGGATCTCATGCTTTCGATGGTTGGTGGTGAAGATATTCCTGGGCTAAGAAACAGAAGCTGCATTTGGCCCTATGCTGGTTTTCTAGCCACTCCTCAATCCTGGAAGCAGCCATAGGGGATTGCTATCAAAAGGAAATCTGTATGTAGTACCCAAGCTTCTCTTTCAAGTAAAGAAGTCCAACTCCACTGCTTTGTAAAACAGTGTTTCCTAGAAATCCACTGAATCTGGGGAAATAAGATAAATTCTCAACCATATCTCAAAAGGTACCTTTGCAAACCATCAAGCTATTATAAAATGCAGGCACACTATCTGTATCTTTCAGGAGAGTACTACATGCCAATGTGCTAAGGATTGTATGAAATAGGAAACAGAACCTTACCCCAAATGAATCAATCAAATATATCATCAGAAAAAAAGGGGGGCATATATATAGTTAGGGGTTATTTTCAAGAAAAATTATGAATTGAAAATTATATATTTATACATGTACACAACTTATCCCCTCAACTTGTGTTGGTGCACCTACCTGTGTATATTATCCTGGCCAGAAGGCACTACACCGACGTTGGCCACATTGACAATCTTCTGAAGGATCACAGAGGAAGTGAAGTTCTGTGGTGCAAGGATGATTACAGTAGAAGTTTCATTCATTCCTGTCAGCATTCCTGTAAGAGCAAAAGAAGGCCCCTGTAACTAATTATTTTATGAAAATTATATTAAAACAATTTAATGCTCATAGCCAAAATGTAAACTTCTTTTCAAAAAAACCCAAAACAAAACCCACCAGGATGTAATTTACAAGACAATTACCATAAAATTAAAATGAACTGCAACTGTTTCAAAATTTTAAAAATCTATTGTGTAGGAAAATGTGTAAAAATAAAGTCAAACATCACTCTTAATAAATATGATTTAAATTTTTTTTTAAAAAAATATATATTTTATTGATTTTCCACAGAGAGGAAGGGAGAGAGATAGAGAGCCAGAACATCGATCAGATGCCTCCTGCACACCTCCCACTGGGGATGTGCCCGCAACCCAGGTACATGCCCTTGACCGGAATCGAACCCGGGACCCTTCAGTCCGCAGGCCGACGCTCTATCCACTGAGCCAAACCGGTTTCGGCTAGATTATATTAGCTGTATACTACATCATTTGTGTATATGTATGTTTTTGAATAAAACCAAATACTAAGGTGCTTGCTTTTAACAGGGAGTTTTTTTGCTCATGTTTTTTTTTTTTAAATATATTTTATTGAATTTTTACAGAGAGGAAGGGAGAGGGATAGAGAGTTAGAAACATCGATGAGAGAGAAACATCGATCAGCTGCCTCCTGCGCATCTTCTACTGGGGATGTGCCCGCAACCCAGGTACATGCCCTTGACCGGAATCGAACCCGGGACCCTTCAGTCCGCAGGCCGACGCTCTATCCACTGAGCCAAACCGGTTTCGGCAATAAATATGATTTTAAATACTATATGATAAAAACTTAGAATCACAAAAATGAAATTTCAATTTCAGTCCCTTTAAAATGTAGTGAATTAATTTGGCTGATGTAAACTATTAAGCTTTTACTTTTAAAGAATTTTCCCTCTCATTTTCATGTAAACATCTCTCTTGCCAAATGCTGCTTGAGAACAAATCAAAGTGATTCTGAAATAACCAGCAGCATTACCTGATGCATGGCCTCAATGTGATGGGTCAAAGTTATCTCAACAATGACTGAAAGTCCCTCAACAGGTTTGAAAAAATGTACTAGTATACGTATCTAAGCTACACTTAGTATTTGCTTAGTGAATGGCACTACAGTTGCTGACAAAACACCAATTGAAATTTCTGAAGCAAAACACCGAAAACAAAGGAAAAATGTGAATGGAAAACTTTAAATCCCAGAGACATTTCAAATAGTATTTAAGGAAGAAACTAAGTTAAGCAAAATCATGAACAAAACCATACAGACTTAATACAAGACATGCCATTAATATCAAAATCTCATGTAGAAATGTTCAGTGAACAAATTCAATAACATACCACTTGGAACAAATAATGAAATTCAGGTTAAAATAAACAAATAATCTGGATCTGTGATATAAGTCACGGACACCCAATGATACCTACTAAAAATGATAATCTTCTGAGATGTATGATATATGTACAACAGTTTACAAAATGCATGAAAATGGTAAAATTTGATTCCATGTTTTCAAAAGACCCTGCACCTTCAGAGCCATGTAGTTATTTATTGCAAATGCAACCCCCCAATTTTTAAAATCCCTGTAATTAGTAGTATGAAGACACTAAAGCCTAACACTGTAAAAAGACCTATCTAGCTTTAAACAAAGAACAGTTTTTACTAACCACTTTCAAACCCAGGACACTGTGTTCTGTCTTAGATTGTTTAACTTCAATATTAGGCAAAAGCTTTAAAAACTACACAAGCAGTCAAACACTGCTTTTAAGCAAAGCACAGTGGCTGCTGACATAACACTGCTGAGAGATGTGTGTACTCATTTAGGATTTAAACCTTCTCCATTAAGCTCTATTGAAGAGCAACTGCTGAATAAATGAATGCAACTATGTTTATGTTAAAAGCCTGTTTCCCGCAGCATGTAATTAAAGGAAATGTTGTACAAAGCCAGTACTTTTGTCAAGCTCCTGTAAATGGAAAGATGGATAGCACTCAGAGAAGTGAATGCATTGCTTCATATTTAACCTTAACACTCTTGTCATTAATGGTTTGTCTAACTTGGTCTATAAAAGACAAGGTACTGCTCCATTGAAGTAAAATTAAAAAAATCAACTAAACCATGCTTTTCAGAACAGAAGATTCATTATCGTCAGCTAATGTATTGGCATAAAGCAAAGTAACATCCTATCAAGTAAGGCACACATTCAATCTGCCTTCCCACCCTCCTTTATTTTTAACTCATGCTGTTTTATTGTTATAGGCAATTTGTACCACTCAGCATGACAGTGTAAACTGAATCAAGATTAATTTACATGCAAAAGAACACTTAGCAGAGCAGCATGGTAAGCAAATGCATTGTCTCGATTGCTGAGGTGGAAAGGAACCTGGAAAGGAAAAAAGGGGCTCTAATTAAGGGGCATCAAATATGATTGCTTGTGGTAGTTAAGGGCCAGAAAATAGTAAATGTCTGACCATTTAAAGAATTAGCATCTTGCTAGCTAGGAACCCATAAGATGGATACATAAATCATAATAAAATTAAGTAAACATTCTAGATTTCTTATACCACAGATTTTTCTAAATGAAAATATATCAGGTATTCTCAAATTAACAAGAAAGAAAATGCCAAGGTATCATTAAAAGTTTCTCCTATGAAAACGACTTTACACAGATAGCCTGCTCATACATAATAAAGGTAAAGTTACTGGAAAATATTTAAAAATTGTCAAACTATAGAATTTGTTGCTTAATTAGAATTTATCTAAATTTTGGTGAGGCAGTGGACAGCACTTAACTTAGGTTAATCAGTTGTAATTAACTGCTAAAATTTTAGCAAACCAAATAATAAAATTTTTCCCTTAGTTTTAGATTTCCAATTTAATTCATAAGAAAAAAAATGAATAATAGAGAGCAGTTTGAAATAAGCAATTGGCTTAGGTCTCTTAAATTAAGACTGCCCCAAGACACTAAATTAAAAATTTTTTTTAAGTAAAAGAGAGATCTCATGTTATTTATAGCACTGAAATCATTCCACAGCTAGATCATTAACTCACTGTGCAAGACTCAAAACTCAAAGAAAGCTATGAAAAAATCATGCTCTGGTTAAGGCTCGTAATATGAATGTTATGAATATGAATAATATTAATATGCAGGATAAGCCAATCTTTCATTTAGCACTTTGACTATCAACGTTATAAACATGCATCTTTAGCCATGAAAATTTAAATGCAACAATCAAGAAAAAGTGACAGATCAGGCTGTATATTAGAAACAAAACCTTTCATTTAAAAAATGTTAATATAATATGTATAATCTCGTACAAGGATTCTTATTTATTATACACACATTTTAATTATGTACATCTTTAATATAAAATTTCTCATTTTTTATTTATATTTTTCAGCTAAATCCAAAATAATACATTTAATGCATTTCTTTAGTCTTAAGATATATGTCCTGTGAAATGAGATATTAAGAAATTCATTTTCTTTAAAGTAGAAATATATATTAAAACTAGCATAATAATGACACACACAGACAGTTCTTAACTTTAGTGGCATTTTGCCTTCCAGAAGTTTGCTGTAATAAAAATTAAGAACACTGACTTTTATTCTGATTTAATATTTTTAATTAGTGAGTCATTTCTGGGTAACTTATGAAATAAGCTAACCTCTTCCTTGATTAACAAACAAATACATGTGTAAAGTTGAGAATTAAGACCTCTATTACCAAATCAGCTGAAATTTATAACTAAAAAGATGCTATTGAAAATACTCTTCAAACCTGTGGTAAATTTGCCAGCATCAAGTCCCGTATCAAAGAATGAATTCAAGAAGACAGAAAGAATGATACAGAAATGCCAAGAGACTTGCAAGGATTTACAAATACTTCATATAAACAAATTTTCAAATAGCTTTATTCAGAGTAGCCTTTCTGCTCTATTAAACATAGCAAACAGCTGCCAGATTTATTCAGACAAATAATCAACAACCACAGAAGTAAAATGGCAGGAGAAAAAGGAATTTTGGCAACAACTCCATAGAGGACCGCAGCTGCTCTCCAAACGCACCTCTCTTACACATTTACGGTTCTGTATGGCTAGTCAGGGGAAAATCCCTCAGTCACAGCAGAGCACAAAAAATTTGATCGAAATCTCAAAGCTGAGGGAGAGAAAGGGCATAAGATAATCTGCTGCTTTAGATATACTTCAGCTGCACTTTTCTAAGAAAAGGAACATCCCCTTAACAATAAAGGTGCCCAAGCCTTATTCAGTCACTCGGGTGCCACTCACCTTGGTTTGCTGAGCAGGTGTAAAGCAGAGAGGCAGGCTTTAGCCAGCAAAGGATAAGAATAGCAAATGTAAGAATCAATTCAATTTGTCAATAGAAAAACAAAGATGACTTTCTTCTATAGCAATAATCAATTTCCCACTTTTTTATCACTTAAAAATAAGGCAGGA
This sequence comes from Myotis brandtii, assembly GCF_000412655.1. Classification (NCBI taxonomy): domain Eukaryota; kingdom Metazoa; phylum Chordata; class Mammalia; order Chiroptera; family Vespertilionidae; genus Myotis; species Myotis brandtii. Next base: position 18,924,233 of record NW_005353967.1, read on the forward strand.
GAAAGATTACTATTCATTTATAGTCTTGTGTGAGAATTTCTTTGTGAGAGTCTACAACAGGCCTTTTTGAGACTGTGTCTTGGGCACTGCCATGCCAGCCTGCCAGGCAGCAGGCCCTTCTCCTCAGGTGCAGACATTGGTGTGTGCCTACTGCTTTCTGGAAGCTTGACAAACACAAATTTGTGACCTCGAGATGAAGGGACCTTAGCCCGATCACCCCTCCAGACACTTTTACAAACTGCTGACCGCATCATTTAAATAAGCCCATTTTATAGATGCTATTCTTAATTAAACACTTCAATTCAGACAGTTATTTTCCCTTATTCATGTATGAAAAAAATTATTTTTACTAGAGGGTATGCTTGACTCTGGGGCAAACACAAGATATTATACTTCCATTCTGCTGAAAATATCTTTTAGGTGTACCTTGTAAAATGTTTGACAACACAGTTTGTACAGTTTGACAACACAGCATTTCTTTGGCATAGAATTAGGTCAAAAGAAAATGAAGGTAATTTAATGCTATAATTAGGACTTCACTTCAAAGGGTAAGGTACTCTGTGTGCAGGGAAAAACAGATTAGCAGGACATGAAAGACAGTGAAAGAAAAAAACAGAAATATAACATTTATAGTGATAGAACTTTGGTAAGTCCCAAACTTCTGACATTTCATTAATACAAAAATACATGACTACATTATTAGGTTGACAAACCAAAACTCCCAGAATTGAAAAGTTAATTATGAATCAATTTTTTATTTTAAATACATACTAATCAATTTTCATGTATGTCAGAAATGTAGACAGACATATACTTTTAAGATTATTTTATAAAAGCAAAGCATTAGCAAAAATTGGAAAATTGTGCACTGACATCTGTTAACAGCTGTGTATATATGGTAATTTATTTTAGAGACTGGCCAGAAGAAGGAGCACATATTGTTTGGGATGTCAGTTCCTAGTAAACTATAGTAACCTCTCACCTTGCTCTTTCTTAAAATCTTTCTCTGACATGGCCACAGGTAAAAGTAGTTCTCCAACAGGTGGCTGAATATTAACATTGAAGCAATCATCCTTGGTACTAAGGAAAAAACACATAAAAGCTGACTAAATGCTTAGTAACTAAACATTCTTAATACTATGCGGTTAAATGGATACATTAAAGCATATGCCAGCATACATAAAGTATTAAGATATTCTTGGCTTAAATAACACAGCTAAAAAGGCTTGAAAAATTTCTTAACACTATTTACAGAGAAATACATCTCTTACCTCAATTGGAAAACATTTCTTTTTTCAAAATTATGCAGTTATAGTAAATATACCACTTGACATAGAACCTTAAAAAAAACAACAGGTAGGCAGCAAGGGTATGCTGTATTACCAGAGGAACACTCATGCAGCTCACAGAGTAGAGAAGTAATGTTTTATCTTTATTTTGTGTGCTTACAGTACAGAAAATGGAGTGTTTTTATTTTAAATGGTTAAGATTTCTATTTTAAAGTGTTAGATTATTCTTTAATAAATAAAGTGGAGTGACCATACTTAGATATGTGCTAAGAAAATAATCCTTCATCTGCAAACTTGCTTTCTTGAAACAAAAACCCTTGTTTTCTAGTAGTGTGATTTACTGACATTATTGATGAACATGTGGTGAAAGTTATTATTTCCAAACTAGAGGCCCGGTGCATGAAATTCATGCACGGCGGGTGTGTGTGTGTGTGTGTGTGTGTGTCCCTCAGCCCAG
>NW_005353967.1:18926056-18949950 GCF_000412655.1 Myotis brandtii
GCTGCCTAACTGCTCCCCTGCTGGCCCGATTGCCCCTAACTGCCCTCCCCTGCTGGCCTGATTGCCCCTAACTGCCCTCCCTTTCAGGCCTGATCCCTCCCAACTGCCCTCCCCTGCCAGCCTGATCGCCCCTAACTGCCCTCCCCCGCAGGGCTGGTCACCCCCAATTGCCCTCCCTTTCAGGCCTGATCCCTCCCAACTGCCCTCCCCTGCTGGCCTGATCACCCACAACTGCCCTCCCCTGTTGGTCATCTTGTGGCGGCCATCTTTGACCACATGGGGCGGCTATCTTGTGTGTTGGAGTGATGGTCAATTTGCTTATTACTCTTTTATTAGATAGGATACAGGATATGAAGAATTTAGTAAAGGCAACATTCTCTTTGTATCAGCTAGAGCAGCAGTTCTAAACCTGTGGGTCGTGAACAATGAAAATAGATCCTGCATATCAGATATTTACATTACGATTCATAACAGTAGCAAAATTACAGTTATGAAGTAGCAACAAAAATAATTTTATGGTTGGGGGTCACCACAACATGAGGAACTGTATTAAAAAGGGTCACGGCATTAGGAAGGTTGAGAACCACTGAGCTAGAAACACCAACACTGAGTGCATGTATTCATTTAAATCTTGACACTACTCTCTACAAAAATGACTAACACTACTTTAAAAATATTTTAAGTTACATGTTTAAAGGTAGGTTGATGAGTGTATCAGTTAGGAATGTGTTTGGCTGCAAATAAGCAGAATCCAACTAACAATTTCTTGGGAAATAGGAGCTTACTGTTTAGTACTGAACAGGTCCTGGAGTTACCAGCCAAAGGCTGGTTCAATGGCTTAAAGATGATGCTAGGGACCCAGGTTTCTCTGGCTTTCATCCCCACCATCCCTAGTGTGCTGGCTCTTATCCTCATGGTTGCCATGCAGCTGCATCCCCAGAGACCACTTTCACATTCCACCGAAGAAGGAAGATGATGATGGAAGAGTAGTGAATAACTGAGCCAACCAAATCTCTTCCTTTGCATCAGGAAAGCCCTGCAGAAGGACTTCTACACTTGAGTTAGAACTGGTCCAGTGGGGAAGTGGCTAGGGAGGTGGGAACTGTGGATAAGAAATACTGAACATTGGTTAAGAAACACTTTATTACAAGTGGGGTAGGGACACATAATGTAATATGAAAAAAGAAAGATATCCATTTTTATTTTATGCTATTACATATTTTATTTTTGTAAGCTGGCTTATATTTTTATGGAGTAAAGACTAGAATAATATTAAAGAATGTTTTGAATTATCCACATGTGGATTGCCCAAGGCAAAACAATAAACCCTATTTATTAACTCAATAAAATGTACTGACTACAAACTCGATCCCCTGTACTGTGCAAGTACATGGGACTTAAAGACAAAGGAGATTGGCCCTTGAAGTTCACAAGTCCAGTGAGAGATGCGTTTATAACAGGATGGTAAGGGCTCCATTAGAGATATGTGGGGAGGGTTTTAGTCCATGGAAGAGGGGCTGATTAATTCTGCAGGAAGTGGAGGTAGTCTATTTCTGAGAGGAGGGAGGGGGCATTCTAGACCAGTGGTCGGCAAACTCATTAGCCAACAGAGCCAAATATCAACAGTACAACGACTGAAATTTCTTTTGAGAGCCAAATTTTTTAATCTTAATCTATGTAGGTAGATACATTGTTATTAACTTAATTAGGGTCCTCCTAAGCTGGCCTTTGCTAAAAACGTCCTCAATCTGATTGAGGTACGTTCGCTGAGGTCGACCCCTTCCAACTCTCCCAATCCACACTTGTCTTGTATACTTGTTTCATCTCCTTTCCGAAAACCGACTTCTGCGCATAGGCCACGAAGTTTCCATCGCACTGTACGTGCGCGCCTGCACGTGGTATTTTGTGGAAGAGCCACACTCAAGGGGCCAAAGAGCCGCATGTGGCTCGCGAGCCGCGGTTTGCCGACCACTGTTCTAGACATTCTAAACCTGTGTTTTGGGAATGGTGAGCAGTGTCGAGTGTCAAGAGATGAGGCTGGGCACACTGTAAAGAGTGTCTAATACAGCATAACCATCAGTCCCAGTTTGCCCGCGGCAGTTTATGACGGTTGTCCTGGAGTCCTTTTCAGTTAATGACGCCTTTCATTCTCTAGTGTCCTGTTCTGTATGACAAAGTGTATGACTTCTTTACTCATATAACTTAAGACAAAACTGTTTCAGTGTTTCTTGAAGCAACAGGGACTTTTGACATAGGAAAATAAATGATCCTATTTGTATTTCAGAAACTCTGGTGGCAATGTGTACGGTGGAATAGAGGAGAAACCCAAGGCAGGTAGAGCAGTTAGGGATCTAATTTAGTAGTCTAGGCAGGGTGTGTGTGTGTGTATGTGTGTGTGTGTGTGTGTGTGTGTGTGTTTGTTTTTAGCATTGACTGTGCATTTTATTTAGTAAATCCTAACAATGACTTTAAGAGGTAGCTTCTGTTACCTCCAATTTATTGATAATTAAACAATATGTCCAAGGTCACACAGCTAGTAGGTGTCAGCACTGGGGCCTGGCCCCAGGCTTATTCTATTCCAAGGTCTGATACATATATATTCATACTCCACTACACAAGGCTGTTTCCCTAGGTGGGCAGCACTGAGCATGGGGAACAGGGGAGGATTTGAGAGTTAAAGGGACAGATCCGGTGATGGATGGGAGAAAGAGACTCTGAACCTTCTAATGTGAACATTGGGAGGATGACAACTACTGAAGAAGAAGAGTTTGGGGGATTAAACAAAAATTACTTTGTTTTAAGATATTATATCACATTATATTTTGAGCACCACTGAGTTACTCAGGAAGAGATATTTAGCAGATCACTGGAAATACAAATTAATACTCAGTAAGGAGGCAAGGGCAGTATACATGAGTCTGGAAGAAACGTGAGAGAAACAGTGAAGAGCTGAAGCCTTATCAGTAGTTAAGGTCACACAGGGAAAGGGGATATACCAAGAAAAAGGGTAAGGAAACCTGGGGAAGACCTGCATTTAAGTAAAAATGGAAGAAGTGCAAGTTGCAGAAGAGACTGGGAAAGAGTGGACAGGGAGAAAAGGTATGTGTCAGATACTACAGGGAGGACTAAGAAGCAGCAAGAGTAACTGCTGACCTTAGCAAGGCCGAACAGGTTGGAGGAGGAACTTGGGATTCAGGGAGTTGAAGGGCAAATGGGGATATTGGCAGTCAAAAGCAGCAGAAGCTCCCTGCGGCAGAGGCAGAGAAGAATGCTTCAGGAAACCTGAGCATGTTCAAAGGCTGAGGGGAAAGAGCCAGTGAGGAGGAAGAAACAAAGCATAGCTGATAGAGCAAGGTCTTAAGACTTAAGAGGAGGTTGGGATTAAGAGCACAAGGGGGAAGTGAAGGGGTCAGCCCTGGAATGGAGGAGGGAACTTCGGAAAACAATAGAGAAGGGGTGGTTAAGACAGAAGCACTGAGGCTGGGACCACGCCCAATGCAGTGGGAGGCTAAGAGAAATATGTAAAGGCGGATGAAAGAGTAAATGAATAGATATACAGATGTACATGAAATACATATAGTGAACTAATTTAGTGTTAAATATAAAGCTTCAGCTTCAAATGGCTGGAAAAACCAGTGTTCTCCAAAGTGGAAAGCACAAGGGTCTGCTCTGGCAAAGAAAATCCATTGAGAAAAAACCTACTAATTATTTTTTCTCATTCCTTTTGAAGTTCTGTTTTTTCTCTGTACATATTTTAGTATACACATGTTAGCACAGTGAGAGATATACACATGTAATTTAAAACTACATTTATACATCTAGGGAGTGCACAGAAGAAAGATTTTAATGTAAATTGTGTAAATGTACACAATTAAAAAGTTAGAGGACCACTGGGTTAAATTTGTTCTTGTAAATAATTTTATTCATGTTTTAAAACTGGTTATTCCTACTATATAGAAATGTTAAAGATTTTCATATAATCATATACACATTTCTAAACTCAGCTTAAAAATAGATTTTCTGTTGATACTATGATTTCTGGGTTGATAATTATGTTAAATAAGATGAATTTTGTCTCTGTCTTTCTAGGATTTATACCTTTAACTCAGTGGTTCTCAACCTTCCTAATGCTGCGACCCTTTAATACAGTTCCTCATGTTGTGGTGACCCCCAACCATAAAATTATTTTCATTGCTACTTCACAACTGTTAATTTTGCTGTTATGAATCATAATGTAAATATCTGATATGCAGGATGTATTTTCATTGTTACAAATTGAACATAATTAAAGCATAGTGATTAATCACAAAAACAATATGTAATTATATATGTGTTTTCCGATGGTCTTAGGCGACTCCTGTGAAAGGGTCGTTCGACCCCCAAAGGGGTCGCGACCCACAGGTTGAGAACCGCTGCACTGTTTTTACTTGTCTTTCCATATTGGGTAGAACTTCCATTATAATGGGAAATAGTGTTGAGAGTAGGTAACCTTGTTTTGCTTTTCTGACTTAAAAGAGAATGCTTCCAATATTTTATGCAGTGAGAGGTAAGTTGTATGGCCCAAAGTCTTTTGCATTTATAACCCCAAGTGGCATGCACATTTATGAGCTATCCTTTTGGGTTTTAAAATCAGGGTGATACTAGCCTTACAGAATGACATGGATGCTTCCCTTCTTTTTCTTTGTTCTAGAAAAGTTTAAATAATGTAGAGATTATTTCTTTTTTGAAGTTCTGATACCATTTAACTTTTTTATTCATAATTTATACTTTTCTAGGAAACCATTTCATCTAAATATTCCAATTTATTGGTATAGAAGTATACATAATATTATTTTATAATTTAGAAGATCTGTTTTACCTCCTTTCTCTTTTCTAATCTTTCCTATGTCTTCTTTTTTTAAAAATCACATCAGCCCATAGTTTCTCTCACTCTTTTTTTTGTACATTCTCTGTCTTTTAAAAAAATGTGTATTTTCTGTATTCAGAAGACAAGGAATTATTTGGAAACATAATAATTATGTTAGATCAGGCTTGATAACCGAATTATTGAAATTTTGTGTTTGTATATATAGCTATATGTACCTGTATGTCTATCTATATATCTATCTTTCTCTGATTTGTCATTTTCTGATGAGTTATTAAAATTACTATTATCATGGCTTTGTCAATTTCTTCTAGCACTTACAACATGTTAGTGAGTATTACCACTATGGGTCTCCTCTCTCCTGGTGGGCTGACTGGACTTAAGTAGATGAGATGACTGGTGGCATGGACTCAATAAATTGGAAGGCGGGTAGGCAATGGCCTTATCTCTCCATCAACAGATGTAATATTGGATTTACCCTAGTGGTAGAGGGTTTGAGACTATTACTCTATTAGATACAACTGAGTTTCATCTCATCTCAAACCATCCCTGCCTCCTTCCCACAAATTCAAACCCTGCTGTACCTTTAGACTCCCACATCCACACCAACACCCTTCCTGGCAAGCAGTTCACTTTCCTTACAGTACAATTCTTATGTTTGCAATTAAATGTGTATATTACTGCTGCTAGGGGTCAAGTTGGAGAACTGGAGGTTGGAAGCAATTCTTTAATTTCCCAATGACTTTTGTACCCTAACTTTTCTTTTCACTTGTTCATTTTGTGCTTGATATTCTGCCAGATTTGTTCTTACCATTGCAGTAATTTTTCTCCCATGAGGGTTGGCTCTATGGTTTTTATTTTCTCTGTTATTGTTTATCGGCTCTCATTTGCCTTCTAATAATTCAAATTGTGCTAATAATTCTTCACAATTTCTGGCCAGCTAATGGCTTTCTTTCTTTAATGCTCATTCTCTTTTAAAAATTGAATTTTCTGTCTTTTTCATAGATTTTGGGCAAAAAGAGGGGTGGATGCTAGAGCTCAGCCCTCTAACTTGAGTCAAACCACATTCTTTTCATACTAGCTAATACATTAATATCTGCTGATCACAAAGATAAGAACTGTTTATGCAGTGCATCTACTTTTAGAGAGATACATTTCTGTATATTATACACATTTTCAATCTCAATAAATTTAATCAAGGATTTAATTTGATGACCATTTAAAATGCAAAGCAAAGAGACATTAACACATCAAGTATCCGGATAACTATATAGCTCCATATGATAGTTTTATCTATCATCTATCTAACTATCTATCTACCTACCTATCTATATGTGTCGTATAACTATAGATTTAGAATGAATCTGGAAGCTAAAGTAGGATTATTTTACTCTTATTCCCTTTCTTTTATAAATAGAAGTATACCTCAAAGACTTATAGTCCATGTTCTCAGAATTTCTGAAGGTTTCTTATCAAATATGCTCTTATTACCCATAATTTTATGTATTGATTTGTATTATGTATTTCAAGAAAAAAATTCAATATTAGCCATTCTTGCCTCCCCCCCCCCCCCCCCCCTTTTTTCCAAGACTAATACAGCACACATCACTAAGCAAAAAGTGCTATTTACTATGCAAAAGGCACAGTCAGTGATTGGCATCTAAGACTAATTGATCTACTCATTACCACTATCTCCCTACCCCCACTAGCACTACTATGAAGCTATTGATTTAAACACTGTCGATCGGTTTCCATTTTCTGATTTTGGGCAGGCCAATTAAGAAAGTGAGTAATTGTGATTACACTGCTTCAGGATCAATTACATTTGATCCAAGACAAAGTGTTCTTTTTGGAACATACACACAAAATAATTTTTGATCTAGTATCCTTATGTGCTTAATAAAATCTAAAGTACATAATTAACTTTTACCTTCACAACAGCAAAACATACTAATGTACATGCTTAAAATAACGAAGGCTATTTTCTTTGTAAAATACATTCATCATTTTCCTAAAGTTAGTTTAAGAGAAATTGAGAAAAAACTGTTTATATACACTCTTCAATGTAAGATAAGAATCAAACACTACCTACATATTTATCTTTAAAGGTATTTAGTTAATTGTGAAAGACAAAATGCAAATCTCACCCAAAGGACTACAGAGGAAATCTTTATCTTTGTAATAAAAACATAGTTTAAAAAAACCACCTTCATTACATAGAAATATAAAATGTTCTTTAGATAACTTGATAAGAAAAAGAGAATTATTTTAGTTCTTAATTTTGCCCTAACTTGGTGCATGAGCTTTGTCATTGGGCTCACATTGTCAAAATCATTAAAATGAATATACCTCTGGCGCTGGAGGCAAATCTATTTAGAGTGATGTTACTCATAGTCTTGTGCTCAGTAATATTGATCTGTGTTGTCTAATAGAAAAATAATAAACAATTACTAGACAATGTTGGGAAAAGTAATCAGTTTTTATATATCACTAATATAGGAGACCTCCCAAAACATAAAGGTGATGATCTGCATAAAATCAATGTGTTATGCTACATTGCTTATATTCATCATTGCAGGTTCTCAGCAATAAATGGTACAATATTAGGTCTGAATTACTGGAAAAATAAAAAGGCATATGAAATAGAAAGGTTGACTATATTTAAATATAAACTTGTTTTAAAATGTCTATTTCCTAAACTTGGAGATTTTTTATCATAACAAATACTGCTTTAAGCAAGTTAAAACTTAAATAAAATGTCCCAATTCTTTTTAGAATAAAAACAGAGCAACCTCAAATCAAAATAAGAAATTATATCCTAGACCAGGAAAATACAAAAGAGTTCAAAGATAATTCTTAAAGATGCATGAATATAAACTCTGTACTAATTGCTAATAGTTTTTGGATTTCATTAGAAATGTATAACACATATAAAAACAATGGCAAAACTCAATCCTAGAAAAAGCTCTTTTGAATAATATCCACCTGTTTGAAACCTTTGCCAACTGCATAAATGTTCTTTTAAATTTTATCAAAATAGTTTGTAAATTAAAGTAAAAAGGGAAAAATGTATGGGTTTTAAGTACTGACAGAATAAATAATTCTCCACTTAAGAAGTTTAAGATAACATATTAGATGTTTAAAAAGATACCTTCTCTGGGCTATTCAGTAATATTAAAGTTTTTTTTTAATTTCTCCTGAATTTTCCTCATCAATTTTCTCCTGAATGTTCCAAAACTGTAGAGTTAGAAGAAGTGAAAATATTATTTAGCAGTAGCTTCTTACTTTGACCAACAAACTGTGAATTTCAATCACATATGGCAGACTGTAATGGCTAGTTGTATAACAAATACTAAACATACATATATTGTACACAATTCATACAACTACTGCATGGTAGTCTAACCATTGCCAAAGAAAGGCACATTTGTTTAAATGTTTTGTCTCTCAAAGAAAAAAAGCTGTTGAAAGCCAAGTTTTGATCTGCTATCCTTTACAGGAAATAGAAAATACAGAAAAATAATTGAACTTACCACAACTGGAAACTGGCAGTCTGAGTGGAATCACAGAAGTCAATACCCATTGAAACAGTAATGGATCCCTCAGGCTCCAGAGATTCTAGGAAATTAGATAATTTAGACATGAATACACGGAGGAAGTAAAAAAGAGGCAAAGTAAACACTGAAAACTTATGTAATGCTTGTAGTTTAGACAAAATGGTCAAATTTAATGATGGTTTATAAGAGCACTTTCAAACTAAGAATATTAAAACAAATTACAAAGTAATTTCACTATTCTGCTTGAAAGTTTTCTTTTTTATACTTAATTCTGCATATTTTTCAATGAACACATTATATCATTTCAGAAACATATCTCATCCTGAGAATGTATGTTTTACAATATTATCTTTATAGGCATTGAAGGTGAAAAGGAAACAAATTTAGTCCTGCGTGAAACAACTGTAATGAACTATGGGTGCTTTTAAGAAATTATGCATTTAAAACTATGGAATATTTATCTAGATATAAAAAAGTAAATTTTAAACAATGTTTCAAATTTCCACTGGAAAAAAATCAAAATACAAAAATTTAAAAATGCAAATTAAAGCAAAACTGGAAGAAATTAATTTGTTGTACTCAGAAAATAACCAAGACAACTGTCATTATAGGAACAAATGGTAAGTCCAATATACGTATAACACTAATGTTTTTCAGCTAACAATGATAAAACTTAAGACCATAACAAAATTTTATTCTTTTTGTGATTCCAAAGTCTGGCTATACATTAGAAGAATAATGGAGAAATTAAATATATACCTACTTAGTATAAATATTTATGCATATATTATACTTATACATATAAAAGCCTAAGCGACTGTTCGACCCTTAGCTATGATGCGCACTGACCACCGGGGGAAGACACTCAATGCACAGGCATGGAAACATAGAAGAGACTGATGAATCTCAGAGGGAAGGGGGAGGAGGGAAGGCAGGAAGAGATTAACCAAAGATCTTATATGCATACTAGAGGCCCAGTGCATGGATTCGTGCACTGGTGAGATTCCTCGGCCGGGCCTGCAGGGATCAGACTGAAACCGGCAGTCCAACATCCCCTGAGGGGTCCAGGATTGCGAGAGGGTGCAGGCCAGGCCGAGGGACCCCACTGGTGCATGAATCCGTGCATCGGGCCTCTAGTATTTAAATAAAAACCATCCACTTTTGATTACCACTTTGCTAAAAGTCTTCAGTGTAAGTACAGTCATACTATACAGTAGCTTTATATTTAGCTACTCTGTAGCTATTCTGTATATATCTTATTAGATAGAAGTATTTTAGCAGACACACTCTAATCCAGTAGACTGTAACTATCCTAGGGCTTGTTCAAAAATATGATTTGCCATTAAATGTTAACAATAACAGAGAAGATGGTATAGATGGAACAAAAGAATTCAATAAGCTTATTATATCAAGAAGTATATTTATGTCTTATAGTCTCGATGAAGACTAGGCAGTATAAGAGGGTACTTGTTTGATGCTGAATTTCATTAGTTTGTAAATTTAACATTGACCAGGATGCTGCGCAAGTACCAGACTTGCTGCCAAAATCTTTGGCAAATAGGCATTACTGTTGAATGTATAACTATAATGATACTTTTTTTTTTTGCATTTTTCCTAAAGCTACACCAGTTCACAGCTCTGTCAGTAACACTGTTCAAGACTATTCTTTAGTGAATCCTACTGCTTTGTTCTGTGCCATCATATACTAGGGTCTGGTCTAGTCTGTAGCCGAATACCACACTAGCATATGCTGTCATCTCCATAACATAATGGCATTAATGACTTAGATCTCTCAAATCATGTACCCCTGTATTTCATTTGACAAAGTGACAGTTCTCAAAATGTCTTGTTGATAGCACTCTTTGACATAGTTTGGTATCATTTTCAGTCTTGAGATAATTAAGTGGGAGTTTAGTGCCATGCTAATCCTGAAGGACAGCTCATGATCAATGGTATGTTTTATTATATAAATGCTTCAGGAACAAAGTGATCAGCATAAAATTATTCATATAATGAATGCTCATAATATTTGAAGCCTACTACATTGGAGAAGTCTACCCTTTCAGGTGTCTTAATTTGGATACTTCTCTGGATCTCTACTATATACATGAGAGGGTTAGATAGAAATGGCTGAAAAACACTGGTTCTATTACACCACACCATTAATCATGAAAAATGAAATCACACAGATGCCATCTACTTTGATGTGACAGTTGTACAGTAACTAGTGAAATCTTAGCTGACTTCAAACGTGTCAACTGTTAACATAAAGTCACTGAACAGTCACTGAACAGCCTAAGGCTATTCTCTCTTTGTGTGTATCTGTTTTACATCTCTTATATACTGGTCTCTCTGGGGGAAATGTCACATTATGCCTAATATTCTTGCAAGGAATTCAGTTTCACACTTCAAAGGCAGGGTAAAATTCAGACAATAGTCATCACATATTAAACATGAATATAAAATAGATTGGTGACAAATAAGAAATCTGCTGTGGGGGAGAGGAGGGGTGGGTGGAGGTGGAAGAGGGCATAGAAGGGATAAATGGTTTATGGGCAAAAATAAATAAAGTTTAAAAACAATAAGAAATATGCCGAGCTCATTACTATATGTATATGTGCTTATTAAATAAAACAATTATCTTAGCTGCCTTATTTCACAAAACATGAAAATACAGTATTTGTTTTTGTTGCAGTTTTAAGATGTTTTTGGAGTAACTCCACTATAATCTATTGATAAAAGAGACTAGGTAGTATTATATACAAATATCTACTGCATGGGAAAGAACTCTGTATCTTGAGGATAATTCAATAAATACCAGTGAAATGAATGAAACATTATAGTCATAAAATGTGCCTAAGGAAAAAAAAGCCTACTACTAGTACTGAGGCAATGGTATATGTTCATATTTTATTTCTGTGTAAGGGCCATACTATGAAATTTATTATATTTATTTTTTCTATTCCACATAGGCCAGCAAAAGTTCAAGTCATTGACTCATTGTGCCAGCACAAAGAAATGTTAATACTGTTCTACTGTTTTAACCTTTGGATAACATTTTCAACCTTCAGACAATTTATCTATCAGCTGCTTGACACTTCTTAATTTTTTAACTAGGTAAAAAAGGCTTAATTTTAAGCAGTCAAAACAAATTGTGATACTCACAAAATAATAAAGAATATGTTACTATATTAATATATTTACATATATTAACTTTACAAAAAATTAAAAATCAGGACACTGTATTCTTTAAATGGTGTCTTGGTTACCAAATTATTATTTTTTAAATAAAGGGTAATAAGTGTGTCTGAAATCGCCTTACTATATCTCTACATTGCTTACTTATAAAAATCTAACATATTCCATCTATTGTAAAGTGGTTTATTCCTTTGTGTAAAAATATAACACAAAGAATGACATCTTTACTGAATGAATGACTATGAAAAGTATATAAGAGGATTCAACAATGTCAAAGAGCTCAGGTAAAGATGAACAAACATAGAATGGCTATGTAAAATAATGAGAAAGAAGACAGTTTGGTCAAAAGGCTTTGCTCACTTAAACTTATAAATAGATAGTATTTGGAACTTTCTGATTATACATTTCAAGGATTCAATGATAGAAACCTTAATTATTTTTAAAATTTGTTTTTATTGATTTCAGAGAGGAAGGGAGAGGGAGAGAGAGAGAAACATCAATGATGAGAGAGAATCATGGATCGGCTGCCTCCTGCACACCCCTACTTGGAATCGAGCCTGCAACCCAGGCATGTGCCCTGATCAGGACAACCTTATATTACTTTTAACTGAGAGCCTGAAGCTTCTCTGAACAAAACTTTAGTGTTGTCTCCACTTACACAAAATAGAAACAGAGACAGACATCTAATTATTATCCTATTTTAAACTCAAAGTAAGACATACAATTATAACACTTAATTTTTAAAAGGTATATTTTTGATACAGTACTTAAAAATGGAAATAGATGACATCTGGTCAGACAATATCATGTACGGGCCACTGAGGCAACCTGGAACACATGATGCATCGGAGGGACAGCCCCTCAACACTGCTGGCCGCGTAGTATCTATATAATATCTATAAAGAGCCAGGGTCGTATGACCGAAGACTCGACCAGATCGGAAGTCAGTGCTGGGTTGCTGTGGCGACCCAGCACTGACTGGGGCCGCTGTGGATGCCCCGACCCAGCAACGACTGCCTAGGGGGCTGCGGATCAGGCCTGGAGAGAGGCCTGCAGAGAGAGAGGCAGGGTCTGATCCATAGCCTCTGTGGCAGACATTGATCAGAACTTGCCTCTCTTTCTCTCCCGGCCTCCACCAGGGCTGCTAATCAGCCCCACCTTTCTGATCAGGCCCCGTTGACAGGCCCAGAGACGCTGACTGGTATAGAAACTGACCAATCAGAATCAAATCTGGGTCAACTGTGAGGAGCCAATGGCTTCCTAGGAGGAGGAGCTTTTGATGCTGACTGGCATAGAAACTGACCAATCAGAACCAAATTGGCCGACAGAGGAGGGCAGTTGGGGGTGAGATCAGGCCTTCAGGGGAGGGCAGTTAGAGGTGATCAGGCAGGCAGAGGCAGTTAGGGGAGATCAGGCCAGCAGGGAAGGGCAGTTGGAGGTGAGATCAAACCGACAGGGGAGGGCAGTTAGGAGTGATCAGGCCAGCAGGGGAGAGCAGTTAGGGGCAAGATCAGGCCGGCAGGGGAGGGCAGTTGGGGGCGAGATCAGATCGGTAGGGGAGGGCAGTTAGGGGCGATCAGGCAGGCAGAGGCAGTTAGGGGAGATCAGGCCAGCAGGGGAGGGCAGTAAGGGGAGATCAGGCTGGCAGGCAGAAGCAGTTAGGGGCGATCGGGCAAGCAGAGGCAGTTAGGCAGGCAGGCCATGAGGGGCAATCAGGCAGGCAGAGGCAGTTAGGGGCGATCAGGCAGGCAGGCAGGTGAGTGGTTAGGAGCCAGCAGTCCCAGATTGTGAGAGGGGTGTCCAACTGCCCACAGGGATCAGGCCTAAACCGGCGGTCGGACATCCCCTGAGGGGTCCCCAATTGGAGTGGGTGCAGGCTGGGTTGAGGGACCCCCCCCCCCATGCATGAATTTTGTGCACCGGCCCTCTAGTGTGGGAATAAAGACCCAGTACTGCCATAACATGTGTTTTATTCCAACAAAAATGAGATTTCTGGGTTGGTTTTTAAAAAATGTATAAAAAAATCTTGATTTTTTTAAATAGTGGCAACAGTTTAAAATATTTTTTTAATATATTTTTTATTGATTTTTTACAGAGAGGAAGGGAGAGAGATAGTTAGAAACATCAATGAGAGAGAAACATCGATCAGCTGCCTCCTGCACATCTACTGGGGATGTGCCCGCAACCCAGGTACATGCCCTTGACCAGAATCGAACCTGGGACCTTTCAGTCCGCAGGCCGACGCTCTATCCACTGAGCCAAACCGGTTTCGGCAGATTAAAATATTTTTAAAACATGATGTGTATAAATACCAGCAATATACTCTGGGCTAGTATATATTATATGTGTGGAAAGGAAGACAAGCAATATACTATACAATCTTCCATTCTTCACTCCCTTCACTTTTCAATTTATGGGATGTGAAAGGAAACAGAGAAGGGGAGGTCTACAATAATAAAGATAGTCTAAAATCAGAAAAGGAAAACAGGGAATGGAAATGTGAAAACAGAGAATGTGAAAGGAAACAGGGAATGGCAGGTCTACGATAATAAAGATAGTCTAAAATCAGGAATGAGACTGAAATAGAGAGGTAGGAGGAAGGTGATGCAGCTAGGTAAAGCGGGAGGCAATTTTGATTCTTCAGACCTATCCTTCTGTGAATACTAAGGGCAAAGAAATGTTTTTTATTTTTATTTTGTATGATAAATTTGGTTTAAAAGGGCAAAAACAATCATAAACTGAGTATGCTAATATCAATAAAATATGTATCTACTTTACTTTTAAAATGAACACATTTAATTATCAAATATAGTTCAAATTTTAAATGAGAATATTTACCTATTGGATTAAAAACATGCATTTCCATGCCTGTAGGAAGTTTTTTTTCTCCAATGTGGATATTTTCGATCTTTCGATCTATAGTATTATTCAGTGTTATTTGTACAGAGACCATCTTATCACCAAAAATGCAAGGCTGTCTTGAAAAGAAGTAATGGGCAGCTAGTCCTTTCCCACTCATGCGATGAAGCAGCACATGAGTTTTCATTGGTACAAAGACAGGAGTACTGACCTATTGCATGTTGGAAAAAGAAGGAAAAAAAGGAATTAGTAAACATATTTAATAATTCTCTTAGAAAATATGCAAAAATTTCTAACATTAATTCTTGCTTTCCCTAAAGTATTACATAAACCACAATAACAAACATTAGCAGAACATCACACATAGGTAATTAAGTCATAAATTTTTTGTGAAGTAAATGTCTTCAAAACTATTAATTTTTCTGTACTCTGCAGACATAAATATTTTGAAAATATGTCTAATAAGAGAATCTCAGTTATATAAATATATTTTTTATTTTAGAGTTTATAAAGTTTTTTGTTAGTTTTTCCTAGGTAAAAAATTATTAACATTTTGCTAATTTTTTAATTAGTTTTAATAATTTATCAGTTGATTTTCTCAGGTCTTTGAACTGTAAGACAGTCTTACTTGCCAGTAATGAACATTTTGTACCTTCATTTCCAATCCTGAGTCCTTGAACTTTTTTCACCTTGAGTTTCTTTCACTGTAAATGGAAGACTATGACCTCCTTTAAGGTGGTTTCTTCCCTTGCTTTAGTGATTAAAAAGATCTTCCCTACTTTGAGATCAGGTAACATCTGCACTTCCATTTTCTTCTAGAGCTTTCTTTCTTTTTTTTCTTTTTTTTAAATTCAGTGAAACTGATGTAGCCTACTGACTCCATATATAGTACTCTTCTATAAATAGTACTCTTCCATATATAGTACTCTTCTATAAATACTAACCAATAGTATGTACATGATTTAAAAATAAATATTTTCCCTGACGCCTGTACATGATTTAATGTTAACCGTTCCTCAATGACCTTAAAGTACAAACATTCTAATTATTTATGTACTTGGGAGATAATTTTGGGCCTTGATTGAGCTGTTAACCCAGCACCACATTTTTTTATTTCTTATAGCCCTACAATATGATTAAATTATTTGGCAAAACAAAACATCTCTATTCCTCTTCCCTCTCCCGCCCAGTATTTTCTTGCCTAATCATCTCTTTACCCTTCCACTGAACTTTAGATTTCTTTAGTTAAATTCTCTGCTCAATCTTGAATGAAATCAGAGGCAGCATAGAAAATGAAGAAATAGTCCATTCTAAACTCATGTCCTGGCTATCTTTGCACTCAAAGCAGAAGTATTGCATGTGGCTTGACCTGACATGGCCAAGCTTTTTTTTTTTTTTTAATCAATTTGTAATTAACCAAGCCTAATCAAGACTATTTCCTAACAAGAGCTCTCCAAAACTAGGTTTTCTATTATAAGTGTGAAAGTACATATTAATTTATTCAACATGTTCACTATGCAACTGACGCCTGATGACATTAAAACCTCATCCTATATAATAAAAGGCTAATATGCAAACCGACCAAACAGCGGAATGACCGGTCACTATGACACACACTGACCACCAGGGGGCAGACACTCAACGCAGGAGCTGCCCCCCTGGTGGTCAGTGCGCTCCCACAGGGGGCGCGCCGCTCAGCCAGAAGCCAGGCTCACGACTAGCGAGTGCAGTGGTGGTGGTGGGAGCCTCTCCCTCCTCTGCGGCAGCACTAAGGATGTCCGATGGCCAGCTTAGGCCTGTCCCTGGCAATTGGATATCCCCCGAGGGCTCCCGGACTGCGAGAGGGTGCAGGCTGGGCTGAGGGACCCCCACCCCCAAGTGCACAAATTTCGTGCACCGGGCCTCTAGTTAATAATAAATTAAGATTCATCCACAAAAATCCAAAAGTTAAATATCATATATACTAAATGATAGAGTATCTTCAAAGCATCATTAAAGTATAGTATTCCTTTTCCAAAAGTTTAATCTGTACGGGTGGACAATTTAAAATATAACCTAATAAATACTTAGGTAAATTTTAAATTTTGGCTATATAAAGTAATAAACAACTGGCCTATGCATCCTATTTTGGCTGTTTGATGATAATAACAATCGTCTAGTATTTTAAGTTTTCAAAGCACTTTCACTTTTAAGTGTAGATTCTTTTCCTTATAGAAAAATTATTTTCAAAACTCTTCTGTTTCAATGCACACACTAAGTTCTATTTCCTTTACAAATTCAGGGGTGGGGGTGGGGGGTGGGAGGTGGTGGTGGTGGTGATTAGTGCAACCTAAAACAGCAAACCTTAGCAGTAAACATTCACTCTTAGAGTGGGCATCATAAAAATAAGCAAATGGACAGAGAACGTGTGTGTAAGTTTACACGAGTATACCGTATATACATAATATATTTATAGATTTACACTCAGCAAAAAAATCTTTTTTCCCATAAATTCCCATGTCACTGAGGCTATGACAATCAACTTTAAACATAATCCCTTAAATAGATAATTATATTTTTCAGTTTCTTATGTTTATTCTCTTAATTAAATAAGCATATTGGAAAAAGTAACCATCTTAGTGTTTTTTTTTTTCCTTCGTTGTTCCAGAGACACAGTTTTCATTATCTCCTTAAATACATGTTGATATAGCCAGTCATGTGGATGTAAAGTACAGCATAGGGAATATAGTCAATAATATTGCAATAATGATGTACGTGTCCGTTGGGTACTAGACTTATCAGGGACATCACTTCATAAGTTATACAAGTGTCTAATTACTATGTTGTACACATGAAATTAATATATTGTATGCTAACTGTAATTGAAAAATTTTAAGAAGTGAAAAAAACTCATGAAAGCTTGGGCAACATATCAAATGGGGAAGTAAAGCTGAAAGTTGGAGGGAGGCAAGTGTACAGCAGAATGAGAAAAGCAGGACAGAAGCAGGGGTTTAGTTTACATGCAGCCAGGAATCAGCAATCCAAATATCGTAAGGTGCTGAGTAGGTACGCCACGCCTGAAGTCATTTAAGAGCTATCAACATGTCTTGGTTGTATTGAGTCTCTCTCTCAATCTAACCCTGGGATACATGCCCTTAATATCTGTGCTTTTTTCTACCTTGTCTCAAACTTCTGCACCTTTATTATAATAGTTAAAAAGATGTGCAAAGGAAGACAAACAGTATGATTCTCTCTACTCATTTTCCCGCACTCAACCAAGTTCAAGAAGCACTGTCTGAATTCAACATTAAAAATGTCCTTCCTGACAATCTTGAAAGGTTACGTGTGATAATACAGAGTTCTATGTCCTCTTCTACAATAAGTAGCATCACACCTGGCACTTTGTGGTAATAATATATACTTCTTTTTTATCTACAGAAGGAGGCTAACTGAAAAGGTTGTGTTTTTAAAAAAATCTGCTTTCTAAGTTCATACAAGTCATATTAAGCCAACCCCCTCTAGTATCTAGATCAACCACACGTGACATTTTGTTCAATAAACCCAGTAGATTCCATAAATCCTTCACCATTTCCCATGGCTAATACAATTAATCCTGATAGGAAAGCAAGATTTTAGTTCAATATTTTGTACATCTGATTAGATACCTATATTCCAGAAACATATATATGATCTGTGGATGCTTGTATTCTAAGATACTAACCAGTGTGAATGGCTTTTCCTACTTCACATTTTATAAACATAAATAAATTTCATAAATGTAAAAAAACACATACATCGTAAGTTAATTACAGAATGACCTAGATTTGGATTGTGAAAATGACGGTTTAGGAAAAAAGGTTGATATTTAACAAGTTTGAGCAAAATTGATCTTGGGCAGGGGTCAGCAAACACAGCCCACAAGCCCAAATATGGCATTTTATCGAGTTTTGCTGGCACAGCCATACTCGTTCACTTACATGTTGTCGATGGCTGCTGTCCAATGGTAGAGCTGAGTCCCTGCAAAGCTAACATATTTACTATCTGGACCCTTTACCGAAAAAGTATGCTGACCCCTGTTCTAGGGGCACAATGTTACACCCTTGCTTCTCCCCTCCCTTTCCCTGTCAACAGGGAACAATTCTCCACAGGTCTCTCATATTTCTGCATGTTTTCTGAACAAAGGCATTAACTACTTTGCTCCTAACAATTTTTTTCAAGGATGTTTGTATAGCAAACAGCCTTTGGAAACAGGTAAATGCCTCTCTCTGGGGCAAAAGTAAGACAGGTTTGCTAATAGCCCTTTATAAAAGACTTGGATCTTCTATATGCTGGTTCCTCTTGGTGTGTAAAGCAACACACTGCACATACAGTCACCATCTGGCCTTCATCGTGTCACCCCGTAGGAGCTGGAACACAGAGAAGCTGCGCAGATGGTGGTATTCTGCCACAATAGGCCACTGCATTGCTGTGGGTAATCAACTGACCTGTGTCCTCTATAGGTATCTGTGAAACTGTCTCAGGCTAACCTGTTATCTTGCAGGTAGGTAACATCTCATACCCTTCACAGTTCTTAATACCCCCCACCCCTTTTTTGGTCACTCAACATTCCCAGATCCACGTACTGCAAATAGCTACATTAACACTTAGTAGGGCTATCTATCATATATATACAGCTGTGCAGTGGCACCTGACTGAGGGGTGTATGTGAGCTTAAATTCCAGCTTACAATCAAGGGTTGCCATTTTAGAGTCTATACAATGGCACCATATGAGCTAGTGGCTTTGCTAAAGACACTACAGAGTAGAAACTTTTTTTTTTTTTTCTTTTGACTTCCTTTATGGAAGTCCATGATATCACCCGGTCAACTATATCTATGGATTTCTGAAGTATCATGATGTGTTCTGAGAGCTGACAAAGAAGTGTCAAGTAAGTTCTGTGACACTGAAGAATAGGAATACAATGTTCAGGGCTGTTCCGACCTGTTTGGAGACTCAGTGTTGGCCTTCTTCCCTGTAGCAGTAAGTATGGAACTGTCTGCTCAGCACACCCTACCGTCTTCTAGGAACCTTGCTGTGTTCAGTTCCTGATGAAGCTGGCATGTTCTCATGCCACCTCATGACCTGGCCACGGTTAATTTGTTCAGAAATGGGCGCAAGGCCTGGTGTGTCCCTTTCTGAGGATTTATGGGTTTGGGACCTGGGAAGTCGATCCAGTCTCTCTCAAATGGCTAAAATTCTGAGATTTAAAACTCTAATGTCTGTGGCCTTAGTCTTGCCATATTGTTCAGCTAAAAATAATATGTAATTTTCTTATTTATTATTAGAGGCCCGAAATTCATGCACGGGTACGGTCCCTAGGCCTGGCCGGCTATCAGGGCCAATCGGGGCCTTCCTTCCTCTGGCTGCCGGCTGGGGCCTTCCTTCATTCCACACCACCCCCTGGTGGCCAGCGCACATCATAGCGAGCAGTCGAACTCCTGGTGAGCTGAACTCCCCAGGGGACAATTCGCACATTAGACTTTTATTATATAGGATGTTGATCTGCCTCCCCACTTATTCCCCATTTTTATGTTCAATTGTATAAAACATAATTGTAACCCTTTTCAAAATCAAAGCATAATTTTACTATTTTAAATGATTACAGAGATTTATAGATACTATAGCTCTAGTGTTGGTCATAACTATACTTTAATAGATGCTGAGTGTTCAATTATAACAGTTTCTAAAAATATTAGTCTTACAGAGCATCTGTGATGACAGGTGGAGATTATCAATATTAATATTTGTTGGTTTTAGGATATGACCTGACTAGAAATTTTCTATTTTATGTAACTAGTGGCCCGATGAACAAATTCATGCACAAGTGGGGTCCGGCCAACCCGCCCCAATTGGGGCCAATCAGGCCAGGCCGGCCGTGGGGAGGGGATGCGGGCGGTTGGCTGGCCAGCCCTGCCCCCTGGTCGAACTCCTGGTCAAGGGGACAATTTGCATATTAGCCTTTTATTATATAGGATTGTAAAAAAGAAAAAGGAACAAGTACCATATTTCTTGAAAGCACACACAAAGAAAAACATTAGCTAGAAGGACTTCTATGATACAAACACTAATTCTCAAAACATCTAGCTTTAGTTAACAGCATTATTTCCCATTAAATATTAAAACTTGTATAAAGAGGATAGTAGGAAAGACAATATTTGAAAACATTAGTTTTGATTTAATTATTTAACTGCTAATGTTCAAAGAAGTAAAAATCTAGCTGCATTATAAGTAAATAATATGGGCCATCCTCACTACGATCCTTAAGGAGGTAATTAGTTCAGTAACTGTAATAATTCTAAAATAAAAAGCCTCCTTCTGGAGTTAACTGAACAAAAAGCATCAAGTAAGAATGAGATAATCCTCTACAAATCTTTACACAGCATATGTTTAAATAATAAAACCCGTTTGTGTACCTTTAGATGGTTTATGAAAATAACCAATCAATTTTGCAGACACAACATTATTTCTAAAGGAAATCTATGTGACTCATGATGCCTGTAGATACACAGAGACAAACCACACATATTTTATCAGTTTATTACAGTAAGCAAATAAGCGTGGAATGAGAGTGCACATAACTGTCTACTTAGCGCTTACTGAAACATTTATAAGAGCTGTTATCTCCCTAATAACAGACAGACAGCGTGCAATTTTAGAGAGGAGAAAAGCTTCATATTTTTTAACACTTCACTAAAAAGTAACTGAAGAGTGTAAAATGAAAAATACTCTGTGCAGTTAGCTGGTAATGGACCATATTATCAACTCAAGTTAGATTTATAGGATACAAACTAGTCACTAATAGTTATTTTATGACATAGCATGTCTGCTTTTTTTTGAGATTATTAAGATTAAAGTTGTAAAACTTCTTTTGAACATAGCTGCTCCAAATGATTGAATTATAAAATTTAAATGAGAATTGAAAAATAAAACACAGAATATCAAGTAGGTGACTAAGAATAAACCTTGTTCAATGTCTGCATTATTATTTCAAAGATGACATATCCATGTAAAGCTTTATGAAACAATGTTTTCCAGCCTTTTATGCTTTAATCCATAGTTAGTCGCTTAATCATTTCTACGTATTTTCAATGTATTCTGGTTTTGGACTTAAAAAATATGAAGATCTGCAGTACATAAAATGCTCTCTTTGTATCTAGCTTTGTTTGATTTATTTTATAGCATATCTATTTAGATATGTGATTTATAAAAATGACCAGAGATACAGTCTCATCTTTAAAATTAGGACTTTTAAAACCAAATGTGTGTCTCAACAGATAGAGCTGTAATGCAGAAAGCTACAGTATTGTCTTATTTACCCAGTAAATTATAGAAAGTGAGTCTATTTTACCTTTAATCCATAGTATTGGGCCTAGTACTTAGTATAGGATTAAAAAAAGATCAAAGTGCAAATGTGTTTAACTCTTAGCTATAATGATAAACATAGACTCAAAGAAATAGATTTCAATCTTCCATCAAATATTACTTTAAATAAATGGTTTATAACCCTAAGATAACGTCCTCTTTACACAGAGGTGGTCAAAAGTAGGTTTATAGTTGTAATGTAAATAATAACACAAGAATAAATTCCATGTTTCGTGTACTCAGAACTGTAAATCTACTTTTGCCCACTCCAGCATATGTAAATTTAGGTATTCTAGAAAATACTTGTGCTAATTCCTTATATTTTATTTTAGTAATCAACATATATTCTGAAAAACATGAAACTGTTTTTTACCTTTTATTTTGGTAATAATATACATTATAAAAAATAAACTTGCAGAAAGAGCCAACTATATTATCAACTGACATTTAATAAGTATCTTACTTCATGGATGGTGTTAAGCAGGTGCCAGGAAACTACACCTGTGGATAAAATTTAGTCCACTGCCTGTTATCATATAGCCTGTAAACAAAGAATGGTTTCTGCATTTTTAAATGATTGGAAAAAAGAAAAATAACATTTTTTGTGACACTAAAGTCATACGAAATTCCAATGTCAATGTCTATAAATAAAGTTTTATTGGAACACAGCCACATTCAATCATTTATACATTATTTATGACTGCCTTGGTATTAGAATGGCAGAGCTCAGTAGTTAGCGCCTGCAAAGCTGAAATTATTATCTTGCCTTTTACAACATTTGCTGACACTCTGGTATAGAATGTATTCAATTTACATTGGTGTTGAGATGAAGAAGAAATTACTTTATAATAATATCCTACTAGAGAGGAACCAAGATGGCGGCATAGGTACACACTTGTACTTGCTGCCTTGCACAACCACATCAAAAACACAACTAAAAGACAAAACGGATATCATCCAGAACCATGGGAAGGCTGGCTGAGTGGAAATTCTACAACTAGAAGGAAAGAGAAAGTGCATTGAAGCTGGTAGGAGGTGCAGAAGTGCAGAGGTACGGAGGTGTGCGCGGAAACGGGCTGGCAACTGGGTACACTATTATCTTTTTTAATCAGGAGGGAGATACAAGCTTCCAATTGCTTTGAACTCCAGTTCAGGGCGAGACTTTGGGGACCCAAACTCATACGGGGAGAAACTAGACTGTCTGGCATCAGGGTGGAACGTGAGGGCAGCTTTCTCGCAGAGGTGCTTGCGGTGATCATTGTTCCTGCACAGGGCCGCAGGACACAGAGACCCAGGACCTCTCCAAGGCGGAGCAAGCTGGCAGCCATTGTGGTTTGCTCCACCCTGATGATTCCCTGAGACCCCACCCCACCCAATTTACAACCCCACCCAAGCTGTGCACAGAGGCTTTTGCATATGAATGGCCTGTTCTTTTGAAATCTAAAACTTAACAAACTGCAGCTGGGTCAAAGAGCGCCAAAGCCTCCAAAAGGAGACCTAGACAGCAGCCTGCATTGCTTCACAACTGGGCCTCATCTGGGCACTTCCAAACCCCAACAAAGAGTAGGAATCTGCAGATCTCTCTGTAGCTCCTGCTGGGTGGCCTCAAGCAGTGGCTGACTTTGCACCTCCTTAGAGATCCAAGAGCCAGTGTACCCAGTGGTCAGAGTGAGACCATACTAGAGTACAACTCTGCATATCCATAAGCGACACACTCAGGGGGCAGACACAGTGAGCACCAAAATTCCACTGAAGCAAGTCCTGCTCCATAAGGGTGTATCCATAAGCAGTTCTCCCATTGTAGACACAGCTGGTCCTCACAACCAATTGGCCTGGTGGTCAATTCCTCCCAGTGATACCAACAGCAATCAAGACTTAACTACAACAAGACTGTGCACACAGCCCACAAAGGGGTGCACCAAGAGTGTCCACCTCAGGTAATTGGGGAGGCTGAGCCACTGGGCCCTATAGGACACCTAGCACAGAAAGCCACTCTATCAACACAGGGAAGCAGCCAAAATGCGGAGACAAAGAAAC
>NW_005353967.1:18950632-18960632 GCF_000412655.1 Myotis brandtii
GAGCTTCACAGACAAGAAAAAGTTAAAGGAGTTCATCACCACCAAACCAGGATTATATGAAATGCTGAAGGGTATTCTTTAAGAAGAGGAGGAAGAAGAAAAAGGTAAAGATAAAAAT
Source organism: Myotis brandtii (assembly GCF_000412655.1). NCBI lineage: Eukaryota > Metazoa > Chordata > Mammalia > Chiroptera > Vespertilionidae > Myotis > Myotis brandtii. The sequence goes on from NW_005353967.1 coordinate 18,950,751, forward strand.
TATGAACAACAAAGTGACAACAAATACATATCTATCAGCAAGTGAATCTAAAAATCAAGTTGAATAAAAAATGTGAACAGAATAAACTGGTGAATATAACAGAATCAGGGGCATAGAAAGGGAGTGGACTGAGAATTCTTGAGGGGAAGGGGGTGGGGGGGTGAGGAGAGGGACTGGCCAAAAATCGTACACCTATGGACGAGGACAGAGTGGGGGTAAGGGCATGGGGTGGGGTGGGAACCAGGTGGAAGGAAGCTATGGGGGGGAAAAAGAGGAGCAACTGTAATAATCTGAACAATAAAGACTTATTAAAAAAATAAAAATTAAAATAATAATATCCTTCTTTTTCTCCTCCCCAAATACAATTTGTAAGCTTCACTGTCAATACTTTTAAGAAATCTGAAATGATGCATACATACTTTTATTTATCACTTCCATGAAAAACATAAAACAAAAACAGTTCCCGAAACTGGATACAAATATGTTATATACTCTTATATATGTTTTACTATTCTTTCCAATATATTTTTTTTCTGACTTTCCTTTTAAGGGTCTTAATAAAAACAAAACTGAGTCTGGTTTTCAAAGTGCTTAGCAGGAAGATTCCTGTAACTGGTTAGAATAAATTTCATTAGAACCAGAACATTTTACATAAGGACATGTGCTGTGTTATTTGATAGATGTGATAATCACTTGACCTTAACAGTTCTATTGCTTTCTCATTGACAGTATCAATGACATAATATAAAAAAATAAAAAATAAAAAATTTGGTGTGCTCTTCCATTGTAACCAAGTTCAGAATCTTGGCGTTATTGTTGACATCCTCAATTAGTTGACAAGTTTGATGTCTCTTGTATTCATTTCCTTCTTTTCTGTCCATCTACCACCAGCCTAAGCTGGTTCAGGTCATCATTGACATTTAAAACACTAAAAAAAATTTTTCTTTCAAATTGCAAAAGTAGTGCATGTTTATTGAAAGTTATTTCAAACTGTATGGGAATATAAGCAAAATCCCCCTTAGGTTTAAGCATAATTAACATTTTGTGTTCCTCCCAATCTTTTGCTCCCTTCTGCTTGCTCATTCAAATTGGTCTCCCTGCCTTTAGATCCCTTACGCACCAATCCATACCACAGATTCCTGTAAAAAGAAGTCTTTTAAAATGTACCTCCCTTATATGCTTAGTGAGGTGTGGTGCAAAGTGCTTGGCTTTGAAGCCAGACAGACCTGAGCTGAAACTCCGGCTCTGTAACTTATAACCTCTATGACACTAAAAAAATTAACTCTAGGGACTTCAATGTTCATAATGTGAAATGGGGAAATTACCATCTTACTTCAGGGTTGTTGTAAATCTAGGCTAAACATAAAAAGAAAATTTGGAGGAAAGTAGTGCCTGAGGAACATGACAGGCACGAGTGAGGGAGTAAAATCAGATTTCAGAATTAAAATAAAGGAGTGTGTGGCTACAATTCAGTACAGGAAAGTTATGAAAACTAAGCAGGTCAAGAGGCTGTGACACATTGCACAAATTATTAATGTGTACACAGAAGTCTCCTAGGATGATGGTGGGGTGGAGAGATTATGTGTAAGATACCGAGATGTTCACTGAATGTGGTAAGTGATGAAGATATCCCAAGATGAGAATGACAAGAAAGGGAAAGGGTATAGTAAGTTGGGATGGGCCCAATAAAAACAAGGGAAATGAGGATAAAAAGGGAATGGCCTAGCTCAGTGATGATGAACCTTTTGAGCTCAGCATGTCAGCATTTTGAAAAACCCTAACTTAACTCTGGTGCCGTGTCACATATAAAAATTTTTTGATATTTGCAACCATAATAAAACAAAGATTTATATTTTTGATATTTATTTTATATATTTAAATGCCATTTAACAAAGAAAAATCAACCAAAAAAATGAGTTCGCGTGTCACCTCTGACACACGTGTCATAGGTTCGCCATCACTGGCCTAGCCCTAGCTGGTTTGGTTTAGTGGACAGAGCATCGGCTGTGGACTAAAGGGTCCCAGGTTCGATTCTGGTCAAGGGCACATGCCTGGGTTGTAGGCTCAATCCCCGCATGCAAGAGGCAGCCAATCAATGATCTTCTCTCATCATTGTTATTTCTGTCTCTCTCTCCCTCTCCCTTCCTCTCTGAAATCAATAAAAAATATTTAAAAAAAATTTTTTTAAAGGGAATGGCCTAGATGCAACAGCTGGGAGCATCATATAAACACTCCTGCTGGAAATAATGATTTTGTCAAAGACAGAATTATAGAGCATTCTGAGTCAGGAGGTCATGCTGAGAATACTTCCTATAGGACAGCAAGACCCAAATGGAAAAGCTAGGCTATGTAACAGTACTTTATAAAAGTATGTGAGGGAGGGAAATTGTTAGCTGTTCAACATATTTTACTCATGGGACCACTGCATCTAAAAACTGGCCATGCTGCTTGTATTTAAAGGAATGTAGTGAGGAGAGAGGGGGCTATGGATCTCATCTGGATGAAGTCCTGGAGGAAGAAAAAAAGTATGTCTTAGATGATGTGCTAATTGGAAAGGCAGCTTTATTAGAGCTACTTTAATTTCAACAGGTCTCTTTAAGGATGCTTTCCTTGAATCTGATAGAGGGGAAGAGGATCCTTTTACATCATAGATGCCAATTAGAGGTGCCATAGCTGCTGAGGAATTCCTGCCAATGAACAAGAATGGGGAAATGGGTCCTTCAAGACCAGAAACACACACGCACATGTACACATACACACACACACGTATGTTTATTTCTGCCTGATTTGTGCATGTATATTTTAAATGCTTCAGTGAGAAGGTAGGGATGGGGAGAAGAATGTGATTTACTACACAGGAGCCTTAGAGTCTTTGGAGTCCATGTCTGTGGTAGCAAACCTTCTGATGACCCAGCTTTCTTTTCATTAAAGTCTTGGATTTTTCTGGATCAAGTGCTGGGATTAGGTCCTAGGTACTCATACTTCAGCACTGGCCCATGTATTCTGAGGCTGTACATTTTTTTCTTGACATATGGAGCATTTTTCTTCAGAAGTAAGGAAGGCTATACTTCCTTCTTGTCAGGCAGAGTTAGAGTTGGCAGTGATAAGAAAGAAAACACTAAATTTTAAGTTAGAAGGCATTCAAGTTATTTGATAAGAAAACTAATTTATCTTAGCTTGAATTTGTAAAATAAAGGGTTAACACTACCTAATTCATAGGATTGTTTTATAAGGATTCAGAGAAATGCTGCATATGAAACTGTTTTGTTGATGAAAGTACTCTTCTTCCATTATTATTAAAGATGACATTTATTAGCATAAGGGTAAAAATAGTGGCAGAATTAAGATGAGATTTAATACTTTTAAGCATCATTTCTGCCAAGCAATAAGCTATGACTCCTTTTTCAATATACAGAAAATGTTCCTCGTGATAAAGAAAAATAAAGGTCAGTAATGCAAGCAAGTGGAGAGATTTTTTTCTATTTTTCAGAGCTCTGAATAGGAAGTAGGAAGAACCAGCATTTATTTCTTCCCAAAGATTAATGATAACTGAGGAAATTTTTGTGAATATGATCTTAGTTATGAATCAGTATCCTTAGTCAACAGAATAACTTTCTTTTTTTAAAATATATTTTTATTGATTTCAGAGAGGAAGGGAGAAGAGAGAGAGATAGAAACATCAACAATGAGAGAGAATCATTGATCGGCTGCCTCCTGCACGCCCCCTACTGGGAACGAAGCCCGCAACCCAGACGTGCGCCCCTGGCAGGAATTGAACCCGGGATCCTTCAGTCTGCAGGCCAACGCTCTATCCACTGAGCCAAACCAGTTAGGGCCAGAATAACTTTCAAAAGCAAACCAATAAAAGGAAATTAGTATTGTCATTAAAATATCAGTTATTTAATAAGCTAGAAACCTGAAAGTGGATTTCAAATGATAATTTCATAAGTATACATCATAAAGCAAAGGAATCTCAGGAAAAGTCTGCACGTCGTAACATCTCAATGCTTTGAGATATTTTACATTTCTTTACTTTATCAGAAATACAGTATTAATAAAACCTCCACCATCTACATATCTATCTTCAGTACTAAACTTACAGAATTCCATTTTTATACTAAGGAAAAGAAATTAACTCAGTATTTGAACATATTGAAAAGAGAAATGAAAAATATCACTAAAGAAAAAGTAATGAATACAATCTGAAGCAGCTGGATGGGGTACTACACCATATGCCAAGAGACCTGGTTATGGTTTCAACTCAGCTATACACGCTTAGTGAGACCTCAGCTAAACCACAGCCTCACTGAGCTTCTGTTTTTCTCTTCTGTAAAATGGGGCTAGTTATACATATCCTGTCTGTTTCACTGAGTTCTGAAATTGATTTTTAAGCTGTTCAATAAAAGGCATTATTGGGATTATTAGTAAATTGAATTTTCAGTCAATGTTAAAACACCAATGTCATATAACATAAGGTCAGGAAGTTAAAAGTATATATCAAAAAGCTGAATCACCAATGGAGAAGGGCTTTAAAAAACAATAGTGCTGTATTTATTGATAGTACCATCCAGAGGCCTTTAAAAAGCAATCCCTTCCCCCATGTCCTTTTTCTCTGTGTTAGTTGTGGGTGAACAGGACTGTTCTCTAAAAGGTTTCTAAATGATGTTGATGTTAAAAAATATAGTATCACCATTTAACAGCCTTTTAAAGAGCGGACCCTAGTATGGTCTTTGTTAACAACAGAGGGAGGAAGGGACTATTTTTTTCAAAGGCTTTTAGAGGATGTTGTTAAAAGAATATATAGTGACATCATTTAAAAGCCTTTTAAATAATAGTTCTCCTTCCCTCCCAATTGTAATGTCCTTGGCTTTCATTTATTTTGTACTATAAGCCGAAAGTGGACATGCCAACATATTACTGGCCATGGCAGGCATTTGTTGGATGGAGAATGATGTATTGCTTTTTAAAAGGTTGGTGTCCAGAAATAAATCCAACTCTTCAAGAACATGGTACCATTTCTATACAGGATACTGCCCACCCACCTTGTCATTTGTTTGTCTGCTCTAAGAGTGTACTGAAGATATCACCCAAACAAGAAAGGAGTCAGAACTAACATTCCAAGATTACTGTGGCATGAATATAGTCCTACCATCCTCTTTTACTTGAGTTAACTCTCCATCCAACTCATGGCAGAATCTAACTTTCAGCTCCTCACTTGCTATCTTTATTAAACTGTTTCTGCCACTATTCCTTTAATTTTAGACTTTACCCTAAGACGAGGCAGCAGTGGGCTCTTAGGTTCCTCCCATATTAAGCTCAGGGAAGAAAAAATTAAGTCAACCATTTGGTTTAAAGCCTAAAGTCTGACAGCCAGTGTACTTTGAGGTAGGTTAGCGTATCTTTCACATAACATACCAAAGAAAAAACAACTACCCCTAGGGATCCAATCACAGGATCGGAAACAATTTTCCATCTCTTCTTGTGTGCGGTCTTTTCAGAAAGTGTCATTTCAAGAAGAGGAATTCCTACATCTGTAACACATTAATGAAATAATAAGCACAGTCCTCCAATTTTAATTCTAAATTTTAGTGCATCCCTTACTTTTTATCAATTTTGCACATAGATCTCCCTGGTTAGTTCCTGATTTACTTAAATCATGATTTACTTATGATTACTGTAATAAACATACGATTTAGTTAAATATCGAATACTACCCATAATACAATGCTCAGCTCAAGCCCCAATTTGTTCATTCAACTCTTTCTGACCATACTTCTAGCTCAAAATGGTATTACTCACATTCTATTTTGACATTTTTTATAGTTTAATTTTCATATTATTGTTTAACTTTATGGATTTTATATTATTTAACCTTATTCTTCTGCGCCATGTAAATAAAGTGCTAAGCCTAGACAATTTCTTTGCACATTTTTGCATAATTAAAAAATGTAAATAACTTTTGAATTCTCTCCTGCCTTAATAGTACAAGTTAGTTATTTGTGCTTATATTTATATTCCAGAGTAGTATATACTTAAATGTTTTAAAATATTTTAAAGCCTCTGCATAAAATTCATGTCATTTGAGGTTTGTTTCCATTACCTACTGAGATAAATCAATGAAAAATGCTACTATAATTCTGATTCTAGTAAGTGTAAGCTGATAAATTTTGAAATAAAAATTCCGATTTTAAAAAAGCATAAAAATAGCATAAGGAAAATATAAATATATGAAATTAACCTAATATGATTGATCTGAAAATTTCAGCTAGCAAAATTCCTATAGCAGGGCTCCACTGGAATTGTGGGTATAGTGAGTGCCATGGTGCCATCAAGGTCAAGATCAAAGAGTACCCTGTTATGTGTGGCACGGCACCAGAATGATCTCCAGAAAAGCCAGGACGCTACTTTTCCTCTCCTCTGCAATTTGATAGGTGAGGCATGAGTATGAGTCATCTTCCTCTCCCCACAGGGTCTATAAGTGAATTGGTATATAAAATCATGTCCTCCCAAAAGTATCCATGTCCCACCCCACAGAACCTATGTATACGTAATAATGCATGACAAGGGGGAATTAACCAACTGAATGTGAGACGGGAAAATATTCCTGGGCTATCTGGGTGAGCCATGTAATTACATGAATCTTATAACAGAAAGAGCGAGGCAGGAGCCAGTGTCAGAGTGACGCAGTGTGAAAACAACTCAATTGGTCACTACTGGCTTTGAAGATGGAAGGAGCTCTGAGCCAAAGAGTGTGGCCAGCCTAGAAAAGCTGGAAAAGGCAAGATAAAGGATTCTCCCCTAGAGCTTCCAGAAGGGAACACAGCCTTGCTGACACCTTGGTTTTAGCTCAGTGAGTCCCATTTTGGGCTTCTGACCTCCTGAACTGCAAGATAATAAATTCACATTGTTATAAGCCACCATGTTTGTGGTAATGTGTTACATCAGCAATAAGAAACTAATAAAGGTATTTGATGCCTAGTTGAAAACTACTGTTTTGAATGTTTGTGTTGTAAAAATCTACCTATGGGTCTATGGTACAAATGTTTATTTGTATACATTTTTCAATGGCTGACCTGTGATCTGAAAAACATCAAAAATTCTGCTTTACCTATAGTATTTCCACATTGGACTTAAGCTTGAACACTAATGAATTTGAGTGGCTCTCAAACCTGGACAGAATCATTTAGAGAACTGGTTTTTAAAAATGCCCCTCCACCAATAACCTTTCTATATTTTAAACGAGCATACTGAGTTGATTTTTATCCATTCAGTTAACACAGTGGTTCTCAACCTTGGCTGCACATTAGAATCACCTGGGAATCTTTTTAAAATCCTGATTTCTGGGCCTCATTCCGGAGGAGAGCTTCCAGAAAGGAACACATTCTGGAGGATGAGGCCCAGAAATCAGGATTTTAAAAAGATTCCCAGGTGATTCTAATGTGCAGCCAAGGTTGAGAACCACTGAGTTAACAGGTACTGAAAACCAATTAAAAAAAAAAAAAATGAACTGTCTTCCAAAGGCTCCAACCTAATGCGCTGCATGCTATCTAAGACAACCTATTGTCCCTCTTTAGTTAGTATGTATTAGTCTTTTTGATCAAATAGGAACATTTTGTATGAGTTCTGTACAAACAAAAGGAGATTTTTGTAAGCAGTAGTAGTCATAGACACTTGGGTGATGAGGCATAAAAAAGACAAGTTTCAATGGGGATAAAGCAAGAAAACTAAGAAAGGGTTTGGGAGGAACAGAACAAGTAAGGTATTAAAAGGGTAATAATTCTGAAGGAACTCTTAAAAACGTTAGCTTTTTTCTAGAGCCATTTTTCTCTGAGAAAAGCACAATAAAAAAGTTAGACTTTTAGAAAGGTCATACTGAGTCTCTGAATCCAGATTCTTAAGCATTCTGCAACTACTTGTGTAAAGTTAATGTTATTAACTGCTGAGATAAATACCGCAGGTGTACCAATGGGCGTTTATGCAACCAGGTCTATGTGAGAAAAGTTGAACCACCAGAAATATAAGTAAATGATGCTCAGAAAAAAACTTAATTTAATCTGTGTTGGTCTGACAGAAACATATGTAGAATGACAAAACATTTCTTGATAGAAATTCCACATCTACAAATCATATTATAGAAGGCATTCAGTATCATAATCCAAGATAAAAGAATTCATCCCTGAAAATTTGTTAGTGTTAGTCATTTCCTCTGCCAAGAACCCAAAATACTTCATACAAACCTTCAGTACCCCCCTACTCATTCTCTCCTGCACTCTTGTGTTCATGGTTTCTGTTTCCATAACAGAAAGATGTGCCTCAAAACTGCAACCATGGATTACTTTTTTAAAAATTTGCTTTAGAATGTAGAAGACACTCCGTTCTTGTTTATTAATAGAAATATGTATTAGTGTGTGTTTTAAACTTGTCACCATAATCTCCAAAGCTCTTACTAGAAGCAAGAAAACTAGCTCCATCCACTGACATCAAGTTTGCAAAGAATGTACAGGACATTAACCTGTATTCACTATTCTACCCAAACTATTTTTGGAGGTCTCAGAGAACTGAGAAATTACATATATGCATGCTGGGTAATTTTTATGTTTGATCTGACACTTGCTCAGATCATTTCCCTGCTTCTTGATATATAATGGCTCCTTTTGGTTGATAGCTTTTAAATAAGCATTGAGCCACATATCTATAAAAATGTAACTTAAAAGTCACACTGGTGAGTTTCAGAATACACACAATCTGGTCAGGTATTAAAAAAAAGATATGATTCCCTGTGTCCATTTATCGGAAGACTGGAGAATTGATAACCTTCTCCAGATGTGTATCATTCTTTTAAAAATTAGTTAAAATATATCGTTTCCTAAGGAAGAAACAGTTCAAATAATAAGACACTAACTTCTGAGCATTTCTTTTAACTATTTTACTTACTCCCTGGGTGTTTAAAATTAACAAGGCATTCGAACTTGTTGGGTAGTACATCTATGGATTTTAGCAAATGAAGCTATGTCAAATTTCAAATTATTTTTTCAAAGATTTTAAGAAAATTTCCAATTCTATCAAGTATGATGGAATTGGAAATTGCCAGTGGCTGGCAAGTATTCACAATCTACCTATGGTTATGCTCTGTGACTAAACAGTTTGCTGTAATTCCCCAAAATAAAACATGCCTGTATATGAACATTTTCTGGCACAAACATGTCCCTGTCACAAAGCTATGTCTAAATTTCAAATTCATACTTAGAATCACTACTTTAGCAGCACTGTCACTGAACAAGACCCATGTGACGCTTCAAACTGCGTATTATCACCCATTGACAAACGTGACATTTTATGAAGAGCCAGCCCCCTTCACCCTGACATCCTCTGTACCCTGAGTAAATAACAATTCATTTCCTAACCTTGACTTTAGAGTCCAGCCTTTCTACCCTTCTTTTTTTTCTTCTTTCCAAACAAGTGACAAAGAACAAGGAAGCTGATTGAAGGGGTCCATTATGTATCAACTTAAAGAAAGGCAAAGTGATTGATGAAACCAGCAGTCACCTTCACTGCTAGCTACTGCACCTGTATCCTTTTTGTCAAATGACCTGAAAATCCTGCTGACAGTTTAACATTCACTGCAAGGATACAAAGTATGGGACTACAGTTTTCAATATTTCTATTTGCAATGAAATGTTCAGGGATATAATCTGAAAACAAAAGTTAAACTTTATAATTTTCTAAGCTTTGTATTTTCCTCCTACATAGTCTCTGATTGCATCAACTTGCTTTACAAAAATATTGTCAGGGGTGTGTATATCGGGTACGGAGGTGGTGTGGCAGGGTAGGCAAAATGAATGCTTCTTTTAAACTTTATCATTCTGTCTGTTTTGTTGGCAA
>NW_005353967.1:18963132-18969757 GCF_000412655.1 Myotis brandtii
GTGAGGAGGTAAATGTTACCTTAGAAAGATGTGCTTTAAATTTTTAGGAGATCTGCTCTACTGACAGAAAAATAAAATAAAAATATCTTTCGTTTCTCAGTTTACCATGCTGTATTTTCAGCCGAATTAAGAGAGCATTTAAGAAATACAAAGAATGGTTATTAAGATATAATAAAAGGAACATGTAAGGAGCACAACTACTTTTTAGATATGTGCTTGATAGGAATTCTCTCAGTGATGTACTAAACTAACATATTAACAATACATCCCTTTAAACTGACACCAGTGGGGATGGTCTCTAATGATAAAGTTGGAAATAGAAAAAGATTAATTTCATTCATTTAGCATACTTTTTTTGATGAGCACCCATTATGTATCAAGCACTGGGAACAGAAAGGCCAATAAAAAAGCCCTGTCCTATCTTACAGAGACTCAGAGTCCAAGTCTTATTACTTCTTTCATACTTCTAATGAATACTTCTCATATGCTCATGATGTTTGCTAAAGTATCTCCACTTACTATCCCATAAACTTCTAGAAATTTAGAATTGGAGAGGTTCTTAGAAACAATCTTCAGTCTTCTAATTTCACAGGTGACAATCTGAACTGAACTCAAATTTTGGTGTACCAGCTTAAATTTATAAGATAACTTTGTCAGGTCACATATTCTATAAACCATGGATGTCAAAGCCTCACTGAGAATATGAAATAAACAAGTTTCTGAAATTATGTACTTCAAATATCTTATTATGAAAACTTTCAAATGTACCCCAAGACAGAAAGACTAATATAATGAATAAGTGGTACTCATCACTAAGTTTCAAAACGTATCATTTGTCCAATTTTGTTTAATCCAACCTTTTACTCCACTTCTGAATTATTTAAAAGCAAATTATAGCTATAATCTACTTTTATCAGTAAATACTTTGGTCTGTGTTTCTAATAAAGACTTTTAAAGAAAACTTTCTATTATCACACCTGAAAGAAAAAATTCCCTTTAAGTTCAGGTAAAATACAGTCAGTGTTCACATTTCCCTAACTATAATACATGTCTTTTCAGAGCTGGTTTGCTTGAATCAGGATTCAAACAAGATGCACATATTATATTTGGTTGTATCTCTCTTAATCTAAATTATGCATTTTAAAGCAGAACTTACTAAAATTTTGTTTGTTTTTTTAGCATAAGTGTAAAGGAGATCTTCAGTATTAATTTAACATATGGGTGAGATATTTATATATTCAGTAATGTGGAACAACTTCAAATTTAAAGAAATAACCCTTATTGCTAGGGCTATAAAAGCCATCTGTAATTATATTCCTGAATGATTTGAATAATAGTGTGTCTGATATATTCTAAGATAAGTGGCTTTTACTCTTCTTTGCTATTAGGGTCATATACTGTACTTATCTATTTTTACTCCATGCTCTCCTCTCTCTAGTAATAAATTAGTTTATCAGTGTTAGTTTGGCATGTGCCTGCCCTACAGTTAAATTCATTTTCTTTTCCTTTGAAGAGTAAGTGTAAGTATCACAATAATATTTTCCATGTTTAGGTCAGGTTTCTGATGGCAAAGATTTAATACTATTAAAATAATACTTAATTTCCATACTATGCCCTGCCATATGTTCAGAAAATTTTTGGCAAGCTTTATAAAAAGAAGAACAAAGGTAACAAAAGTTAACTTGATGTGCTATTAAATAATAACACATGATTGGCCAATGTATAATAATCTAAGATATCTTAAAGCTTAAAAAACATATTTCACTGCAACTATAACAATGTACCATACACAATTTGAAATATAACAGTTGACAGTAACACAAAGTTCAATCAACTTTGCATATGTAAAATAAAATTGCCATAAAAGATTAAATCTTTTCTAAACAAGTGATATTTTTAAAACCTCTTATTATTTCCTATTATAGTACATTTAATTATAATAAACAAAAGTTAAAAACCATACCCTTAGAAAAGAAGTCGGTAGATATTCCATGAACTAAGCTCTGAAAACAGTGAACCCACAACAAGCGAAAGGAACTACTACCACAAAGTAGAAAGAAAAGAATGCCCAAAGCTTTCTTTATCATCTCTTCTTTAATCCTTCAATTTCTTGCAAATTTATATACATATTTTCTTTGTTTTGGTGGGTGACTAGTTCATTACTAATTATAATTAGCATATCAAAAGTGGATTCTTCCTGGTGGAGAATTTTATTATAATGTCAACAAAGCATTATGAGTATTATCTACCAGTCAGGACTTAAGATTGTTAGATTGGCATATATTTGCTTAAGCCAAATAAAAAATATTTTGCAATAAAACCCCTGCAACTAAAAATGAATTACAGTCTCTTTTCATAATCTAGGGAAGGAAGCAAATATAGTGCTCTTACTAACTCTGAGACTGAAGTAGTGTGGAAATAGAGTTGAAGCAACAGTATGGCACACCTTAAAGTTTAATTTAAAAATTAAAGCTACTCATACCCAGAAGAGAATTAAATAAAGAAATAAGATGGGACATGGCTAGGCAATGGAAGAACAAAATACTGTCAAATTTTAATTAAAAAATGTTTTCAATTTAAGCAGACCCAGGCCAGTGATTTTTCATTATTTTTACCACAGTTCCATGACTACTGACATTCTCATCAGAACAAATAAAGGATTTTTCCCAAATTTGAAATGACAAAATTATTTTTAATTTTGACTTATAATTTCTTCCTCCTCTAAACTCAGGATTTTAACTAGACTTGTCTCTTAGCCTAAGGCTTGAATATATCTTACATTTGCAAAGTACAGTGTAAAAATATAAAAAATTTTTAAAAGGTAGTTGTTTTACCTTATTAGAAAACAAACTTTATCACAGATGTATTATCTTTTGTTTTGGGAATGAGATCACATATTCAAGAAACATCTGGCACACGACCTAGTAAATGCTTATATTCAAAGACTCCCTTCAAAGCAATCTGTCTTGAAGACAAACTAGAAGAAAGCTGGCACTCCGGCAGCACAAGACAAGCAGCCTGGAAAACCATACTAAAATGCCCTAGCCCAGTACAAATGAGAGAGAGAGATTGATTTAAGACAAAAATCCACTTCAGAGAATCAGAAATCAACTTCAATTACAACTGTCATCATTATGATACACAATTATTCTAATAATTCCAAATATGGAAAGCATGTCTGATAGATACTCTTTATCTTCCAATTAATTTCGGATAACTCAAATGGGGTCAGGACCTCACCCCTAATCATGGACAGTTGTAATTTCAATTAATTGCAATATCTGTCAATAACAAAAGCTCTAAGCCTAGTTGCTAGCCATTTTTTAAAATTTATTTTAATTTTATATTTAATCCCCACCCGAGGATATGTTTATTGATTTGAGAGAGAGAGAGAGAGAGAGAGAGAGAGAGACAGACAGACAGACAGACAGACATTGACATTGACGTGTGAGGGAAACAACCTCCTGTACATGCCCCGAACCAAGGATCGGTCCCTCAACCTAGGTATGTGCCTGACTGGGTTCTCTAGTTGGGCTTCCCTTTTTGCAACTCTGGTTTTTCTTTCATGGGATGTTCTTGAAATTAATTCCTCAATATATTACCTCTATATTCTATAATAATCACTTTTTTAAATGAACCTTCCCGCACCTTTTGTGTAAGGGACAATGCTCCAACCAACTGAGCCACCCAGGCCGGGGCACTAGCCATTTTTCTATATTCCTCAGATAAGGAACCTGACAGAACTAAAGATGCTAAAATTTGGTTTGTGTATAAAAATGCCTTTTCTTTGCCTCATCACTCTGCCTGCTCAAATTCAAGTTTATTACTTATGGGTTCCCCTCTTCCTTCCCCTCAGCTTGTAAATCCTTGAGGGGGTGGGGAGCTTTAATTAAATTACAGGCTTCTTGGTCATACTGATAAACTAAATGCTATCTTTTTGCTGGTCATGGGAAATTCCAGGTTGGTTACCCTTAACAACCTGCAGAGACCTTAGTTTAATGCTGTTGCTGCCACTGACTCCACCTTGCCATCGCGAGCCTTTACTCCTTCATTGGTGAAGAAGTGATGCTCCACAGTGCCAATTCAAGGAAAGCAGACAGTGGATAGCACGGACTGTGAAAATTATCCTTCTGCTTCTTATGAATGAGGAAAAGTAGTTCAGATTTCTAAATTTTATACTCTCCTAAATGTCAAAAGTTAACATATAATAGTAGAGGGAAATAGGTGGGACTGTGGAGATTAGCCAATATAAAGTAATATTATTTTTGTACACAATCAGAGAAATAACAACAAATAAGGACAACTTACAGCCAGAGAAACTCCAAAATGGGAAAAACTATGTCACAAATGAAAGTACTTATTATACTTATTGTAATTACATGCCTTTGAGGCATTTCTTTTTTTATGTTCCCACTTAACTGTAAACTCCTGAGGGCAGGAACCTAGCCCATCTTGTTCACCACTATATGTCTGGCACCTGCCTCATATTCTGGCCTGAACAAATACTTATTGAATGAATAAAACACTTAATTGGCATATGTGTAGTAAGGAATTTGGTTTCACTTAAAGAGAGGTCTGGACTTCGCTTTAGTGCTTAAGAGGTAACCTCTAAACTCTTGGAATTTCCCCAATGATAGCAGTGTCTTTATAATTCATGGTGGGCCCCTGGGGACCATACCTGGCTGGTAGTTTATGCCCATGCAGTGATTCATGGTGGGTCTCTAGATAGCTTATGCTTAGCTATTAACTCAGGATGTGAATGGCTACATCAGAAACACCAATCATATGATTAAATGACTGGGGCTTTGGACCACTGATAACCAGCCTGACCAGGAGGGGAGGGCTGGAGATTGAGTTCAACCATGTTGCAGTAATTCAATCTTGTCTATGCAATAAAGACTCTGGATGCTCAGTAAGCTTCCCTGGTTGGCGATACTTCAATGCCAGGAAGGTAACGCAGAAGCTTTGAGTTTGGAACTCATCCTGAATCGCCTCTATGTATCTCTTCCTTTGGCTGGTTCTAATTTGTATCCTATTGCTATAATAAAACTGTAATCTCAAGTATTGCTTTCCTGAGTTCTCTGAGTTGTTCTAGTGAATTATTAAATTTGAGGGTAGTTTTAGAAAACCCCTAAACTTCCAGGTGGCCTTAGTAGTCTTGGACTGATGTAACCAGTCTGGAGGACTCTGCCCTTCACATGGAGTTTGGCTAACTCCAAGCAGCATATGATATCTAACAAAGCTCCTCTTTTTGCAACTCTGATTTTTCTTTCATGGGATGTTCTTGAAATTAATTCCTCAATATATTACCTCTATATTCTATAAAGATCACTTTTCTTAATGAACCTTCCTGCACACTTCCTTTACAAATTTGTAATAATAATGTAGTAACAAAAAATAAAGAAAATACTTAGTGTTTAATATTACAGATGAAAAAATCTGAGGCACCAAGAAGTAAATCGATTTGCCCAAGGTTGCTCATTTTGTAATGTGCCAGAGCTGTGATTTGAATGCAATCAGTTGGGCTCAAGAGTCTGTGCTTTTAACTGCTACACTATATACTGCTTTGAATGTTTCCAGTTGGTATATGACTGGCGCAAGGGACAGCAAAAGATGCAAGGAGCTTTAAGGGGTTAAGGCCAGGGATGAGAGATGCCCTGCAATGAACAGGACACAATAAAGATTATATACCACGTTTCCACAACTTTCAAATGTCATGTTGGACATTCATGAGGTGATAACTTGTTTACAATTACCAATCTCAGAACACCTTACATGTAAGTACAAAGGAGTACTTTTGCAAGGTTTTAATATACTCAATTTTCCAGGAATGCAACTATCAGAAAAAAACAGTTCAATGTTTTGAAAATGTATGTTATTAATGGCAACATTATAACCCATAGCATTTGAGTTGCTAATACAACACACCAGTCTGCATGTATAGCTGCCACGTTCATGGTGGTTCTACTAGTACATATGAGTGACAGCATCATTTAACTACTTCATTACATTTCCAGTGCAGTCATGATCAAGAGATTAACTATTACTTTATTATAAACTAGAGGCCCGGTGCACAAAAATTTGTGCGCTCGGGAGGGTCCCTCAGCCCGGCCTGTGACCTCTAGCAGTCTGGGGCCCCTCGGGGGATGACCACCTGCTGGCTTAGGCCCGCTCCCCGGGGGATTGGGCCTAAGCTGGCAGTCAGACATCCCTCTGGCAGCCCGGGAGCCCTCGGGGGATGTCCACTTGCCAGCGGGGAGCAGGCCTAGCTGCAGTTGGACATCCTTAGCACTGCTAAGGAGGCGGGAAAGGCTCCCACCACCACAGCTGTACTGGCAGCTGTCAGCCTGGCTTGTGGCTGAGCAGAGCTCCCCCTGTGGGAGCACACTGACCACCAGAGGGCAGCTCCTGCATTGAGCGTCTGCCCCCTGGTGGTCAGTGTATGTCATAGTGATCAGTGATTCCCAGTCACTCTGCTGTTAGGGTCAATTTGCATATTACCTTTTTATTATATAGGATAGAGGCCTGGTGCATGGGTGGGGGCCAGCTGGTTTGCCCTGAAGGGTGTCCCAGATCAGGGTAGGGGTCCTGCTGGGGTGCCTGGCCAGCCTGGGTGAGGGGCTGA
>NW_005353967.1:18970295-18994617 GCF_000412655.1 Myotis brandtii
ACAGCCCCCACCACCCAAGCTCCCAGTGGAGGCTGGCTGGAAGCAGGTATCTGGGATTTATTCATCTTCTATAATTGAAACTTTGTTGCCTTTTGCAGAGGACACAGCCAGCCATAGCAGGCGGGAAGCTTTGCTTCCTCCATCGCTGGGGCAACCAAGCCTCCTGCTTGCTCCAGCTCCGTGGCCGCCGGCCGCCATCTTGGTTGGGTTAATTGCATATAGTCGCTCTGATTGGCTGGTGGGCATAGCGAAGGTATGGTCAATTAGCATCTTTGTCTTTTATTAGTGTAGATTACTTTTATTTCTTTCTATTCAATTAGGGCAACATGTTGATTTTGAAATTATGGACGTACTCTCACCTATGAAGTTCATTTCAAGATCCAAAAGGCTCCTCTATATTTGTTGAGGACCCACACCATTATATGAGGACTATAATTTTTAAGGGTTTTTCTTTGAGTTCTCCTCTGATGTCTTAAGCCCACGTCTTTCTAAATTTGTACACACAATGAGAAAACTCACAGTTTGTTGCTTCATGTTCTTTTTAAAGTACTGTTTTGAGGGCTGGAGGTGAGATTAGGAGCCATTCTGCGTCAGACTATTCAATTTATTTCTACATAAATAAACCTTTTCAAAGTTCTACTTTTTCTTTGTTTAAAGATCTACCCCTTTCCTCATGTATGGTGCTGGTGCATTTCTGGTTGCCATTCTTATTACTACTGTTTGATCATTCTGTTAGCTTGTGGGGATGAGTGTTACGATCCTGCTTCACTAGCCGCACCACCGGGAGTTGGTTTGTGCGCACTTTGGATAGAGTGCTTTTCTTTTCCTTTGAAGAGACCATTCCAATACATATTTTCCTTAATTTAAAAAGCTGAATCCTTCAATTACTTTGTAATGAATTAAAATTTACTATAACTTTTCTAATCACAACTGCCTTCTTCTTATAGCTAATAAAGTGTGAGAGTCTACTCAGGGTCCATTATCGCATCACTTGTGAAAATATTAGCTAATATTGACTGAGCAATGACAATGTGCCAGTCACTGTTTTAAAAGCTTTACATTTATTATCTCATTAATCTCACAACAATCCTGTGAGTTAGATATTATCTTCATAGGAAACCGAGGTACAGAAAAGTTACCTACCAATTTGCCCCAAATAACATAACTAGTAAATTGCCAAGTAGGGATTTGCACCCTGGTTATCTAATATCAGCCCAAGAGGTTTATCCACTACTTTACTACCTCCCAAGTTTTTAGGGGCCTCCTTTCCCCTCAAGGACTAACTGCTTCACTCTAGGTTTTTTTTATTACCACTTTCTCTTTACAGTCTACCACAAATACTCAATAAATATTTATTACTTAAATAAGTGAAAGACTTAACTGCTTATTTTCACTGCTTTGCCCCCATCTCTTTTAATCTACATTGTCCTTTTAGAAAAAAAAAGGCAAACTAAAATCCCAAATACGGTTCTTACTCATTTCTGAGTGGTTAGAAGGTAACTGCACTCTACAGCTTAAAAACAACATTATAAGCTTAATAGTTTTCACTTATACTTTCTAAGTGAGCTGATCAACGCTAAACAGAAATGCATGTAGCTCTTCTGAGTATTTCATGACCTTGCAATCACACTTGCATCGAAGGGAGAATTTATAGCAATAATCTGCAAGAATTGGGCACTCCTCTCTCCCACTCCAGCAGAGCAGCTCTATGCTCCAGCGCAGCTCAGGTCACCAATTACACACCCCTGCCAGCCCTGGAACCAGTGATGCACCAGATCTATTCAAGCTACCTGTGCTCCCATCAGAACTCACGGTTCTATCTCCTAGTTTGTCAGATTTCTGACACAAATTAACAGGAGGCCAAGTAGATTATATGTCCTAGGCAGCACACTTGATTTAGGGTGAAAGGTTAGTGATCTAATATGCTAACACAGAAAAAGTTCTTGTTCTTTCTTTCCCTTCATCTCTCTCTTAAATTAATTTAAAAAATTAAAAATTTTTTTTCAAAAAGTTTGACTCAGTTGGTAACTCAGTTGGATAGAGCATCATCCCAATATGCCACGGTTGCGGTTCAATCTCTGGTCAAGGCATACACAAAAATCAATCAATGAATGCATGAATGAATGGGACAACAAATCGATGTTTCTCTCTCTCCCTAAAGTCAATTAAAAAATAAAAATAAAAAGTGATTACAGTTTCAGATTCTATGACAGGCTGATGGAGGAGGCATTATTTGAGATAGGCAAGCCTCTGGCCTCTCTTCCAATCACACCCCATAAATAACACTGAAGAATTTAGACACCAAAGCATGTAAGTAAATGCACAATGATATAACTGAGAGAAAAACACAATATTGAATTTTCAAGTGAAAACAGTCCCATAATTTTAATAGTCTAAGGTAAAAAAAACCAGCATGGTAGAAACAGAATGATTGTGAAAATAAAAGTCTGTTAATGTAGACAATAATTCTTTATGGTAGAAATTTATGTATATAAACTAATTCAAAGTGGCAAAGAACCCTTATATATTACCGATGGAGAACAGTGCCAGAGAAAAATGTACACATAATTAAATGTGGATAACTTGCAGAAGTAAATTGAGATGACACTGGTCTGAGTAGAGCAAATTAAAAAATATTTACAGAATGAAAAAGGTCAAATAAAAAATGCACATGTTAGAGGAGGAATTGTCCAAGACTAAGAATCTACTTCAATTCTTTGTATTTTAATAAAAACGATGCAATGGCATCATTTAAAAACTGAGTTAATATATTTTGAAAATTACTTACGTTGATGACTGATGAAGAAGTTGACAAATTTAAACCTTCAAGATCAGCTATCAGGCTTGGAGAAAGAGCTGGTGTGGGACGTGCAACTGGAACAGATACCGGGTTAACTGGAAGAAAAGGCCCAAATTAGAAAATGTGCATGAAAATTTAATTCATATTATTAAAAGCAACATTTTTATTTTGTTAGTAAGTCTAATTAAATTACATTGATTAATAAATTTATGGCAATGCTATTTAACATCTTGATGTAGTCAAGTTATTAACAAGTCATGGCAATTATTAGTCTTAGCTTTCAAAACATAATGGCAAATCCTATAACAAAATAAGGATATAAATATCTTGAGTAATAGTTTTTGAAAATTTTTATCACATAACATTATCACTAACATTTATCATCCAGCAACTTCACTAAAAGAAAAAGGTAAAGAAACATTTTTTCAAAGAAATAAAAATTAAAAAAAGAAACATTTTTTTTCAGACTAATATAAAGAATAACAATAGCTTTCAAGGGAGTTCTCCAGTTTAGTTATAAGTCTTAAAAGGGTGTTTAAATACTTTCTCTATTTTATTCTCCACTGTAATAATAATAGAGACACAGGCTACCTAATTCCCTTCTAATCATACTTTCAGCAAAAGCTATGTGCTAGCTAGGGAGCACTTCCGGCGCCAGACGGTCACCATGAAGTCCGCAGCAAAAACCGCAAACGCCACTTCAACGCCGCAAGATCCTGCTTCCCCGCTCTCCAAGGAGCTGCGGCAGAAGTACAGCGTCCGCTCCATGCCCATTCGCAGAGACCACGAGGTCTCGGTGGTTCGAGGACACTACAAAGGTCAGCAAATCACAAGGTAGTGCAGGTGTACAGGAAGAAGTATGTCATCTACATCGAGCGGGTGCAGCAACTGTACACGTGGGCATTCACCCGATCAAGGTGGTTATCACTGGCTAAAACTGGACAAAGATCGGAAAAAATTTTTTGAACACAAAGCCAAACCTAGACAAGTTGGAAAAGAGAAAAGCAAATATAAGAACTTACTGAAAAAAAATGCAGGAATAAATATAACCTGTGGTGCAGCCACAGCTTAGCTGTAGGTTTTTAGCCTAGTGTGTATTCCTTTGAAACTTTTCAAGGTGTCTCTGGAATATTTCTTCCCTTCCTGGTTTGTTATTGATATATGGCTCTGTAAATCTATTGTTGTCGTTTTGATTAATTTTATAAATAAAAATTGGAACGATTTCTTTAAAAAAGGCTATGTGCTAGTACTAGAGATCAGATACCTGAAAGTTTGAAAATTTTTAAAAAATGCAAATCTGATCATGTTACTTCTCTCAAGTCTCTTTTTTAAAAAAAATATATTTTATTGATTTTTCACAGAGAGGAAGGGAGAGGGATAGAGAGTTGGAAACATCGATGAGAGAGAAACATCGATCAGCTGCCTCTTGCACACCTCCCACTGGGGATGTGCCCGCAACCAAGGTACATGTCCTTAGTCGGAATCAAACCTGGGACCTTCCAGTCCGCAGGCCGACGCTCCATTCACTGAGCCAAACCGGTTTGGGCTCTCCTTAAGACTCTTGAAAAGCTCACAATTGCCTGCAAAAGTCCAAATCTTTAATTACGTGCACAAGGTGCTCTATGATCTAGGCTCAGCATTATCCAATTGGACTTTCTGTGATGATGGAAATGTTTTGTAGCTGAGCTGTCCAATGTGATGGCCAGAGGCAAATACACCTAAGGCGCTCTTGAAATGTTGCTATAATGACTAAAGAACTGCATTTTTATTTTTAATCAATTTAAATTTTAGTAGCTATGTATGGCCAGTGGCCACTAAATTGGAAAGCACAGGTCTAGCT
The DNA here is from genome assembly GCF_000412655.1 of Myotis brandtii. Lineage (NCBI taxonomy): Eukaryota > Metazoa > Chordata > Mammalia > Chiroptera > Vespertilionidae > Myotis > Myotis brandtii. The sequence continues at coordinate 18,974,936 of NW_005353967.1, forward strand.
TACCTCCAATTTTATCAGCTGCTATCAAATATTTTCCAAGATCTTATTTCATATCTTTGAGCCTTTTATTTTTTATTTCCTTTGCCTAGAAGGTTCTTCTCTGCCTTGTTCACTTTGCAACTTCTACCCATTAAGATACCACTTAGAGGGAAAGTACAACCTGACTCACCTAAACACAGCTTATATGTGCCTTCCTTATTACATAGAAATGTGTGGACATCCTTCTACAACCATATTTCTCTCATAATACAAATTTGTCTTTATATGTTTTTATTTCCACTAGTCTGTATAAGCAGACTTTTTTTTAGTACTAAGTAACTGCTCAACTGTTTGCTGAGTGAAATAAATGAAAACGTGAAAAAAGTTTTAGCTTCCTTCAAATTCTCACTCCAAAATAATACTATAAAGTAACATTTACTTAATTTGACATCATTTTTCAAAGCATCATTTTCTCATTTTAGTCTCACAATATCCCATAAATTAGACAGGACAAATATTAATTCATAAAGTTAGCAATAAATATTTCTTGAATGAGAGCAAGGGAGAGACAACGTTCAAATTATGGTTCAAGATATGTTCCCTGTCTTCAAATAACTGAACATCTAATTAATAAAAAAGATACACATGCTTGATGTAAAAAAATAAAAGTAACTATAAAGTCCATATGATATTGCCAAAAGAAGAAAAATTTCAAAGGAAATCTTAAATAAAATCTCAACATATACAATAGAAAAAGCAGAGTGGAGATTGGGTGAAGGAGAAATGGAGCCCTTGCTTTCTCATTTGCACTCCTTTGCTGTGCCTGAAGCGCTGCTACAAATCCTCAGGCTTCCTTAGACACATGTTGAAAACCACTGTACAGTTAAGCAAGTGCCATGGGGAGTTGGAAAGAAAAAAAAAGGATCAATGGGGATATGGTGGTAAGAGAAGGCTTCATGAATAGGAGGGAATGAAGTCTAGTTTTTCAGTAATATAGGATCTGAATAAGAGGAAAGAAAGAAATTGGTTAATTACTGGGTAAGAAAATGTAAACAAAGGCTGAGAGGTAGAAAATTGGAAAGCTAAGAGGGTTGGATTTATCTTGTACACTAAAGGGAACAGTTAAAAATCTACCAAAAAGAGGATATCAAGTGGTAGTATAAGGAACAGACTGAAGAAAAAGCATTTAGGTTGGAGTGAGGAAGAATTTACAATAGTTTCGGCAAGATGTGAAAAGGACTGAAGTAAGATAATGGCAGTGAGAAGACAGAAAAGACATTTATACTAAAGAAATTGTAAACTGAGGCATAAGGAGATCGAGGCTTGCCAAGGTCATAAAACAAGTGAATGTAGAACCACAGTAGGACTAGAAACGGGTTCTTCTAACTTGGATCAAAATATGTTGCCTTTCCAAGCAGCAGGTAACTTTTCTGGTGGATTCTAAATGCATGTTTGTCCGTCCACCCATCCATCCAACCATCCATCTAAAATATTACATGCCCATGTTTAATAATAAAAAGTGAGTTAAGAAAGCCTCTCATTTCAACTACGGCTCAGCTAAAGACTTAGGAAAAAGGTATCAAAGACTAGAGAGGAAAATTCATATCACAAACAAGTTTGACTCTTAAAGATAGGCTTTTAATATCATTTTAGAAGGTAGAGGCTCTGGTATTAAGGAAATGATTACACATCTGTTAACAGGTCTGGCAAGATGAAAGCTGACACTGAAAGTTTATCCTAAATTGGATTCTGAGGCCAGCTCACTATGCTGAAGTATTTAATTAATGTGTAAAAAACAAAATGACTCTATGCAGTTTGTTTTAAAATAACATGGCATAGAAATTAAAATGAGATACCATTTCCACCTATCATATTGGCAAAGGCAATTTTTAAATAACACAAATTTCAGCAAAGGTAAGGGTATAAGGAATCTGGCACTCTCATACTAATACTGTATAAGGTCGTATAAGCTTTGTGGAAGGCAATTTTACCAACAAAATTCTTTAAAGTGTTTGTCCCAGCAATTCTACTCCTGGGAATTTATCTTAAGGAAACAGTCATGGAGATAATGCAATAATATACTTATGGTGATGTGTATTGCTTCACTGATTATGATAGCAAAAAATGGAAACACGTTACATGTGTAACAATAGTAAACCTGTTAAAGAGAATTTATTACAACAATATAAAGAATAACCATGCAGTCATTAAAAATAAGGTTGTTAAAGAATATTTATGGCCTGGAAAGGAATGTGTATGATAAACAGAGAAAGAAGCAAATAACAAAACAGTATGTCAGTATGATTCAATCTGGGGGAAGAGGGATTTGAAAAGAACTTGAACTGATTGTCAGAATGTAAACCCAGGTATTTGGATTAAAACCCATTTTTTATTTTTCTTTCTTTTTTTAAATAAGAAATTAAAATATTTTTGGTAGCATACAGGGCTTTTGCCAGTTCCATTAAGTTCAGAGGGGAAAAAAACCTCTACAAAAAGTTTTTTTCTTTATTAAAGTATATTTAATAAAATAATTATAATTATTTTTCTGATCAAAGTTTTGCTTTAAACTTTAAGAAGTAAAACTTTCACATATAATAATTTAATGTGAAGTCATTTAACTGGTTGGCATCTTTGTTGGCATCATCTCTGTCCATCATAGATCACCCTTAAATATGCATATCACGTGCCAAGCACAGCTTTAAGTGCTTTTACATTTATCAACTAATTTAATCCTACTAATGCTTCTAAAAAAGTATTGCTATTTTCCCAATTTTATAGATAAAGCAACTAAAGCACAAGAGATTAAATAACATGCCCAAAGTTACATAGCTAGTAAGTAATAGAACTGGGATTTGAACTCAGACAGTCTAGCTAGCCCCATTGTCCTCTTAGCCACTCCACGCTACTGCCTGTACTGCAATTTACTCAACAATATGATATCACATATCAGAAGGCATATCTGAAGCATGATTACTGTCGGGTGATATAAATTTTTAAAAGTCTTCACAATTAGTTAGTTGTAGTAATAGTGTAATTACATAGGTTTACATTTCCTATAAAAGAGCACCAGAATATGATTGCTGCTTTATGATCATCCTATTGAGATGACATAGTATGGGGTACTAAAAAATATTTTAATTTACATAAACATAAAATATGACTGGAAAAGAGAAGGCATATTGCTACTTCTAAGCCTAATCTATCATAAGGCCATACATTACCTCAGCATAAATATTTTCTAATGTATTATCAACTAACCTCATGAAATAGTCATGTAATTTCATAACCTAAAGGAACCGTAGAAATTATCAGCCATTTATTTTTTACTTTACAAATGAATAAAATGAGACACAAATTAACTCAATTGATTAAAGGGCTCTGATTTCTAACAGAGTAAGGAAATATCAAGTTACTTATTCAAACCACAGAACTGTTTTTAGTAGCCAGTCCATTGCTAGGGTTGCTAAGTACACTTCCTCAGAGAGAAACAATGATTACTTCAGGCACCAGAGAGCTCTTACTCTTCCTTGCAGTTACTTCCCTTACTTTCTTCTCCTACCTCCAACTGCTTATTAATTCTTACACTCAGCTCAAGCATTGTGTTACATCTGGAAACTGCTAGGTGGGTTAGGTACCCCAATACCCAACAGCATTCTGGGCATATCTCTTATCTCATTTGATTTATAATGTGTCAATCTAATGGCCACTTTATGTGTTTCACCTATGACATTCTGAGAGTTCCTTGGGTAGGGACAATGTTGTATCCATTTAGAAACTCCAGCATGTAGCAGATTACCTAGATCATAGCAAGTGTTTATTTAATAAATGTTTTCTGAATTAAGACATAGATAAATTCAGTACTTGCAGTTTTCCTGGTATGTAGTGTGTAACGAACAAATAACCTCTGTGGATTATGATGTGCCTCTTATATGAAATAAGACGCCCCCCTTTTAAATTCCTTTAAAAAAATTTTTTTTATTGATTTCAGAGAGGAAGGGAGAAGGAGAGACAGAAACATCAATGATGAGAGAGAATCACTGACTGGCTGCCTCCTGCACACCCCCCACTGGGAATCAAGCCCGCAACCTGGGCATGTGCCCTTGACCAGAATCAAACCCAGGACCCTTCAGTCTGCAGGTCAATGCTCTATCCCTGAGCTAAACCTGCTAGGGCTCTGCCCCCCTTTCAAAACTAATCAAATTCTCACAGCTTAGAACTTATGCAAATGGAGAATAACTTTTTAATTTTTGATCAACAAACTGCTTGCCATTGACAATGGAGAACTAATATATGCAGGCTAATAAGTAGTATAAAATGAAGTCAATATTTTAAGAGCCATTATCAATAATGCTTTTCTCCCATAACACTCCACTTGTCTGTATCTGTAAGTGCAGGTCATACTTCTGCCACAAGCCTTTGTAGCTTTTTGTTTTCCTCCTCATTTTGTTACTATACTTTGCAACTCTATTATATCTCTTATATAAGTTGTTACCTATTCAGGTATCTGGATCCCTGACTATATCTGTAAGATAAATTCCTAGAAAAGAATTGCTAGGTCAAAATTGGTAGGTGTATACAATTTAAATTTTAATAGATATTGTTAAAATGACTCCAAAAAGCTACACCTATTTATATGCCTATCAAAAACATATGGAGAATGCCGGTTTCTCTAAACCTTTGCAATAATGGATGTTGCTTTAAAATCTTCGCCAATAGGTAAAAAATGATGTAAACTTTAAAATCTTCGCCAATACATGAAAAATTATCCAAATTTGGCTCCAATTTTATTTTAATTTCTCTATATTAAGTATGTCTCTGTATCATATATTTTGATTTCCCTATATTAAGGAATTTGTCATGAAACAGTCCAGGTAAATGATATAAATACAACAGCTTTATGTTCTGTTTATAAGAATGAAACAACCTACAAACATAACTCACCTCTAGCACGGGAAAACTATATTGAAAAATGATAGTAGTTTAATATTCATTAAGTCTTACTTGTTACTCTTGTAGTGCAAAATGTACCTACCAACAAAGTCAATTCCACTATCTCTTTCTCACAACAAAGGAGAAGATGGGTATACATCTTTGCACACCTGGGTTAGTATATTTGTATGATTCTAAGTTCTTAGGAGTGGGTGTGCTGAGACAAAGATTTTTTTGCAGTTAAAATACTGATAGGTATAGCCATACTGGCCTCCAAAAGCTTTTTGTACATAATTCTGTTTCCATCAAAAGTGTGGCAAGTGGAAGATGGTGGTGTACTTTATATTTGTAATTACTTTCCTAATTCCCTACCTCCTTAAGTTAAATGTTTCAATCCCCACAGTCAACATTTAACAATGTAGGAAGTTGTAAAATATAGATAATTATTTACTAAAACAAGTATAAATTACTAAAGCAAAAGATCTTAAAAATAATTTGTGCACTTTTGTCTGAACAATTATATTTATTCAAGTAATACATAGATTAGATTAAAAGATACTAATAAAGATACTAAATAGATTAAAAGATACTAAAAAAACCAATTTCTAAAATTTTCTTGCTATGTGTATCTATAATTTTTTTTATAATAGATGTTAATATACTTTGAGACATGTAAATGAAAGGTACTCCAAAAATAAAACATGTCACTAAACACAGAAGAAAAAATTTTAATTTTAATACTTACAATCATCTAGATCAAGAAGTGAAACATCTTTGGTAATAAGATTTCTATCTTGCTTTATTTTTGTTTCTTTCTCCTATAAAATAAGAAATACATAATTTATTGCATGTTCTATTTAAAAAACCTATGAGGTAGTCCTTTATGTTTTAAAACAAACATTTTCCTTTGCATAATCTTATAAGAAAAACAAACTTCTATGTAGGTACACAAGATGGTTGTTCTGAATCAAAATTTTTATTTTCGTTAGCATATGGTATTTCTTAATCACCATGCAAACTGTTAATTATTTTAAAATATTTTGTGTTTAAAGATTATAAAGAACCTTCAAAAGAAAACTTAAAGGGAAATAATTATTTTATAATCTGACAACGTTTTGCTAACATAAAAAATGTAATGTGGCCCTGGCCAGGTTGCTCAGTTGGTTAGATTGTTGCTCCAATATGCCAAGGTTGAGGGTTTGATCTCCGGTAAAAGCACATAGAAGGAGAAACCAACAAATCCATAAGTAAGTATAACAACAGGTCAGTTTCTCTCTCTTCCTTCCTCTCTCTCTCTAAAAAAAAGAAAAAAGTAATGTGGCTCTTTGTTAGAAAGAGTACAAATATTCTTGAAAATAATTTTTAAGCAAGTTGATTTAAGAAAAAAACAAACAATATATGAGATGGTCAATGGCATGTGATAGATTAGCCTTGCTGAGATGTAGTTTGTGACATACATTGTACCAGGTACTTAATATTTCAACACTGGGTTGGTTGTGTCAGACTTCTTCTGCCAAAGGTATTCATTAAAATCTATAAATGGGCCTGACCGGACATTTTCAGGTTCCTGCTCTTTAGGATGAAAATAATTCACTAAGTTTCTTTACTGTTTTCCTTTGGGGAGAGTAAGTATTTCAAAACATACCTGCACATAATTAGGGCTTCTTCTACCTCAGATTTGCTTATTCAGTCTACTATATTTTTGAAACTTGGATAACCATGGACTAGAAAAGTGTCTCTAAGCCTGAGGTATACATAGTTTGCTTAGAGATTCAGAAAAAAATGTGTAATCTTTTAAAAAAAATTAAGTGCAGTACGGAGTAGCATCATCAACAATTAAAGACAAACAAAGATTAGGGTGTTAAATAGATGTATTTGAATCAAGGTCATGACTTATCTTTATAATGTTTACCTTCTTTTTGCATTAAATCTTCTCAAATTAAAGGCCAAAACTTAAGTTTTTGCTAAATTGTTTTGTTTGTTCATTCATTCATTCATTCGTTAATAGATATACATAGAATTTTTAATATGTATCAGATTCTGTGCTAAGCAATGGAAATAACACACCCAAAACAGACATAGTCCCTACTTCAGATAATTTATAATTTATCAAAGGAATTTATAGCTTATTGTATATGTAAATTATTACAAATATGTTTGAAGTATTTTTTCTAACCACAAAAATTTAGCAAGCTACTACTACACCATGCCTACGTGAACAAGAGCAATACACCAAATTTCATGTTAGGTAACATTTTAAGAAGATTTTAAGTTCTGTTTGTTTTTCCCCTACTGCCAATACTCAGAAAAAAATATTTTCAAGACTCACACAATAATACCTATTAAAACACTAAATAAAAACATCAGCATTGATTTTTTTTTCAAGTTAATTATTTCTGCCATCGAAAACTCCAAATCAACTAGATGGGTTTTAATTTTCATTAGTTATTATAAACAGCATTTACCCCTCTCTCCACACCTCAAATGAATAACAATTTCTAGGGCTAGGGGAAAAAAAAGAAGAAATATTAGTTTTGAAGCTGAAATGTAAAAGCTGTAAGTAACAAAAACAGGCTCAGAAAGCAAATGTCATCTCAACTACAATATCATCCTTGTGAAGAAAGAACATATAACAAAAAGAGCTTATCACCATGTGACTTATCAACATGCTATGCTGAGCACAATGGGTGTAGCTTCCTATAAGCTACAATGGTGCATGACTGTCTTTATGGAACTGTAACATCCCTACCTGAAAAATTAGAAACCTTTCAAATTGAGATAAAGTTAAAGCTGCAGGCAAGTCTATACCTTATTTTCTACTTCACAGCTAAGAGTTTGTAACAATATCTATTAAATACACATCAGGTCACATACAACACAGGACAGAGCTGCATGTGAAATTGGTTTAAAACCTAAAACATAAAGAAAAAATGGCTCTCAAAAGGACAGAATTTCATTGACTTTCTGAGAACAGCAAATAACCAATGACTGAAATACAACATTAGCAATAGATAATGGTCATTTCTACTAAATTGAAAAAGCCTTGCATTTTGAATCAAGGCTATAAAAAGCTTCATGATGTGCTTGGCATTCCTCTCTTATGTTATATTTCATTTTTCATTTTAAAAAATCCATAGTAAGTTCAAAACATTTTCATACTTAAAGGATCTACTATAAAAATAAAAATCTGAATTCTAAACAAAGAAGTTAAGAGCCCTATTCCATCAAACATTTCTCCATTTGCAATTCATCTTGGTAATAGAGACAGAACCTGGGTAAATGCATATAGGACTTGAGGCAGGAGATTTTTCTTGCTCAATGCATAATTCATGTGCTCCGCCTGCAAAGTGTGTAAAATGAGAATTTCACACCGCAGCATGAGCCATGGAGCTGCAGAGAAAAGGCAGATGAAATCATATTTTACTGTGTGAATTTTATTCCTTACCCTCCCAATATTTATACAAAACCATCATTGACAAACCAAACACATTGACAGATCACCCACTGTTTCCATTGTGTTAGTACTTGAGAAGATATCAGGCAGAATCACAGATAATTTGTTTTTGTATATACTTTTTTAAATAGAGAATTAGGTTTTTAACAGCTGAGTGACTGTATTAGTCTTTTATAAGGACAACAGTAACTGATCTTAAAATCTCACTACAAAAATACCTAGTTATCAATTCATCACCCTCAAGTCCCCATTTTGTTTCTATGGTATTCGATTATACACCTCAACACATCAACATTCTCAAAATGAAATACAAAGTTACAGGGTTAAGAAACTAATTTTTATTTAATATATGTCATTTCAAATAATAAATAAAAGATCCTGGAAATTCTTATTAAACTCCAAATAATACAAACAAAATTATGTTTGTATTATATCTGTAAATATATCTGTAAAGTTTTTTTATGCATTATGCATGCTCATTTTCATGCTGATTTTTTTTTAAAAAGCAAGTAGAGAAAAAAGATCTTACACGACAAGCACCAAATATGCTCCCTAAAAGGAAACTATCGCAAAGAGGTTTGAAATTTAAACCACAGAACAGGTTAAGTATGTAAAGTTTGTTAAACCCATACTGTGCTGTGTAATCAACAAAAATTCAAGGCTAACTTTTAGCCTCACAGAGCAAGATATTTGCATGAAATATTTTCAATTAGAATTACCAATCAAGTACCATTTAAAGACTCTCTTGCCTTCAAATCATCTAACAATTTTGATTTTAAAAATCTGAGGCTCACACTTACACTGTGCTTTAAAACAAAAAAGTACATTATCAATAAATTAAGACTTCTTTGTAAGTTAAAAATTAGTCTAAACTGTTAAACAAATCTACCCTATTAAGTTATATCTACTTCAATAAGAAAGCTTGCTTAATGGCCTTTACCAGGGGTCCTCAAACTACGGCCCGCGGGCCACATGCAAATACAAATATTGTATTTGTTCCCGTTTTGTTTTTTTACTTCAAAATAAGGTATGTGCAGTGTGCATAGGAATTTGTTCATAGTTTTTTTTAAACTATAGTCCGGCCCTCCAACGGTCTGAGGGACAGTGAACTGGCCCCCTGTTTAAAATGTTTGAGGACCCCTGGCCTTTACTATTATTTAAAGATTTCAATTGAAGTCAAATAATATTTCTATTCTGGAGAACTTAAAACATCAACTAAACTGGGAAAGACATAAATTTAAAGAGGCAAAGCTTTGAATTTCAAGAGTAAAAACCAATATTCTACGATATTCACTTAAGTTATATAATTGCAACATAGATAAATACTTGTGAAAACACAAGTAAAACTTGTTTCCTACATCTCAAATAGGGTAGAAAATAGTTCAAATTCTTTTTTTTATATATATATATTTCAATTTTTTACAGAGAGGAAGGGAGAGGGATAGAGAGCCAGAAACATCGATGAGAGAGAAACATCGATCAGCTGCCTCCTGCACACTCCCTACTGGGTATGTTCCCGCAACCAAGGTACATGCCCTTGACTAGAATCGAACCCGGGACCCTTGAGTCCACAGGCCGACGCTCTATCCACTGAGCCAAACCAGTTAGGGCAGTTCTTTCCATTCTTATCCATAACCTATCTCAGACCAAATGCCAAAAATTTTTTAAACCCAATTATTTGGGGCAAAAGAATTATTTCATAAAAAGGACTAGACTCAAATTAAAATATTTCTCTATTATAGATATTTCACAAACAAACACTTAAAAATAAAAATGTGCTTGCCCATCAAAATAATTGTAACTGAAAACAAGATAACTTTCTTTGGTCATTACTGACAATATCTGATCTCAATTAAGGACATCTCTCAATAATACAAAGAGCCTGGCCAATGTGCCTTAGTGGTTTAGCGTCGACCCATGAACTAGGAGGTCACAGTTCAATTCCAGGTCAGAGCACATGCCTGGGTTGTGAGCTTGATCCCTAGTAGGGGGTGTGCGGGAGGTAGCTGATCATTGATATTTCTCTCTCTCCATCTCCCTTCCTCTCTCTGAAAAAATAAAATAAAATAAAAAATACGATCTTACAAACATAACACCAGAATGTATGACTATGGTTTTGCATCCTATGAATCTGCTGGGGCATGGTGTCAAATGACAAACACTTCAGGAACATAATTCAACAGAGATTCTTACCATTTGACTGTCCCTACACCATTCACATGAGTAATACCCTCTCATCAATAATGGTTTTTATTCCATGCAGTCTTTCTCAACTACAAGTGGAGGGACCACCCTTTTATAAGGGGCCACTTTCTCCTCAGCTTGTATTTCCTATAATAAGAGAAGTGTAAGAGGAAGAACAAAGACATAGAAATGGAAAAGTATACAGCATGTTAAGAGAACAAAAAATAGTATATTGGGATCCGAACACAGGGAACACAAAGGGGTTTAAGTCTAGAAAGAAGGTCTGGACATGTTAGTCTGAGGATTTACTGAACTTGAATGATAATGGAGCATCATTATAGGTAATGTGAGCATTAATCTGGCAGCTGCACAGAAGGACTGGGATTGGGGAAGCTCTGCAAATGACCAATGGCAATGGTCTATGAGTGAGGTAATAAAGAACTGATCTAGAGTGGTGGTGGTAGAAAAAGAAGAAACAGGTATGAGAAACAACAAACAGAGCCTCTAAGACTTGGCAACTGTATGAACATGTAGGATGAGGGGGGGAATCAAAGACAATTCTGGGGCTACAGATCTGGGAGAAAAAAGTCTGGTACCAAATGGCAGAGCATGTGTCCTTCTGGCTATATCGATAGGTTCGGGAAACCAGTGGCTCCTGACAGATCTAAGAAATTGGCTTGAATTTGGGGGGAAATGTTATAGCTGTTGAAGGGACTTAGAAATATTATGGAAGACTTCAGATAAGTTTTAGTTAAAACTATAGGAGTGAATAGGTCTCACAATAGGAAAAATTGTAGAGAAAAAAAGACAAAACAAAATATTTCACATTAACTTTTATTTATTAATGTAATGTATTTTTAAATTAATTTTATTGGAGTGACACTGGTTAAAAAGATTATACATGTCTCAAGTGTACAATGCTATCATATATACAGATGATGTATCATACTATTTTTGAAAAATAATATATACTAAGCACTAACTTTGGGGCAATGTTCACACTTGGGTGTCACAAGGTGGTAAAAGTGAAGCAATCAAAAGACTGAAAGGTCAAAGAAGTCAAAAGAAAAAGGATGCAGAGTTTCAAGTAGTAGAGGAAGAGTCATGAACGTTCCGAGAAGGATAATTACTGAGAGAAGGCCACTGGGTTGGGGGAAGATCATGGCTGACTTTTCAGAGCAGTATCTGTAAGAAGTGATAAAAGTGAAAACCAATTCCAAAGGGACTAAGAAATAATTAAGAGGCAGTACATAGAGAATATCTAGATTATTTTTCTAAACTCTCATTGTCACACACTCTCACTGTCTCTGACTCTCTTCAACTCCCTCCTCCCTCTCTCTCTTTAAATGCTAGTAAAAACTTGAGTGCTTTGGTTAGCAGAGAAAGCATTATGGAAGAAAAAGACTAAAGGTGCAAAGGAAGCTGATGATTCTCAACAAAACAAGGCCAAAAGGAAGTAGGACTTATTCTTGGTTCAGTGGATAGGGTCACTTACTCAGAGCTATCAGTATTCAAAGAAAAATAAGGGTAAACAGATTGTGTGTTAGAGAGCAGAGAGTGGTAGGAGACACAGCATATGGCAGCTCAGTATTCTGCAGGAAGTGGATGAGATCACAAGCTGCAAGCTTTAAGGGGTCATCCCTGAATGTTGACTTATAACTTGAATGGTATAAAAAGATGAAAAAAACGTACAGAAGACCTAAGAGTTATTAAAAAATGTTGGTTCCTTTTAGCATTGGTGTTCTATAATGCTAATATTGTTGCTCTCATGGAATTAATGTACAAGTAAAAATATGTTAATACTGCCCTGGCTAGTGTTTCCCATTGGTTAGAGCATCAACCCACACATTGAAGGGTTGCAGGTTCGACTACTGGTCAAGGGAACAGGGTTACAAGGTTCATTACCTGGCCCCAGTCGGGATACATGTGGGAATCAACCAATCGATGTGTCTCTCTCATATCAATCTCTCTAAATATCTCTCTCTCTCTCTCTCTCTCTCTCTCTCTCTCTCTCTTTCTCCTCCTTCTCTCCCCTGTCTCTATCTAAAAGCAATGGAAAAAATCCTCAGGGGAGGATTTTTAAAAAAAGTTAACACTGATGTTTTATATTTATATAATGCTTTACAATGATTTTCCACATTAGATTTTTTATAACAGCACCTGAAAGAAGTAAAGTAGGTATCAGCATTTCTACTTTATAGATGAGGAAACCGAAGGATAAAGATATTATTGCCCAACAAGTACAACACTATGCCTAACCCATAGGACCACCATATTCAAGGTACCTCAAGTTCTCATTTTCGTGCTCAGTATTCCCAAAACACACTGTCCACATAAAAGAAAAGAAAGAAAAAGAGTAAAAGTATAGGATCTAGTTTGGCTGCAGATTTAGATCTTATGAATTTTCAGAACTAAAATACTGTCATACTAAATTAATGTAAAGCACCCACCATCTGCCTTTATTACTCATAATTTATAGCAGAAGCCACAACACTTGGTGCAAGAAGGACTCTTCTATAATTACAGAGTTGCCAATGATTAGAAAATTGGTATACTTGTAATTTCATGGTAGACTCCAAATCACTCAGAAAAAAGTAGAAAGAAAAAAATATGGGGTTCCAAGGTAGAAAATATTCCAACTAATAAATTAAAACAACCCATCGTGTCTGTCTATTACAGACAGGAAAAGGCATTCTATTATAGAGAAAGTAAGCTACATAAGCAAAACACATAGACATAAAACTAACAACAACATGAATAAAACTTGAATTTCTCAAGAGTCTTGAATCATTGAAATACTTTGAAATTTTATAATGATATTCTACAGTAAAATATTTTCAATTATAAAGAAATTCAATCTGATCATTGATAGTCTTTAACAAACAAGAACCAAATTGAACTGCTGATCGGTGGTACCTCTGTGGCTTTTTAATGGGGTCCTAAACCCCTGCTTCCAATACTATACAGGCACTAATTTTTCAACTTTTACAAAACTTCCTAAGATAACTCGTAATACATTAAACAATAAAGAATTTAAATTAAAAAGAAAAGAATAACTCATTTTAATTCCACCCGCTCGACATTCACTGATTTCTTGTTTGGTCATTTTTAAAAACACTGACTTCTTAATCTGGGTTATACTTACTGTTAATTTCTAAAGCCCCTTTATTTCATTTTAAATAACACCTTAAGCTTTTTGTAATTTAATATAAGTAGAAAATCAGAGGATATCAAACTCACTATGTAATAAGTTTTATACAAGGTCAGGTTAATAAACCTGTAAGATTTTACGTAAATTTTTGAAAAAAAATCTTAGATATATCTCTATATATAAAAGCCTAAGCGACCGTCCAACCATCTGACCGGTATCTATGATGTGCAATGGCCACCAGGGGGCAGACGCTCCAACCGGTAGTTATGATGCGCACTGACCACCAGGGGGCAGACACTCAATGCAGGAGCCGCTGAGCTGTGGTGACTTGGCAGCTGAGGTAAACAGGTGACTCCTCCGAAACCAGAGAGAAGGGAGCCTGATTCTGGGGTGCATCACCTGAGAACCACCCTCTTGCAATCCGGGACCCTTTGGGGGATGTCGGAGAGCCAGTTTCAACCCAATACCCACAGGCCAGGCCGAGGGACCACCTCTGCACGAATCCGTGCACCGGGCCTTTAGTATATAATATAGAGACAAGTTTTGAATATAAATTCAAATTTAAAATAGGTTTTACTATATGCAAGGATATTTAAAAGATGGTAAGACTAATATTAATTTTAAACATGCTTATTCTTTAACAATAAATCTCTGAATAGAGGAGGGCAATTATATACTTCAATGGATTTATTTTCATCCTTGGCTACTCCGATGAGAAACTGATAGGTAGAGAACAAATAAATGGGGGAAAACTATTATGTACAATATTTACTTTTGATTTCAAATATTCTTTTATTACATAAAAAGTATTTTTTATTTCTGAAAGATGTTTTATCAATAATAAATGTTGTCTTATTGAATTCTTCTTCAGCAAAAAAAAAATTGAATTCAATTTAAAAGATAAGACTTGACCATATTTTCAACATATAGAATGCAGTTTATTTTTTAAAAACCTCATTGAGCCCAGCTGGTGTGGCTCAGTGGTTGAGCATCGGACCATGAACCAGGAGGTCAAGGTTCCATTCCCGGTCAGGGCACATGCCTGGATTGCAGGCTCCATCCCCCAGTAGGGGGCATGCAGAAGGCAGACAATTAATGATGTTTCTCTCTCATCAGTGTTTCTATCTTTTTATCCCTCTCTCTAAAATCAATTTAAACACACACACACACATAAAATTAATAAGTTTAAAAACAAAACAAAAATGCATTTGAAGCCTACAATCAACATGATCCATCGATAGGAAGGGAGTAATAACTAAAGATCAGAAAGATATTTATTAGGTTTGAATTTTGTATTAATAACAGCATTTTTGCAATTTATACTTTTTTTTTTGCTGCTAAGCAGACAAGGTTAAAAATATATCAAAAAGTGTAACATTCTATTACATAAATGGTTCTTACCTTTGCTTTTAAATACATGGCTACTGAATTTTTATTAGTTAAGGAATGTATATCCTCTGATTAAAGCTTTGAAAATATTATCCAAAACACCTGATATTTTAAAAAAGGTTATTAGTCTCAATTTCATAGGCCACATTTACATTTATATTCCTTTGCTCAATACTATTTCTGCACTTCCTTTTACTTCCCCTTTAGCAAAGACTCCCTTGTCACATCCTAGCCAAGAACAACAAAGGCCATACTCATAACTACTGAGCTCTTTAATTCATGGCAAATGATGAGGTTAAAAAAAATTTCTAACTTCTCTGCAGGGTTGAGTTATGAGGGAAGCAATTACCTAGAAAAAAATAATATAAAATCAGAGGTGCAGATGAATGAAGATAGTGTTTTAGTTGTCAGTGACAATATTCAATTCCTTTCTTAGATTCTTGGATTTTCTATAACACTATTTTCAGAAATATTTATTCTTAATTGGGAAAAGGCTATGAAAACATTTACTTTCAATTACAACAAATGTGTAACCTCTTACCTTGGTGACTTTTCTGGATTTAGATTCACTTTCTGATTTTGATTCAGATTCTGAAGAACTGTCTTCTATTGAACTAGATTCTCCACTGGAAGAATCTGAAGTTTCAGATTTTTCATTTTCCGTCTCCCCACCTTCAGAATCACTATGTAGAAGAATAAATTTTGAAATATCAACTTTAAATCCTTTATATAAACAAGTTTAAGTAGTTTGAAAAAATCAAATGACAAATGTTGCCATTTGTCCAGTTTGCCTATAAATCCTAACATTCACTAGAGAAGAGTATTTCACTGAGAACCACTTCTTTTTAGTATTTAAAAAGATGATGGACTGGCTGGTGTGGCTCAGTGATTGAGTGTCGACCTATGAACCAGGAGGTCATGGTTCGATTCCCCAGTCAGGGCACATGCCCAGGTTGTAGGCTTGATCCTCCAGTAGGGGGTGAGTAAGAGGCAGCTGATCAATGATTCTCCTCTCATCACTGATGTTTCTATCTCACTTCCTTCCTCTCTGAAATCAATAAAAATATATTTAAATAAATAGATAGATTGATAGACGATAATATGGTTTTAAAATCCCAGAATAGAGTGAACTAATAATATAGGTTATAGTATCTACAATCAAATAAATTAGATCCCATTCAAAACTAATTATACCACATCACACAATCTCAAATGCAAAAGATCATAAAATAACTTAAAATTATATCCTAAATTGAAAAAACTAATAATTGAATGTTTGATTTACCAGGAATATATATTAAGTGCTAACGGTAATGACTTTAAAGATACTTAGGCTGATTTTTAAAAAGCTGTCTCAAATTATTAAGTGTTTGTTAATAAGTTTAAGTTATTTATACATGGACTTTTGCTAATATAGACTTGCATTTTATAAATTTTCTGTCCAAGAAAATTATTTACCTATGTTCCTAAATGTGACCCTAAAACATATCATATGAGAAAATGTTGCCCAGTTCAAAAGAGAATTCTTCTAATGCACTTAAGTGTTACTTTTAAAAAAGTAGGATAATTAAATATAAATTTTTAAAATACCAAATGATCAAATCTAAGTGCTGATGCCATTCATTCATTCACTTTGTTTCTCATTTAACACATATTTGATTGCCCACAAATAAATGGGGGAAAAACTATTAAGTACAATATTTGCTTTTGATTTCAAATATTCTTTTATTATATAAAAAGTATTTTTATTTCTGAAAGATGTTTTATCAATAATAAATGTTTGCACTGTTAGGTGCTGAGGATAACAATGGTTAGTAAGATACAGATGATCTCCACGTGCCTGCCTTACACAGTCTGCTGTCCCTGAAGACACAGAGAAGTAAGGTGCCATTGACAAGAAAATAAGGTAAGTAATAAAGTATAGTGTGCCATAAGAACATGTGGGGGGGGGGGGGGGGCATCTCAACAAAGGTTGCTTTCCTGGGAGATGGCAAAGAAAGAATCTCAAGAACTTGAGGAATTTGCCCAAACCTATAGGTATTGCAGGCAAAGCCTGATGGCAACTGTGTAGCTTGGGTTCTTCACCCTGAGGGTTAATTAAAGCTCAATCTGGAGATTCCTTAAAAGATTCCAGCAAAGATTTAGGAGAGCCTATATGATAAATTACTATTCTTCTTGTGTTTATGCAAATAATCAGGCCAAAATGAAGCTGGCTTTAATGCAGCAAATAAATTGGTCATAATTTGGCTCTTTGGTAAAAATGAGGATGATTTTAAGGGGAAAAACTGTTTCAATAGAATTTGTAATACATAGTTGTGAATATTAGAATCTAATTTAGTTAGTTGTCTTCAAAATTTTGTCACCCATAAACTGAACTGAATTATGAATTTTTTTGTTTTCTTAATATTTGGCTATAACCTTCCAAACTAATGTTTCCTTTCTATCCCATCCTTTGACTTGGAATTATTGAGAACTAAAAATTTTGTTTCTGAGCTTTGTACTTGCAAATTATAGCCAAAGGACTTGATATAACCTTGAGAAATAGCCACAACAGCTCATTCATAATCATCATAACTGATGTTATGTAAACCATGCAGAATTTACATCAACAGAGATATTCAAATAAGATATGCAGATAAAGAGAATCTATCAGATTGTCACTGCTTGCTTTCATTCTAGAAAATAAAACAACTTTGAGACTTACATCTAAAAATCTCAACTGACAGCCTTACAGACTTAGAAATTGGTTTGTAATTTGCTCTGGTCATTAACCTTTGTCTTTTTCCTTCTGTTTTCAGAGGCATACCCTTATTAAATACCCGACTGCTAGTTTACACAACATCGGTCTCACTTTGGGAGCCCAGCTGCATCACTCTCTTCAGAACTGAGACTCAACAATTTCACTGAACTGACTTAGTATCAGGACTACATGATTAAGTTAATGAAATATGGAGCAATCTACCAACTTTGATTCTGGATATAACAATTAGATATTAAGACGATGATGCTTCCGGGATTCTGGACCATCACTACTTTGTTAAGAATCAGCTAACAGACTGTTCCAGTCTGGGATCCCATTCCCTTGTCTCACTTAGATCAGGCAGGAAAAGATTTCCATACCCTATATGTGCAGGGACTACAGCCCTTGTCAGCAGGAAGCAGTTACTGAAGACCAACTGACCTCCCTCAGCAACCTTAACAGATCTCAGGGATAGACCTCTCTGAGAAAGAAATGAGACAGGCCAATAAGCCAGGACAAGCAGAATAGGGAAACTGAGACAGTTAAATGGACAAACAGCTTACAGCCATCTGGTAAATCAAGGACACTTAGTGCTAATGGTTTACACTTCTCTTCCCAACCAAAGGGAAGATAACAGAAATCCAATTAGTGCCATTTGTGCCCATCATACCCAAGAACAGATGAAGTCACGGGGAATAAATCTCATTTTGGCACATCAGCATAAAGCTGATGAATATCCTATTGAGATCCTCCCCCAAGATCTCCCCTAAATTCCCAGTCTTTAAAACCCTCAAGGTAAAGAGCCTAGCAGGTGCACTCCCTCTAAGGAGCCTACGGGAACTTTCCCCTCCCCCCTTCTAATCCCCCCAAAGCTTGTTAGCTGTGCCTTTCTCCATCCAGAGCTCCAAGGGCCCTTCTGCCTCTGTAACTTGTTTCCTGAGCCTATGCAGCCCAGTTGGCTCACTTCTACTGCCTCTGTCACTTTCTAAATAAACTATCTCTTATGATTTGGAAAAAAAAAAGAATTTATCTTGTGCCAGGCATATTAGGAACTTCATACCAATCATCTAATATAGACATTCCACCATATTTTTACTGAGCATCATTATCCTACTAGTGGCCCGATGCACAGATTTGTGCATATTGAAAGGAAATTAATTAGCAGAAAGATTCGTGCAGTAATTACATTACTGCAAAAATTACATGTCAAAATAGTATATATAATATCTATACTAATAAAAGGGTAATATGCTAATTAGACCAGACGTCTTCCGTATGTCCTTCTAGACAAAGCCACAGCTGCTGCGAGGGCCTGCCCCCGTAGGAGAGGTGGTGGTACGGGCTGGTCCAGCCCTATGGCTCCTTTCGCAGAGGCAGTGCGGGAGAGGAGGTGGTGAGGGAGAGGCCACGGCATGGGCTGGTCCTGAGCCTTGGCCCTGTTCGCAGAGCTTGGCTAAGGGACCCCCTCCAGTGCACGAATTTTCATGCACCAGGCCTCTAGTAGTATTATAAAATTAAAACATGCGTGCAATTGGTGCCAGCGAGAGCTTTATATGTATCGCACATGTGCAAGTCACCGTTTATTTTTAAATTGCCAGTGGGCATCATATGTAGTGGGTGGTCGGTCGGACAGTTGATGAATAAATCGCAATGTGGTTCATGTTGAATGTCAACAATAACCACCAAATTCATGATCAACAATGACAGATCGAAACACATGCATGCGATTGGCGCCAGCGAGAGCTTTATATGTATTGTGCATGAGTCAGTCAACATTTTTAAATTGCCAGTGCGTGTCATATGTACCGGCTGGTTGGTCAGTTGGTCACTTAGCCATATATATGTATGTATATATA
>NW_005353967.1:18994627-19030507 GCF_000412655.1 Myotis brandtii
ACACATATATACATATTAGAGGCCTGATGCATGAAATTTGTGCAAGGGGCTCAGCCCTCACAGCCCAGGCTTCGTCCAGAAGGTCGTTCGGCTGTCCAGTCTAATTAACATATTACGCTTTTATTATTATAGATAATATTCAGTAAAGTTAAGTAAGTTGCTCAAGGAATACATAGCCAGGAGGGGTAGAATTGTAATTTGAACTCATGTCTATCTTACTCTAAAGATCATATTTACCCTACTACACCATAATAGCTCCCTTCAACTGAACACACTTTGGAGTATAAAACTCAAATTTAGTAAAAAATAATTATGATTAGCAAAGGGGTTTTTTGAAGATACTTAAAGCTCCCTAGCTTTAAAAAACTACCATATAGTTATACACTAGCAAATTTTAAAAAAATTCTGAGAGACAGGCAGAAAAACACATGGGAAGGGAGAGTGGTGAGGCAAGGGAAGAATTGATAGTTCCTAGAATTGATTTTTTGTGGAGGAAATATGATTGCTATTTATTAAAAATAGAGTCATGGTAACATCTCAGAGCACATGTAATTATATTTGATGACTAAAAACTATGTTTTTTTCCCCTAGCAAAGAATAGCAATTTATTATCCCCAATAGTTAAAACATGTACTTAAAAATACAAGGTTAGAATGCATCTGAGATTCCCTTTGATGCAATAAACAATTCTTTTAAACTCAAACATGAATAAAGAGGAAAGTCCATTTCTGAAAGAAAAAAATAATGAAACTAATCTAATACATGGTTATAAATTTCTAGCATACTGGCTTTTGCTATCTGAAAAAATATTGAGTGCACTGAACCAAACTTTCCTTTCCTAGAAATAAGACACTTTTTATAAACTATGTAATCATAGCTATTCTGATATTAAACTAGAAGTACAGAATTTCTCTCAAAGAAAAGTCTATTACAAACCAAGTAACTCCTTTGTTGCAACAAGTGAGTAATTCTGAATATATTTAACTTCCAGCTTTTGAGATAAGATTTAAAGGTATAAGTGTTATTTTGTTATGCATCACTCAATTTTGATGGGTAATTATTGTTTACCTTACTGCTTAGAGTTTCAGATGTTAATCTAATGAAAAGAATTTACTGGTAACTAGCTTTTTAACTTTGCAATGATGAAAAGCCTGTATTAATTTAACCTACAGATTTCATTTGTTCTGAACAGGAAAAACAATATAAATCACTTTTAAAATCATTAAATCCTGACTTAAATTAATAAAGTCATAATTAGGGTATTATGCTGTGTTTGTTATGGAAGTGGCAGGGCGAGCTGCTTTAATTACTGTCTGTAATAAAAGGAGCAGAGAGCGTACTGCGCCCCAATCAGTGCTGTCAGCCACGACTGAGCTGGGCTGCAAGCTCATCAAGGGAGCGGGCAACAGGCCCCGAGGAAGGGCCATCGTGTCTGCAGAGGCCACACGCTGACAGCAGGGAGGAAAACAGACTCTTACAATCCAAGGTATCAGCCCCAATTACTCAAAATTTTAATGACACTTTAATACACGATAATGTTGTTGATAATGGGAGATCTTAAAAAGCACTATCACTTAAATATCTTATGACCGTCTTCCTTCACAGCCCCTGACTCTAATATTTGGATCATAATCTTTTTAATATAACATTATTTAGAAAAATCAATTGTCTTAGTTACATAATGGCAAAGTCTTGAAGGATTTAATTTTAGCCCTCAGCAAAATTGCTACAAAAGGTAATTAAGTGTTTCATACCTACTGCCTGATCACTTAACTCAGCCTTCCAAGGTTATACCAATTTTTGAAATGTAGCCCCAAGATTTGTTCAAGTTCAAAATGAAAATAAAGCACTGTAAATAGTAGAATAATGTGAACTAGTATTCTAAATTAATTTTACAGGATACAATATCTGTTCAGGAAAAAATATACACACTTATTTTCTCATTTTATGAGTTAAAGGGAAATGTTATCCTGGAGAAAAATGCCACAGAACATTTTTTGAGGAAAATAATTTACCCTCTTCCTTTGGTTTTGGAGTTCCTCTTGGCCTTTCTTTTGTTTTCTACGTCTGACTCACTTCCACTCTCACTCTCACTGGAGGAGTCCTCGCTGCTGTCTTCACTGTCTCCTTCCTCCCCTTGTTCTCCACTTTCACTTCCAGATTCACTCTCTGGAACAAACAAACAAACAAGCAAAAAAACAGGTGCTCTTTGATTTATAGCCATTTACTTATACATAAGGACAAGTAACTGTCAATATTCATCACAAATGAAACCAGATGTTGAAATTTAGTTTACTGGCCCCACTTGTTCACACTGTTTCCACACCCATCATTCGGACTTCTGGAACCCTGCAGCAAGGTGAGTGTGAAGGGACTCCAGACACAGGAGGGCTCTGATAATGACAGGAAAGCAAGCAAAGATGAACCAAGTAAGTACACTATATCTGAGAGAATCTCACTTCTCAAACCTCTAAGTATCTAGCTATGGCAAAAAAAAAAAAAAAATTTAAGAATACAGAGAGCCGAAACCAGTTTGGCTCAGTGGATAGAGCGTCGGCCTGCGGACTGAAAGGTCCCGGGTTCGATTCCCGTCAAGGGCATGTACCTGGGTTGCGGGCACATCCCCAGTAGGAGATGTGCAGGAGGCAGCTGATCGATGTTTCTCTCTCATCGATGTTTCTAACTCTCTATCTCTCTCCTTTCCTCTCTGTAAAAAATCAATAAAATATATTAAAAAAAAAAAAGAATACAGAGAAAAAAATAATTTTAAATTCTTCTATTGATAATAGTAAATTTTATTTAGAGGAGAAAAGGGTAACAAATAGTTGAATTTCTTAAGAACAAATTTTGAGAGGGAAATGAGTCATTCAAATCATCTCAAAACATTTCTAAATTCAAATGCAACAAGCAAAATTACTAATTTAAAGTTATTACTTACTTTAGTTAGTATAAGAGTTTTCCATAGGTCAAAGAGATGAAGAATTTTCCTTTTAATTTTTTAATGGATAAATTATGGTATATAGGACGCTTTGTAGAAGTGCTGCATATAGTATATTTATGTGTATTTTATTTTTTTTATTTTTTTGGTTAATCCTCACCCAAGGATATTTTCTCCATTGATTTCAGAGAGAAAGGGGAGAGGGGAGAAGGGAGTGGTGAGGGAGAGAGGGAGAGGGGGAGGGAAACACAGAAGTGAGAAAGACACCTGAAACTAATATAATATTGTATGTCAACTACAATTGAGAAATAAAAAATGATTTTTAAAAAAGGCATCTAACTCTATCTCTTCATTGATTAGATATAGAGAAAGGTAAGTGCCTTGTTCAATTTGCAAAGCTAAAACCCAGGATTCTGATTTAGCATTCTTTTCATTGTATATGGTTGTTCTCAATCTTTTAACTCTTTGTTTCTTTATAATACACAAGGGATTTATTAATTTTAGCTTTATCTCTATATAGGTTCATGTAGAAATAAGAGTATAAAATGGATAAAGAACAGATTGCTCAGTATTTAAATAAACTTTATATTTTTATAAAAGAAAGTTACTGTTAAAGGCGCCACCAAAGACTTATCAAATGCAAAATCAGGATTTTCAATGCACCAATGAATATAACAGGTAGTGTGGGTTAGAATTCAGAAAAGCATGAGTTCCTTTTTCAACTCTATCATTAATTAGCTATGTGTCTAAGAGGCAATCTATCTATATAAAACCCTAAAATGCAAATCGACCAAATGGCAGAACGACGACCAAATGGTGGAATGATCAGTCACTATGATGCGCACTGACCATCAGGGGGCAAATGCTCAATGTAGGAACTGCCCCCAGCCCGCAGGGTGGTGTGGGGGAGGGGGCGGTGAGTAAGTGGCGCCAGGCCAAGGTGGGTGCAGGCGGGGGCTCTGATCGCCCTGCCAGTTTCCCCACAGATAGACCCTGATCGCAGGCCAGGCCTAGGGGCCCTACCCGTGCATGAATTTCGTGCAGCGGGCTTCTAGTGTCAAATAAGAAGGGACTGGAGCCCTGGCTGGTGTGCTCAGTGGTTAGAGCAGGGGGTCCTCAAACTTTTTAAACAGGGGGCAAGTTCACTGTCCCTCAGACCGTTGGAGGGCCGGACTATAGTTTAAAAAAAAAACTATGAACAAATTCCTATGCACGCTGCACATATCTTATTTTGAAGTAAAAAAACAAAACGGGAACAAATACAATATTTGTATTTGCATGTGGCCCGTGAGCTGTAGTTTGAGGACCCCTGGGTTAGAGTGTCATCCCATGCACCAAAGAGTCTTGAATTCAATTCTTGGTCAGGGCACATAATCAGGTTGCAGGTTCGATCCACAGTTGAGGCTCATGCATGAGGCAACTGATCGATGTGTTTCTCTTTCTCTCAAAATAAAAATCAATTAAAAAAAAAAAAAAAAAGGAAGGGCTCTAGTTGGTTTGGCTCAGTGGATAGACCATTGGCCTGAGGACTGAAGGGTCCCAGGTTGGATTCTGGTCAATGGCACGTGGCTTGCTTGCAGGCTGGATCCCAGCTGGGCATATACAGGAGACAACCAATCAATGTGCCTCTCTCACATCAATGTTTCTCTCTCTGTGTCTCCATGTTCCCCTCCCTTCCACTCTGTCTAAAAATCAATGGAAAAAATATCCTCAGGTGAGGATTAACAATAAACAAAAAAAGGGATTGGAAATTACTTTGAAAACTAAACAGTGATATGTAAATGAAAGGAATTATCGGAATAGCATAAACCTTTTTTAAACTCACTTGTCGAATTTTATGTACTAGGCCTTATTGTTTTTTTGGAGGCATATCATGTAAGCTACAGTGAATAATGTTTTTTTAATAAATTATAAAGCCCACCACTGTCACTGCTGCTATCGGAAGAGTCCTCTTCCTCCTCAGATTCAGAATAAAATTTCTTAGCAGGTTTCTCTTTCTTTGCTTTTCCTGATGGAGTCCATTCTTTTGCCTGTTTAAAAAGAAAAAAAAGTAGAAATGTAAATATAAAGAAATTCCCATTGATGGATTCAGTCTTCTCGATAACTTAATCTTCAGATCATTCAATCACTGGGAACCCAGAAGAAAGTTTAAGGCCTCAACAGAGAAGGCAACTGTGACAAGTCCTGGCATTAAGGCTGACTCCCCTTCACTCCTGAATAGAAGAACACAAAGTCTCAGGGCCCATTTTATGTTAAATCAACAACCTTATTTTACATACAATTTTAAAGACTTCTGCATTTGAAGATTTAAACTAAAGTCTAGAAGAGATTAGGGCAATTAGAGGTAGATGCAATAATAGCAATAAAAAATGCAAGTTCACAGCTTGATACTGAGGTAAGAGAAAAACAATGAAAATATTTAGGGTGGGCAATAAATAGACCTAACTTTCTCAACAGCCTAAACCAGTGGTTCTCAACCTTCTGGCCCTTTAAATACAGTTCCTCATGTTGTGACCCAACCATAAAATTATTTTTGTTGCTACTTCATAACTGTAATGTTGCTACTGTTATGAATCGTAATGTAAATATCTGATATGCAGGATGGTCTTAGGCGACCCCTGTGAAAGGGTTGTTCGACCGCCTAATCCCTAGAGCAGGGGTGGGCAAACTTTTTGACTCGAGGGCCACAATGGGTTCTTAAACTGGACCGGAGGGCCGGAACAAAAGCATGGATGGAGTGTTTGTGTGAACTAATATAAATTCAAAGTAAACATCATTACATAAAAGGGTACGGTCTTTTTTTTTTTTTAGTTTTATTCATTTCAAACGGGCCGTAGTTTGCCCTCGGCTGCCCTAGAGTAATCCTTGACTTCTCTTTTTCTCATTTCCTAAATGCATAATCCATCGAGAAAGCCTTTAGCCACCTTGTTCCTTCACCACCTTGGCCAGAGGCATCTCTCTGTCCTGGATTACTCCAACAGCCTCCTAACTGGCTATCTTATTTCCATTCCCAACCCTAACCCCCACTCTGAGTTTGCTCAACACAGCAGCTAGTATAATTCTATTAAAATCTAAGTTGGACTATATTATTAACTGTATTTCCTATACTGTACTTTACATCCTCGTGACTATTTTTGTAACTACCAATTTGTACTTCTTAATCCATTCACATTTTAATAACTATGTATGGTACCAAGTGGGTACTAGAATTACCGGGGGAATCACGTCTTAAAATTATATCATTGTCTTACCACTATGCTGAACACCTGAAACTAATATAAAAGAATACTGAATGTCAACTATAATTGTAAAAAATAAAATAAAATAAAATAAAGAAAACATAAAACCTAGTCCAATCAAGTCTATTTGGCTTGAAACCCTGCAACAGCTCCTCATTTCACTCAGAGAAAAAGCCCAAGTCTTTAGAACAGTCTGCATGGCCCTATATGCCCATGCCAGTCCCCTTGCCTACCTGACCTCCTTCTGCTGTTGTTCCTCCTTCCCATTCTGTTCCAGCCACTCTTGACTGTTCCTTCAAACACCCAGGCAAGCTTCCACCTTAGGGACTTTCCCCCTGCTGATATGCTAAGTGTCCGACCATTCATTTGACCATTCGCTCAGTCGCTATGACGCGCACTGACCACCAGGGAGCAGACGCTCCGACCGGTAGGTTAGCTTGCTGCTGGGGTCTGGCCGATCGGGACTGGGCGAGATGGCCGGGACACGCCCTGGAGCCCTCCCGTGGTCCCTCCCCATCTGGCCAACCTTCCAAGGTCCCTCCTCGGCCCTGAAACCAGCTCTCCAACATCCCCTGAGGGATCCCTGATTGCGTGAGGGCACAGGCCAGGCTGAGGGACCCCACCGGTGCACAAATCCGTGCACTGGGCCTCTAGTTACTATATACGGACATTAGAAAAATGAGTAAAAATTACTCAAATATCTATATATATATAAAAGGCTAATATGCTAAGTGTCCGTCTGGGTAATGATGTCAACGTAGCAATGCCCGGCTTCCTCTCCCTAGCAACTAGCCTCCTTGGAGTTTCTTCAGCCCAGGCACATGACTTGCTTTATAGCCAGGTGCAAACATTTTACACTGTAACCAAATGTCTGTGAAGCATTTTCCCGTGCCTCATCTTATTTGATCCTCACAGAAGTCCTAGAGTAGGTAGATAGGAGACTTGGTGGAATCCTATTTTCTTTCCATTAGCCGGAAAACGAAGATTTAGAAAGTTTACAAACTTGACCTGACTGAAAAGAAGTGGACCTTGAAAATAACTTCAGGTTTTCTCACTGTGCAGAATATAGTCAAACACTGTTGCAGTTAAATATTTTACCCTTTGTTCGCCCTGCATGATCTACAATAATAATCTATTTCATGTTGATATTTACTGCTGTGTTGCTGACAATTACCTGAAAGAGAAGTTGGGCGCTTCACTGGGCTGGAAAAAGTTTAGCTAAATCAGAAAGCAGGTCTAATTAAGCAAGTTTATTCTATATATATAAAAGGCTAAGTTGACTCATGCATGCGCAATACATATAAAGCTCTCGCTGGTACCAATCGCATGCGTGTGTTTCCATCTGTCATTGCTGATCATGAATTTGGTTGACACTTCTATTATAGAGAAAGGGCAAATAGCAATATTAAAATATTTCTTCTAATTAATTTCCTTTCAATGTGCACAAATACATGCACCGGGCCACTAGTACTTGAATAAGATACTTATGTAATATCAGCAATATTGCTTTCTTTCTATATAATTAAAATGCTCTGTACTCCAAATATGAATATAGAATTCTATGAACAAAGTTTTCCTATATTTAGTAAACACAAAAGTTTATATTTTTCTTAAATCCAATCATTTTATGAAGTTTGGTAAAAAGTGTATCAGATTAATTTATGGGGAGTGGGAGGGGAGTGGAAATTACTTAATTAGACTATGGCTTTCAAGGTAAGACTAAATTGACAAATAAGGGAAATTAGGCTTCTATGCTCAAAGGGCAAATTACCTTGGCACAGCTACCAACTCAATATTCATGGCATTTGAAACAATAAAAATATTTTAATTTTTGTTATAATCTTTTGTGACTATGAGAATCATATCATTCTAAGCAAAAGAAACAATAGGGAGCCCTAGCTGGTTTGGCTCAGTGGATAGAGTGTCGGCCTGAGGACTGAAGGGTCCTAGGTTCGATTCCGGTCAAGGGCACATGTCTGGGTTGTGGGCTCAATCCCCAGCGGGGGGCGTGCAGGAGGCAGCCAATCAATGATTCTCTCTCATCATTAATGTTTCTATCTCTCTCTCCCTCTCCCTTCCTCTCTGAAATCAATTAAAAAATATATATATATATTTTTAAAAAGAAACAATAGGAAAAAGAGAAGAGGAAACACTAGCAAGACATTAATTTTAAAGTTCCTATGAGGAATAAAATATTGATAATAGAAGGGTTTATAAAGCAAAATACCCTTGATATGCAAAGGACAGTCTTTCTGTAATTGAAGGGAAAAGGATATTCTAGAACTAAGCAAAAAAATTCTAATGGACTTCAAAACTTACCGTTATCATAATATAAATAGACATTATATCTGATATCCTAGAAATGGTAGTATGCGATTCAAAGTGACTTCCAATGTCAACCTGACTAGGTTTCCTGTTGTTTTGATTAAAATATCAGAGTATCTAAACTTAGGCCATTTTTCTTACTAAGTTACCACAGTAACCCTGTAAGATCACTTTACAGTGAAAGTAGGATAATACTGTATTATGTGTATGAAATATATTGATGTGACTTAGGAGAGATGTGAGGTAGAGTGAGAAGCAAGCTTTCTGCATTGTTACAACTGCATTTGCTCTTTTTATATTTGTGTCTTTTATAGTATAACTAGAGGCCTGGTGCATGAATTCGTGCACGGGTGGGGTCCCTCGGCCTGGCTGGCAATCAGGGCCAATGTGGGGGAGGGATGGCTGGCCTGGGGGAGGGACAGCAGGAGGTTGGCTAGCCGGCTGGGTGGAGGGACCGTGGGAAGTTGGCTGTGGGAGCACACTGACCACCAGGGGGCATCTCCTACATTGAGCGTCTGCCCCCTGGTGGTCAGTGCACATCATAGCAACCATTCGACCGGTTGTTTGGTCATTTGATCACTTAGGCTTTTATATATATAGATTTTAAGCCAATATGTCCAGAGACCCATAGATTGAAACTATTTTCTGCATGGCATCAATGGATAGTAACAGTTTTCTTCAACCAGATTACAACAGTTTAATTATTCTCTATAAATAAGTTACCAATTATTAATTCACAGAATGTAGTCAGCAAATTAAAAAAAATAATTTTGTTGCTGTTGAACTGGGCAGGTGAAATTAACACAAGAAAATAGGTTATTTAAGTACTGTCCCTGTAAGAAGAGCACATGAAAATGGAATAAGCCAGCCAACCAACCAATCTACCAGCCAAAATAAAGATACTGCTGAGACCAAATTAAATTGCATAACATTGTGATCAATTTCTGAGAAGATAAATTTATTTATTTATGTTTGTTTGTTTATTTATTTATTTATTTATTTATGGAATGGGGCAGCAAGGAGGAGATGTGGGTGGAAGTGAGGAAAGGATAAAAGGATGGCTTTATTTACATGTACCCAATAATAAAAAAGGATGGAACCATAAAAACAATAAGCAGGCATAATATGAAATTAGGAAAGAGAGTAAGTATACCTATGGAAAGAATCACAACAAAGAATATTCTCTTTGTATTCTAGCATCTGACCAAAAATTGCACAAAGAACCCAATCTTTTTGAAGAGTACTTTAGAGTATGTAGATTTGAGTGAAAATCAGCAAACTTAATTGCAAGGAGGAATAGACATGCAATTAGTTTTAATAACTTTTACATTTTTAAAAATCATCTCTAAATAGAGTTAATTTGTCACAACATAAAAATGATGGTGCTCTAAGTACTAAAAATAGTACAGATTTGCAAACAAGCTCAAGCCTCCTCTCTTCATGTTACAAAACACTAAAATGCACTTCAGAGCATGAATAAAGGACTGACAGATTTAAGTTAGAATCTCAATTCCATCACTTCCTAGCTATGTGAACTTGGGCAATTTATTTAGGCTCTGTGAACCTGTTTCCTCTTCTGCAAAATGGGTACAACAACAACCAACACTTATAATCACTATGAGGTTTAAACAAGATAATGTTTGCCAACATTATCAAAGTACACTGCCAGGGTTTGCAAAATGGAGCCATTATCAGTTATTATTGCTTCTGGCCATGCTCCAAAGCCAGAGTAAGGACTGAAGAGTTAAGAGAAATGTATTTCTCAAAAGGATCAAATTACATGGCTATGCACATTATAGAAATTCTGTTTAAAGTAATAAAGATTTTCTTCCACTGTATATAAGTTTATAGGCAAGAAGGTTAACTGACTTTCTCACAAGAATTAGTGGTAAAGAACTCTGGTTATCTGAATCCTTGTTCAATATAATGTTTCTACCAAAAAAGCATCTAGAATGAAATACCTTATTGTTCTTTTTTATTAATTCTACTTTAAAAAGTATGATATATATTTCACATAATCAAATCTCTAAAGACAATCAATAGACCCTCTATTTTTCTTTTTTATATAAGAGATAGTATTTAAAAATAAAATTAATTATTTTACTTTAGTAGCCAGAATTTTTTTAAAGATCTAGGAAAAGATGATTTATCTAGAAGTTGGTTTTTAATGTGAAGGCAACATATTACTCATTTTAATTGTGACCTTGTCTAAGGACATTTTTGGTACACAATGCTCCCTATTTATGTCTAGGCTTCACTTAAAACAGGTTCATCAGAAAATCCAGAACACTTTGTATGGTTTCTTTGGAATAGAACAGCAAAAATTATTGAGAAAAACATTGACAGGAAGCTTACGAATCTCTAAACAAAGTAGAAAAAGCTCAAGCCAATGAAACCAAATACCTTAGAAATTGAATCTACACAGCTACAAATACAATACCACAAATGTGGGTAGCACTGATGCAGAGAATTCAATTCTCTATTTCCTTGAAGAAAAGGAATAGTACATGTACAATAATGTAGGAACACTACAATTTTTAATTCCCATAACAGTGAGATATACCTAACACATTTCACTTAGAAATACCTGAACAATTTTCAATTTTCACCCGCCCCCCCAAAAAAGCTTTTATTTGAAACAATCATTATTCTAGAATATCCTACTGCTTGACAACATTAATTTCAGAAAGGTCAACTTACCAACTCTATTACTTCTTCTACATTTCGAACTGATGGGTCAGGTGCCACCTCTGGCCAATTAGATAATTCCATGTACCCAGTAGCTTTAGTGTTGAGAGTATGAGATAAAGTTCCAAGCTGGAAATGATCCCTATCTATTAAAATAGAGGAAAATATAAAATAAACAATATGAGCTGTATATAACATAGAACAGTCCCAATCAGAGCTCAAGATAATTGGCATATTACCTCAAATGTCAAGGAATAAATATAAACTAGGAAGCTCTTCATAGGTCAAAAAACTGATTTCAGTCCATAGATTACAATAATCTTCCCCATAATGGTCAATAAAAAAGCTAATCAGTCAGTGTGTTTGGAGGTGTTGCTCTGAAATGTAGCTTCTCTAAAAATTACTTTACTGTGAATATTAAGAATGACAGCACAGTTAAACAATCCATATACATGTCTTGGCACAAACACATTCAGAATTTTAATAGTTTTTCTATGAAACTGAACTGCTTATTATCACTTTATAAAAATTAAATAAGGAAAAATATAAAAACCAAGGTATAAAATCATCTGATTCCAACTGTAAGGCTACTTGTGAAACTGATCAATTATTCCTTTTAAAAAGGTGGGAAAAATAAGTCAACTTCCATCTTTGAAAAACGTTTAAACATTAAGAAGTTTTTATGAAATAATTGTTCCTAGAAAAGTTTGTTAGCGTACATAGAATATTTAATTAATAACAACTCAGTATTAAGGTGAATTATATTCCTTATTAAATAAAGGTATCTATTTAAAATGAAAGTTAATGTCTATAAGAACAACACAGCTTTTATATATTGTTCTTTATGCTTAATAAAAAAAATCAGAAGATTGAAATTATTTAGGTAAATAAGGTCCATAAAAATATAAATTTTAACTAATATAAAGCTTGCTCTGGAGAACAGATGAATGAATAGAAAGCACACTGTTTTTATATATTTATATATGCTAGTCATTTATATTTCCTAAGAGATAAATTTAAGCACATTATAAATGGAATATATTGTCTATTTTTCAGATAACATATTGTGCAGTTATATTCTAATAATAATAATAATACCTTTAAAAGGAGACTCAAGCAGTGGTGCAGGTTTTTGTGCTAGGAATATTTTTTTGGCATATTTACTTAAAGCTCCACTCTTCTCATTCGGAACAATAAGCTGCCTAATAAATCTTGTACGGTCTCTGATGTCGTAGTTTTGATCATACTTGCCGAGATTTAATATGTACTGGGTAAGCAATTTTGTCTGTTGGAAAAAAACCCACAACAGAACAAGATGAGAATACAGTTATTTATGATTATTGATAACTCTGGATAAACATATTTAAAGAGGTAATAAAAATGAATGGTTATGTCAAACAAATGTTGTTCCATAGGGAATATGCATTTCTAACGCTGCAAATGGAATTTTGAAGCCAAAACACATGTCCTCTTCAGAATTGGGGAGGTGAATGCTGAGTACTGAGAAGCAGCCATGTGCTAGATTATTAAACTGCTGAAGTGGAAAGAAAGGCATCATTAAAAAAATAATCATATATGGCAAACCCGCTGAAGGGTCTACGTGAGAATAATGAATGTGGAAATACAACTAAAAACATGGCACTCAAAACTTAATCGGAAAAATATGCAGGACATCAAAACATCAGAGAGTATTAGAGGGTTGGCAAACTGCTTCTCCTGAGGTGTGTTTTATGAAGAGATACTGTCCCTGGCATAAGCAGTGTCTGCACTCTGACTGCACTCAGTTACTTTACCCTGAATTATGACCCATTAAAGCAGACACATGAATCACTGAACTGGATTACTGCAAATTATTTGCAGTGCATTTAGCTGTTACTTTTTCATAAAAGCAAGCTGCTGATGCCCTCTAAAAACTAGGATAAAAGACTCCTTCCATTTTTTCTCCCATGCTACTTATAGCCGCTAGTAATATTGGTCATTTATTTATTTATGTAAGGGAACAACTTATTATAGTAGCTTTTACACTGCAATAAGATTTCCTAAGTCAATTTTTTAATGTACTTACATTAACATAGAGATTTAAATATTAAACCAAAATTGAAATACTAACAAAATAGCTTTGTATTTAAACTCATTATTTTGTTGAAAAAAACATAGTTTTAATTTAGGTTACACACATACAATTCCAGCTATAAATTAAATATAGAAAATTTAATTACATAGAAATTACATAGAAAAAATAAACACCTATATTTAAATATTTTACAGATATTAGAAACATAAAATAATAAAATCAATCATGTCAGGCAAAGATAATTCTAGAACAGTAAATCAAAGTATAGGAATGGTGTGGCAAACTCATTTATAATAATGGGTTGAGACACCTGATTTGGATAGAAAGCAACCTTCTTTCAGTAACAACGTATTTAAAAAGCATTAACCTAGTTTAATAAAGTAGAACTGTAAAAAAAAAAAATACAAGAGAAAATGTTGATAGAGCTATTCTAAATTTGGTTATCAACAATTGTTACTTACTAATTACTAGATCATATTGATTCAACTTCAGATGAGAATAATTCTATGATTCATTTTTTAAAATTAGCAAAATATTCACCAAATGAGAAATACAGTGCAAAAGAAAGTATAATATACTAGACAATATAATTGACTTGCTGAGACAACAGGGGAAAACTAACCATTAGCTTCCTCAAATGCAGAGTAAGAATTTAGGCTTATTCTAAAGTCACTTGAGTGCTGAGATTTAGAATGTCCAACCTAAATAAATCAGAGAAAGAAAATAAGTCTATTCACTGCAATGATATATATTTATATATTGGCTAGTAGAATGATACATTTTGCTTATATTTCTGATCCCTGAAATTAATTTTTAAGAAATGAAACTATTTCAATACATTATCGGACAATTATTGAGTTATATCGGAAATTTTAAGTAATTAAAATTATGTAATTTTTTAAAAATATGTATTTGTTGATTGTAAAACTTGTTTTATTTTATTGGTGGGCTTGTAAAAACAGTTTCATTAAAATGCATTTTCAAATATAAAATTCTTTCTATAAGATAAAAACATCCATTTATAATGATGCATTGAAAACATAAGCAGAATAATTATCCACTGCACAATCATTTACTTTAATCACTTTCTTAGCTGTATCTGCCTCTAATACTAAGTTATTGGTATTTCTATGGAGAATGTGTTTTTGTATGGTCTTATTATTTTGAAGTTTTTTTAAATAAAAATAAGGTTACCTACAATCTTCAAAACTGAATTTTATGATCAATAATTGTGACACTGTTGACATTTTGAAGTTACTCTTCTCTATAAACCATAATATTTTTATTGTAGAAAACACCCTTTTTATTGTATTAGATAGTCTGATAAGTGCAGAGAAATTCTGTTGAATGAAGGATATTATATTAAAATGTGTAAATATTTCAAACCCAGATATTTAACTTTTCCCCCTTCAGTCAATAAAACTTTTCTTTATAAGACAAAAAAATCACCAAATTTAGATACTACAAAATCAACTGCCTTCTAAATGTCATTTCACTTTAATACAAAATATAAATTTATCCAATTAAAAACAGAAGCTCCATCAAGTCTTCACAATCGTTGAGATACTGTAAATGACAGAACTTCTAAAATAAATCTCGAACTCTTAGTACTTAATTTTTCAGTTCTTCCCTTGTTTTTATAGAGATAAATTTCAATGTCTTCTTGTTTGCAAGATTTGTTTCCAAGAATTGCTATTTGCTAAAATTTGCAAAAGCTGAAGATTTTGACACTGTATTTGGTGAATACTTAAAGATTTCCAAATGATTCTGAATAAAAATCTAACCAATATAAGTTTCTTTACTCCCTTCCACTGTAGCCCCCCAACAAAAGCCAATATAAGACACTTAGGTCAATTTACAAAGCAGTTTTTCACAAAATCCCATTTCTAAAATGCCATTGGTATCATGCAGCAAAGAGAGTTGCATATCAGAGTGTGTGTTGTCACCTGAAATATGTTCAACATTATACAACAACCTGATGCACAAAATTCGTTCAAGGGGCTCGGGCCTCACGGCCCCAGCTGCCTCGTGGCCCCGGCTGCTTTGTGGCCCCTCGTGGCCCCACCCTCTGGTTGTTCCAGAAGGTCATTCCGCCATCAGGTCTAATTAGCATATTAGCTCTTTATTATATAGGATTAGCTTCATTATAATAACTCTATAGTTCAGTGAAACTATACATATCAAATATAAATAAATTTGACCATTAGTTTTACTTCAATTGGCAGAACAAGCAGATTTTGTTTGCATGCACCACAACCAATTCCTCAAATATCTCTGCTCTAGTTATCGTAATAGAAACAATGATTTTACCATGACAACATCCTTTTGGCAAAAACAAGTAATTTTACTTTCCATGTTGGGCTTTTAAATTTACAGAAGCATTTACAGCATTTCTGACAGAATAAACTTCCAAAAGCTTTACTATGATTCCTTTTATGGTACTGGCAGAACAAATGTATAAAAGCTTTGAGTAAAAAAAAGTAGAACTATTATTGGAATTAATTGATTTTCTATTTTAAAAGCAGCATTGTTTAGGGTCCTATTTCTGGTAATGGAATAAAAACTTAACAGTTATTGTTTCATTTTTCATATGTACAAAAGAAAACTTGAAATAAAAATTGAACAAAATTAATTTTTAAAAAGTTATTTGATCTAAATGAGATCATGTTTCATAAAGACATATGTAAACATCTTTTGCACCTAAATATATTTGTCATTTTGAGACACAATCTTTTTCAAATAATTCCTAACTTTTCAAATAGATGCTGATACTTTTTTTTAGCAGATTTGTCATGTCTTTTGATTAGTGTGTGGTCAGCGATATCACTATAATTATCATGGCAATGGTAAATGTTACTAAACATTTTGAGCATGTTAAATATTGAGAGAGAAATTCAGTACTTCATTCTTCAACACATATACATTAATTTTAAAAATTCATTGTTACTGGGTTTATAACAACAACAAAAAAACTGCCAAAATATAAACTAAATAGGTTTTAGATTTATGCTACACAACAAATGACAAAACTACTATAGCAAGAGGTCTCTGTCCACTCTCTTAAATTATCTATAGCAGGACTGTTCTGTCACTCTCCTGTACATTTTTCACCAAACCCAACCTCTAACTTCCTGTGTTTTTCTCTGATTCCATCAGCTGATAGCTGGGAATCGCATGCTTCACACAGGCCATGGCAGAACTTGCTAGTATATCAAGTTGCCTGCAGGTGAGCGCACTTACACACTTATCTCACCAGCACTAGAAAAGCAAAGGACTTAGCTTTTCCTCCCTGCCTTGTCAGGGCACACTTCATTTTATTAGCACACATCCTGCATGCTGCTCTATAAGGGAGAAGTTAGTTATGTTGTTTCTCAAAAAGGTTGAAAAAAGAAAGATGAAGGCTTTCCAATGTAGATTTTACATACTAAAATGAAATCTCTTCACTACACTTGTATCTTATATGCTACTAGATTAAAAAAAATCATGGTAGACGATATAAGTACAATGTGGAGGTCTATAATTACTGTCTTTTTAATACACACACACACACACACACACACACACTAGAAGCCTGTTGCACGAAGATTCGCACAATAGGCCTTCTTTCCCCTGGCTGAAGGCACCGGTTTTCCTCCTGCACCTGGGACCCAGGCCTTTGGTCCGGCCGCAGCGGAGAAGTCAAGCCTCTTCAGGCTTCAGTCTTCACTCCAGCTGGAGCCTTCAGTCTTCGCTCTGTGCCTGCATATGCAAATTAACCGCCATCTTTGTTGGGTTAATTTGCATAGTCTGATTGGCTGGTGGGAGTAGCAGAGTGACACCAATTTGCATGTTTCTCTTTTATTAGTGTAGATAGATAGATAGATAGATAGATAGATAGATAGATTGATTGATTGATTTCAGAGAGGAAGGGAAATTCTCAGAGACAGGGAGATGGAAACATCAATGATGAGAATCATTGATCAGCTGCCTCATGCACAACCCCCACCGGGGACCGAGCCCAAAACCCAGGCATGTGCCCTGACCTCCTGGCTCATAAGTTAATGTTCAACCACTGTCCCACACTGGCCAGGCTAACTTAGATAACTTTAGAGTAGCCAAACCAGACATAAAGTCATTATAATCATAATATTCTAGGTATTATACTAACTTTCCCAATATTGTATGATTTTAGTGAACACAAGGAGTATAAAGCTAAAACAATGTTTTTACTTTATACTAGTAGCCCATTGAGCGATATCGCGTGCAGTAGGCCACCCGCAGCTTCTGTGGGAGCCTGCCGGAACCACAGCACGCCATTGGGAGCCATGCTGCTTCCACGGGAGCCGTGCGACTTCCGCAGGAGCCAGGAGGGAGCCGTGCCGCTTCCGCACGAGGTGGGAGGGAGCCACGCTGCTTTCATGGGAGGCGGGCCCGCCGTGTCCTCTCCGGGCCTGCGCTCAGCTGCAGAGGCTGCGGGCCAGCCCCCTTGTCCCTGTCCATGTCCACTCCAGCTCCAGGGGGCCAGCCCAAGCCAGGGCACGGCGGCTTGCCAGCCCTGTCTCTGTCTCCGTCTCCGCTCCAGGCCTCACCTGCGCACACAACCTCCTCCTGTCTGGTTGTGACCCGTTACGGTGTCCTGGCCTAATTTGCATATTTCCTCTTTTTATATATCTATAGATTGGTAAGTAAGCGGTGATTCCTTTTACTTACCAATATATAAGAAACTCAACAGTAAACATAGATTTCCTTTCTTTTATTGTTTTTGAAAAGTAACTCAGTGCACAAAGAAATCTATATGACATTTGGAAATTATTAACTGATTCATTTCAAAGATTGACTTAAATGCAAAGATAAAATCTAAATCATGGAAATATACTCAGAATATCTGTAATTATTTGGTCACAAATCTTGTACACCAATCAGCAAAAGCAACAATAAATTTGAGGAGTCAACCTGAAAATTCTGAATGGCCAACATCAGGTTACTAGAGAGTGAGTATGGGTAGGCAGAGAAGGAAGAAAGAGAGGGAGACAATTGAGAGACACACAACAAATACAAAAAGAGAGAAAGATGAACACTGATGGAGAGGCAGGAGAGAATGACAGACACAGACATGCAAGAGGCAACCTATTGAAGTGTTTCTTTCACATGGATATTTCTCTCTGTCTTTCCCTGTCTCTTCCACTCTCTTTAAAAATCAATGGAAAAAATATCCTCTGGTGAGGATTAAAAAAATAATATAAATTAATTAATTAATTAATTAATTAAAATATTTACTGGTTTCCCCTGTACCTGTAGGACAAGGTCCACAGTATTTGCCACTCCAAGTCCTGGCCTGGCCTAGCTCTCCAGACCACTTTAAGTATGCTGAAAGCACCAAGCTGTTTCATGACTCTGACCCGCTGCTCTCCTCTTTCCTTCTTCTGTACAGGAAACCACTCCTTAAAGTCCATTGTCAGGAGTCTTATCCTTTATGAAACTTTCTCTGACCTCTCTCCTCCTACTGCAGACTTTCAATAACTTTCTCCTCTGCAGTTCCACTGTATCTCAGTACTTCTATTATAGCACTTACCAAATACTATTTCATTTTTTTATGTTTTTCTCCCCTACTAGACTAGAATATCATCTCCTTGCACAACTACCATCTATTGAAGAACCTTAAAGAAACAGGCACCTAGTAATTGTTAAATAGACTAATGTATGAACAGACTTTAGCTGCTTCATCAGAGTAAAGAAGAAAGTAGGTAGAAGTAAGGATTAGCCTCTTACCTGTTTGGAGTTGGTTAAATACAATTTTGCTCCCAAATTTAAAATCTGCAGTTTTACAAGATCATCTTCATTTGTGAAGCTTTTAGCCATCTTCCTTAAAACATCAGGGGCAATTATAGGAACTCGCTCACAGTTTTCTCCAATTAGCCAAAGAATACTTGCTCTAGCCACAGGGACCTAATGTTAGAAGTAGACAATATGGTTACAAATAAGATAACCATGCTCTCCTTAATATTAACATAGAAAAGTCTTTAAATATTACCAAGGTGTTACATCTATCAATTCATTTAAAGTATATCCAGGAAGTGCTCTTATATTTATGGATTTTCTTTAGTTACCAAAAAATAAACACACAGAAAATCACAAAACTGATTTCGGGATAATGTTTTAGAAATGATTCATAGAGGAAAAATCACTGGTCTACAATCTTGATTATATCAGAGATCTGTGAATTCTTGGGCTGAATCTGGCTGGCCATGCCCATTTGTTTATGTATTATTATTGCTGATCTATTCAACAAAGTCCATAAGAATAGCAGTTTACAGAAAAAGTTGAGGACCTCTGCTCTAGGGCACTGATTTACAAACCTTGATGCCCATAAAAATCATCTAGGGTTCCTACTAAAACTGCAGGGCTCTGGTATCACTCCAAGATAGTTCTGTGGTGGGGCCCGGGAATTCACATTTTTATGAAGCATCACGGATGATTCCTGAGACAGGTGGTCTGTCTGCAAACCATGTTTTGAGAGTCATGGATAATACAGAAAAAAGAGTAGATCCACTACAGGATTGATTCCAACTGTTATGTCCTCTATCTACAGCACTGGGAATATATAAAACTCACAAGATCATCAAGATTTGGCTTACAAAATCATTAATCCTGGTCTATTATTTGGTCACCAACAAAATAAATAGGGATAACATAAATTTGTCCAATAATGCATTTTGGCATTAAATATTTTTAATAATGAAAATTTTTAAAATAATGTACATAATTTGTTTCTTAAAAATTACTGCTTTGTTACAAATTGGAACCCTTCCATCAACACCATTAAGACCATCATTTCAGAGTATGTACATTAGTTTTATTTCTATCTGTTTACTTGCATTATCCCCTATTCCAAAAGGAATTTGAACAGGTGTGTAAATTAGTTTCTGTGAACATTTTCACCTAGTATGGAAAATTTGCTTTTTATAAGAAATGAAAAAGCCAATAACTATCATTAAGAGATAGCATCACAATAATAGATAACATTCTTTATAAGAAGTCCTTTTCCAATTCCTCAAATAAAGCCCTACTATTTTCATTACAGTTTCACAACTGCACATATAACTGTTAAAGAAGAAAGTGAGAATAAGGACCTTTGCCCAGCTAAAATTTTATCACAATATCCACCATCTCGAATTATTTCAAAACACCCATTTTATGAAATAACATAAAATTATTAAATACCCCTAAGTTGGTCTTTCACCAGAATGAGAATGAGGAAATCAAAAAGGCTTTAAAATAAAAATATGTATTTTCAAATAGTATAACAGCATCTTCTTAAAATTAATATTAGAATAAGTTTAGTAAGCAAGAAATCAGCATACTTATGCAATTAAGTGTAAGTATTAAGTATAAGTAATAAATACAATATTAAATGCTATTGTAAATCCATTTATGCAGTATGATAAAACTGATATCCTTACTGTGTGTATACTAATTTCTAGAAAGAAAGGGGTTATTTCTCCTGTTCCAAAGGTTACACTGCATTACGACCTTACTCCCAATCTATTATTTTAAAGTGGGCTACAGAATAATATAATTGAGTGGTACATTGAACTTTCTGGTATGAAGCAATTCAGGTTGCCTGCCATAGTGAAAAGTACCTCTAAATAAGAATATATGGGCAACTTCAGATTTCAGTTATGCTAGGTTTGTTTTTCTTAAATATTTTATTACATATTGCTAGTGTAAAAGAATTTTATGACATATAACAATCTATTACCTCACTTTAAGTAATTTTCTTCTGGTAACACACTTATAATTCTTTTCTGCAATTAAAAAGGCAGTCCCAAAAAGTTTTAAGAAATTGTTTCTATTCCTATTCATTAATAAACTAAGATTATTATTGTTATTTTAAATCCTCACCTGAGGATGTGTTTTTATTGATTTTTTTGAGAGAGAAAGGAAAAGAGAGCGAGAGAGGGAAACACTGACACGAGAGAGAAACATCTATCGGTTGCCTCCCGTATGTGCCCCAACTGGAGATTGAACCTGCAACCTAGGTTTGACCAGGAATCAAACCCGCAGCTTTTTGTTGTACAGGATGATGCTCCAAACAACTGAGCCACCAGCCAGTGCATCTATTCCTATTCATTAATATGCTAAGATTAAAATAACAATATGTGCAGGAGGCAGGTGATTGATTTCTCTCTCTCATCAATGTCTCTCTCTACCTCTCCCTTCCTCTCTCTTTAAAATCAATAAAAAGATATTTTTAAAAATAACAAAAAACCCTTATAATACATACATTTAAAACACAACTTGTTGAAAACATTAAAAAATCAATAAATTCTCATGCTCACAATGAAAATCTGAAGGTAGTGGTTGTGGTTTGGGGGAGGGTGGGTGCAGAATAATATTCAGAGGTAATAAAACTAAGTAAACACTTTGATAACTTAGAAAACTTCTCCATGGTAAGAAATAATATCAATATCAATATGCCAAACTTTCAGTGATGACATTTTGTTAAAAAGCTTAGGAAATTGGCAAACCCAATGTTTCTGTGCATGTGGAAGGAATCAGAATCCTAAGATTTTCAGATTTCAGCCCTCTTTCTCTCCCAATTAAGTATAGTACTCTCACTTGTATACCACTGACACTGATACTATGACTCCATGGCCACTATATTCAAAGATTTGAAGCAAGTGACAAAAGAGCAAGTAAGAAAATTAACCACTTTTTGTTCGCTGTGATCTTTTCAACTACAGAATATATAGAAACACTGAATTAAAACCAAACTAATAGCACACGTGTATGTAGATGATATAATACTTTCATTAGGAACCTCTGCTTTTCAATATTTTCAAGGACAAACCAGATTGTAAATGACTTTGCCTGGTTCTTTATTCTAAATGCCTTAAGCATGTGGTTAAGTGCACTTTTTAAACCTTCTACCAGAAGGCAGTTTCCACTGCCATTTTAACCCATTAACTTGGCTGGAAAGCAAATAATGATTCCTAGCTCACCACAGCAGTTAAGAAAGACGTCTAGAAAGATTTTACAGATCACTCTGTAAGCAGTTCAATTTAAAAGCTATTGTGTTTCCACACCAGTCCACTACACAGTGCAACAGTTTAAAATAAATCCTGCAAAAACATCAACTTTATTTATTTAAATTTGTCTAAGGCAAAATCAGTAGATATCTAAATAAACTGCATACAAACAGCAAATCAGATCCAAAATTCTATATCTGGACTCAGTATGTATTAAAATTTAAGTCTAAATTAAGCTGGGGTTAACTTGCAAAATGGCAGGCATTTAGGGAGGCACCTGGACAAGAAGTACAGAAAGTACAAAAAATGTCTTTCAACTGTTCTTTTATGACATGAAATCCTTGTCTGTCCCATTAAACATTATGTGAAGTCCTGTTAGAACAATCCTCTGGTAGTATGCATTTTATTCTGGAAGAATTTTGCTCCCAAAGCAGTATTTACTACAAGTGAAAGATACTCCAAAGGATAAAATATTCACAATAAAAACACATAAGCTGACTGCACTATCAACATACATCTACTCAGTTAAAATAAAATTTAAAAGTAGAATTAATTTAAATTTTAGTGTTTACATTTTCAGCTATGTTACTTACTAGATAACAAATGGAATGAAAAGTTTTGAATACAGTAAAATCTGTGTTCCCTTTAAAAAAAAAATTACACAGCTAATATCTATTGACCTCTTACCATGTACCTGGCACTGTTTTTAAG
Organism: Myotis brandtii; assembly: GCF_000412655.1. Classification (NCBI taxonomy): domain Eukaryota; kingdom Metazoa; phylum Chordata; class Mammalia; order Chiroptera; family Vespertilionidae; genus Myotis; species Myotis brandtii. The sequence continues at coordinate 19,017,611 of NW_005353967.1, forward strand.
TACGTCACCCGTTTTTCTCAATCAGTTATTACAAAAACTCTAGGAAGTAAGCTCTACCATAATCCCTACTTTATATATGAGGAAACCGGGCACAAAGGGGTTAAGAACTTGCCCAACATCTCATAGCTTGTGAGTGATAGAACTCAGACTGAAATTCCAAGTCTGAATCCAGAGTTCACCAAGGTAACTGGGCAGACAAAAAAGAGTCTGCTACACAGGAAAAATATGAGCCAGCAAGGCAAGACGACCGGTTCCTGCTCCCAGACTGATTATGTATATTACTAGAGGCCTGGTGCACAAAATTCGTGCATGAGTGGGGGTCCCCTCAGCCCAGCCTGCACCCTCTCCAATCCTGAGGATCGAGCCTAAACTGGCAGTCGGACATCTCTCTCACAATCCGAGACCGCTGGCTCCTAACTGCTCACCTGCCTGCTTGCCTGATCTCCCCTACTGGCCCCCGTGCCAGCCTGATCACCCCTAACCACCTCTGCCTGCTGGCCTGGTTGCCCCCAACTGCCCTCCCAAGCCGGCCTGGTCGCCCCTAACTGCCCCCCCCCCTGCCAGCATGGTTGCCCCTTACTGCCACCCCTGCCGGCCTGGTTGCCCCACGCAGCCTGCTGGTTGGTTGTTTGGTCGCCCCTCACTGCTCCCCCTGCCAGCCTTGTCGCCCCACTCAGCCTGTTTGGTCGTCCGTTGGTTGCGATGGCCCCTGGCTCTTTATATATGAAAATTTCACTTCAGTGGGTCTAGTTACTCATTAATCAAACCAAGGCTCACTCCTGCTCTTCCACCACTCGGTGCAATGGCTCTCTTATGGCCTTCTGCAGCTTCCCTATAGCCAAGGAGGGTCTAGGTCAATCTCTAGCCTACTCCTGTGCCCAACATGTTGGGGGCTTTTCCCACTACTGTTCAACTCTTGTTTTATGAATTAGTAAGGTGGCCAGGGTGGAAAGAGGTCTGTCTTCTCCTCCAATTCTGTTCCCCTCCTCCCAGAGGGGAGATGAGCCAGGAGTCACTAAAAACAAGCTCAATACTGTCCTCTGACTCTGGTCAGTTTGACTGTAAAACCACAGTGGTTTAAGATACTATTCTTAGATTTAGGGTGAAATAGGTAGAGAATCAGAAGAAAGAGCTCTCATTTAAAGCTCCGAAACTATGCCGCTCATTTTAAAATCACTTGCCCATATTTAAGAGTTATCCAGTATTTGATGAGATTAATAAAACCCTGCTTTCCTTTCCATGTGGCTATTGTCCTTATGTGAATAACTCTTGACTGATCAGAGATTGTGGAATTTCAATCACCCCTCTTTCCTGACCTTAAAGCTGCTGTCTGCTAATCCCTCAGCACCTCCTTCTGGAGTGACTTGTGCCCCCAATTGTTTTAGGGTCTGCATCACAAACTGTCTTGCCTTGTCTCACTTAAAGAAGTTCAGATTCCTCAGATAATGTTAAGTAACAAACATCATCATCTTTTCATTTCCAAAAGTTCAAGTTTTTACTACAGAATTGCATATAGTTTTCTTTGTAATTATTTTAATCTCTCCTATATCACATTCCTAATTTGTCTATTTTTGCTTTCTCTCTTTACCTTTTCAGACTCAGGAAGGGTTTACTATTTTATTATCTTTCCAAAGGACCAAATTTAACATATATTTATCAATTTCAACTTTTTTTATATTCTATTTTACAAAATCAACTTTGATCTTGCTTAAGTTTTATGCTTTGCTTCATGGGTGTGTTTTTTTCAAATTTGTTTGGACAAATAAAAATTCTTTTATTTTTAATCTCTTTATTTTAAAAAATGGTAGCAGTTAGCCACATCCCACACATTTTGTAGTATGTTCTTTTTCTGTGTTTCACGGAGAGCTTGTATTTATTCTCTTAACTTTTCCTTTGTTCTAAAAGTGTATTTTCTTACTTCACATCTGGTCCGGTATGCTTTTAAATGATTTAATTCTAACTAAAACTTAAATCTTTTAAGATTTCTTATGTCCAACTACACTCTTAAATTTTCTATAGATATACCTATAAAAGTGGGTATTATCTGTTCAAGAGATGTAAGGTTTTAGCTAGACTTACTAATCAAGCATTTATTCTATTATTTAATTTCCCTATGTCCTTAAGTCTACATCTTCCTTAAAATCTCCTAGGTATATCTTATATGAGAGAACTATATTAAAGTCACCCACCAAAACTGTAAATATTTGTCCTTATATTTCCTATAGACTTTTCCTTTATATATTTATGTAGCTGCCATATTTTTTTGTGTGCAGATAGGTTTGTGCTTCTTCGTTTCTTTGTAAATTGACCTATTTTTCATTTTATGATGTTCCTTTTTATGTTGTTAAATGCTTTTAATTTTAAATCTCACTTCCTCATTCGTGTTCATTTAAATATCTCTTTCCCTATCTTATTTTCAACTCTTATCACTTCGATTATATTATTTAATTATAAATGGACTGTAGCTAGCTTCTGTTTTTCACTCCAATTTGAAAGTCTGTTTTTTAATGAGAGAATTCACTCCATTTATAGTTAGGGTAGAATATATTTGACTTTTACTTTTAAAAAATTTATTACTTTAAAATATTTATTTTACATTATAACTTTTTAAAATTTATCATTTATTTTACAATTTTGTTTCCTTTTTTCCCTTTATGAATTTGGTATCGCCACCATATTTTTATATTCCACTAATAATTATCTTCTGACAAAAAAATAAAAACAAAAACAGGCTTTGCTATATTAGATCCTTAAGAAAATATTTAATTGGGTAATATTCCAACAACTATTGTAGAGAAAGTTGAATAAAATGGCCTCATGTATGTATCTCTATTCTTTGTCTTTCCCTATCTAGTATTCCCCTATCTAGTTATTGGTTAGAAAAGTGATTCTTACTGAAGGATATACCACATCCCTAGAAGGTATCTAAATATATGTAGGAGTATTTGTGGTTGTTACAATGACTGAAAATGCTACTGTAACTTGATGCTTGGTATGCACGGCTGCTGGATGTCCATCTCAGTGGACTTGAGGGAAAAGGTGTACCCTCTCAGCTCCCATCAATAGATCACTGACAAATAATGTAAAACATCTGCTTCATATTTGGGCAAACATGGACCATGTCCATCTAATGTCCAATTTGTCAATGATTTGGGGCAACAACAATAAAATTCTGGCCAGGTCAGTGAGTAGGACAGTGGATTGAATACAAAAGAGAGAGAGAGAGACACACACACACACTAGAAATGGAAGAGAGACAGCATAATGTATTAGTTATAAAAGCAGACCTACTAGCTATGTGACCTTAGGCAAGTTGCTCAACCTACGTGTGTCTCAGTTTTCTCTCATGTAAAATGGGAATTCTAATAGAATCCACCTTACATAATTGTTATTAAAATTAATAATTTTTATTTTTAACATGCTTAGAATAGTACCTGGCATATGAACAGCATTATAAGAGTTATGTTAAATATATAAGTAAAATATAAAAGGGGCCACGAAATCACTTACTAAATTTAAACTTCAGTAAGTGTGTCTTCTTTAAAGACATTAATATACTCATGATCATAATAACAGCTTACACTACACACTAAATGTTTCACATACATTGACTCATATTCTTCATAATAGGTCTGAAAGTTATTAGTATTACTGTTCCCATTTTACAGATGAAAAAACTGGAGCATAGAAGTCAAATAACTTGCTTAAATTCACAAAGTTAGTAAAAGGTAGAGACTAAATTTGATCCCAAGCCATCCAGTTTTCCAATCCACTCTCTTAAGCCCTATACCTCACATATACAATCTTTATGAGAAGTCTTGACTTTGATCATTAATCAATAATAAGAGTGGATATGAGGACAAAGGAACTCTCTGGTGAGAGATGTGGTAGAAACTCAAATGGTAAGTGACTCCTGTTGAGTCTGATTCTCAGCTTCAAGATAAATGTGTAATTGCCCTAAAAGCTTTACTAACACCCTAAGGGAAGGGAAATTTTGCCATCAGACATTAAAAATTGGTAGGCTCCAAACCTTGCCATCCATTACCTTTCACTACACAAATATAATCCCTCTGAATAGGCTAACAGTATAGATTACCCAATCTTTAAAGAAGGAAATTATATACTCCCTTCCCAAAACACAACCCTTTCAGTTATAGAACATTAGTTGTTAAACTATAATATTCAAGGAACAAGCAGAGTAAAAGGCAAACACAATGGAGAAGAATTTGAAAAAAAAATCAGGTAAAAGCCACAGAGAGCGTATGTTTTAAAAGGGAAGAAGTGGTCAGTGAAATCAAATGTGAACAAAACATCAAGAAAGATATGGAAAGCAAATTATCTCCAGGATTTAATAAGAGGGAGATAGGGACCTTGGAAAAAGTAGGAATCAAAATCAGACTGTGATGTGTTGAAGAGTGTGAGGTGAGGAAATAAAATTATTTTCAGATAATTTTTTCCAAAACTTTAGTTTTAAAGGGAAGAGAATGAAATGAGACACAGATAATAACAGCTAACATGCAGTACTATTATTAAGAGCTTTACATATCTATAATAATAAAAGCGTAATATGCTAATTAGAACAAACAGCCGAACGACCTACTGGACGAAGCCAGGGCTGCGAGGGCCAAGCCCCTTGCACGAATTTCATGCATCAGGCCCCCAGTATTAAGTAATGAAATACAACAATATAGGTTCTTCTACCATCACTACTGTGCAGATGGGAACAGTGAAGCACAGAGACTTTAATGTAAGGACATGGAGCTGGTGAGTGATAGAACCAAGATTGATATTTTTAATTTAATTTTTAAACATAATTTCAGATTTATAAAAAATTGGTAAGAAGAGTAAAAAGAACTTCTGAATACCCTTTACCCAGATTCCCCAAATGTTAACATTTTACTATATTTGTTCTAGCTTTCTCTCTACGTATACAAATACATTTTGGTTTCTGGATAGATAAAAATTGTAGACATGCCCTTTAATCTCAAAATACTTGTGTGAACTTCCTAATAAATGTTCTTGCATAACCACAGTAAAATTATTTAAAAATCAGGAAATTAAACAGTGAACCAGTACTATTATCTAATCAACAGATTTGATTGAGATTTTGCCAATTGTCCCTATACAATCCTTTATAGCAAAAGAAAATCCCCATTTATTTTAACGAAACTATAATATACTGAGTAAAATTCAGTTTATCCAGCAAAAATTGGTACTCACAGTGATACTGTCCAAGAGTTTGGCCATATGTTTAATAATTTCACCATGTTGTGCAGGTTGCATTTGCAGTAATTTCTTAATAACAACCACACTTTCAGCAACAACTATTTCTGAAAAAGAGATTATTCATATTAAACATGTATTATTCAATTCAAATTCAAATTAGCAAAATATTCTACATGTCTTAAATGACTAGGTGAAAACTACAACTATGAATGTACTTTGAAATTTGGGGGGTGAATACCATCTTAAATAGAAGAGTATACTTTAATTTCTAACATGTTATTGTCTCCTGGTTTATGATATCCCTTTCTAATCTCTGCTTCTTTAAATCGTAAACAAAATATTTCTTTTTCTTCTCACAATTAACATATGGTAGGTATCTTAGTATCATCATTTTATTTTTCAATTACAGTTGACATACAATATTATATTTGTTTCAAGTGTACAACATAGTGATTAGGCATTTACATACCTTACAAAGTGATCACCCTGGTAAGTCTAGTACCTATCTGACATCAGACATAGTTATTACAATATTCCCTATGTTGTACTTGATATCCCTGTGACTATTTTTATAACTCCAATTTGTATATTTTAATCCCTTCCTCCAATCCCCTTCCCATCTGGTGACCCTTTGTAGCTATGACTTTTTGTTTTATTTGTTCATTTATTTTGGGGTGTGTGTGTGTGTGTGTGTGTGTGTGTGTGTGTGTGTTTAAGATTTCACATGTAAGTGAAATCATATGATATTTGTCTTTCTCTGTCTGACTTATTTCACTTGGCATAATATCCTCCAGATTAGGGGTGGAGAATGTCCAGTCCACGGGCCCTATAAGGCCCACAAAATCATTTGGTCTGGCTCTACCAAGGCATTAGGGGTGAGTTAATTAAAAGCTTTACCAAAGATAGGCTATTTTTTAAGTTGATAATTTTGTATGGCCGGTGAATGATGTTATAAATATCCAAATGGCCCTTGGCAGAAAAAGGGTCCCCACCCCTGCTCTAAATCCAGCCATGTTGTCTTAAATGGTAAGATTCCATTCTTTTTTATGGTTGAGTGAATGAGACCCAGCCCTCATCAAACTTACACTCTAGTAGAAAACATTACATGGTTATGTAAGTAATTACTACACAAAGTAAAATATGATCTAAGTGTGACTTTAAAGACTCCTTAGTATAAACATTTTTAATTTTAAAATATATTATTATAAAGTTAGCCCAAATAAGAAAAAAATGTATAATTGTAATTATCCTCATGCAGAGGCAGGATTGGCTATAGTTGAAGTATATACTCGATATTATTTATTCTTTGGTGCTGTATTAGTTCCCCATTGTTGTTGTTACAGATTACCAGAAACTTAGTGGCTTAAAACAACACACATCTATAATAATAAAAGCATAATATGCTAATTAGACTGGACATCCTTCCATACGTCCTTCCGGACGACCTTCTGGACGAAGCCAGGACTGCGAGGGAAGCCTGGGTCCCAGGTGCCAGAGGGAAGCCGGTGCTGGCAGCTGGGGGAAGGAAGGCCTACTCTTGCACGAATTTTGTGCATCAGGCCTCTAGTTTATTATAACCTTTCAATTCTGGAGCCAGAAGTTAACATGAGTTTTATGGGCTAAAATCAAGGTATTGACAGGATTAAGTTCCATGGGAAAATCTGTTGCCTTTTCCACTTCTAGAGGTTGTTGGCATTCCAAGTCCCCCTTCCAGTAGTGCCATCACTCCATCCTCTGTTTCTGACATCTGACTTTCTTGGCCTCCCTCTTTAACTTAGAAAGGCCCTTTGGATTACACTGGGTCCACTTGAATAATCTCCTCTTGGTAAGAATCAGCAAAGTCCTTTTTTGCCATGTAAGGTAATATATTCATAGGTTCTGGGCATTAAGATCTGAACATCTTGGGGTACGGTGGTGCATTATTCTTCTTACCCAGATGCCTTCTCATTCCCTCCATTTAATTCCACCCTACTTTTCCTTTATGCTACCTCCTGGATTTCAAAGACATCAGTACTGTGGTGGTACTCAACCAGAAGCACAAAATAATACTATGTTCTTGACCTTTCTTAGCTTCCCTCTTGTCCTCTACAGAACTTAATGGTCCTCATTCTAAGAAGTACAGCCTACTATTTCAAAATCTTTTCATATTATTATAGTAACTAGAGGCCCGGTGCACGAAATTCGTAAATGGGGGAGTCCCTCAGCCCGGCATGCACCCTCTCGCAATCCGAGACCTTTTGGGGGATATCCGACTGCTGGTTTAGGCCCGATCCCACAGGAAGCCCAGATCAGGCCTAAACCAGCAGTCGGACATCCCTCTCGCAATCCAGGACCACTGACTCATACCTGCTCACCTGCCTGCCTGATCGCCCCTAACCACTCGCCTGCCTGTTCACCCCTAACCACTCGCCTGCCTGCCTGTTTGCCCCTAACCAACTCTGCCTGCCTGCCTGATAGCCCCTAACCACTCCCTGGGGGGCGGGGCCAGCCAGGGCGAGGGGCTGTGATGTTCTGGTCGTTCCACTGTTTTGGTCACTGAGCTTTTATTATATGGGATAACACTTAACATGAGATCTACCCTCTTAGCAAAATTTTAAGTATACAATACATCAATATTGACTAGAGATACAATGTTGTACAGGAGATCTCCAAAGTTTATTAATCTAGTTTAACTGAAACTTTATGCTGACTGAACAGTAACTCCCCATTTCCTTTTTCCCCAGCCGCTGGCAACTAACTTTTGCACTCTTTGATTTTATGAATTTGACTATTTTAATACTCCATACAAGTGAAATCATTTGGTTTTGTGTTTCTGTGACTGGCTTATTTCACTCAGTATAATGTCCTCAGGATTAGTACAGTCATCTATTATCCTCATTTTACAAATGAGGAATCTGAAGCACAGAGAGATTGGGTAATTTATTCAAGTAACATTACCAATCAAACATAGGAAGTCTAGTTCTTAATGTAAGGAGATGGCTGGCAACTAAGCAAGTGGTCAATATATGGATATAATAACATACCAGGTACTTGTTTTATATTACTGTCTTCCTCCATTAGATTGTGAGCTCCATAATGGCAGGAACATTTTATAGGCTGAGTAAGTATCTTATTCATCTATTAAACATTTACTAAATACTTCAACTGATTTAAGTCCTCAATTAATGCTCACTGAATTATATAAAATTTAAACAAACAAAAATAATCTTTTTACAGTACATGGAGGAAACATTATTCAGAAAGCGAATTTTGCTGATATGTTACTTAAACTAAATTACCATAAGGAATTAAATTATCTTAAGCCAACTGAAATGCAGATTTCTTCTATAGATATTTTTAAATTTTGTCAAATTAATCTTCGTGATACTGGACTATTTTAGGGCTAGTTTCATGTCTGCCTGGAAGGGATAAATTAACATTATCTATGCCAAGAAGGGATAAATTAACATTAAAAAAAGAAAAACCAAAAGACTACAGGTCTAATAAGAATATATTAAATACATGTAAAAACAGTGAAGTCTAATAAATGCTATCCCTGAGGTTTTAAGATATAAAATACAAAGAGATGACGAGGTATTCATAGTCATACTAACATAAAACCAAAGAATCACAAATCCTTAGAGTCTCAAAAGATCTTATAGATTTTAAAGAAATTAAAGCCTCCTTCTTAGCATTTATTTCCAAAAGAAGACGTTTTAATAGGAATCGAAAGGGGCTCTGTTGTCAACATTGGCCATTTTAAAGTTTAAAATATTACTAATTTCTTTAATGATTTAATATAAATATTTTCATTTGTTTTACTGCTCACTTATACTGAGTCAGATCTCCAAACTACAAAAGTGTAGCACATATGATAAAGAGTTAAAGAATCAAGTATTACGGGCTAATAATGATTATGCAAACATAACTAGACAGTATTTAAGTTTCTTAATATAAAAACTATAGAAAAAAATCATGGTTCTAAAGAGAGAGTTTTGGTTTACCAAAAGCCTAAAAACATTAAAATATCAATGCTTTCATGATTAAATCCTCCTACTTTTAAGAGTGATTATAAATTATATTAGTTTCCCATTACCTATTTATAAAATAATCTATTCCTCCTTTAAAAGTGCTACAGGGTAGAATATTCATCTTTTAAATCAAAGTCAATAAAAATATTTTTTAAAATATATTTTATTGATTTTTTACAGAGAGGAAGGGAGAGGGATAGAGAGTTAAAAACATCGATGAGAGAGAAACATCGAACAGCTGCCTCCTGCACGCTCCCTACTGGGGATGTGCCCGCAACCAAGGTACATGCCCTTGACCGGAATCGAACCTGGGACCCTTGAATCCGCAAGCTGACGCTCTATCCACTGAGCCCAACTGGTTAGGGCAATAAAAACATTTTTTGAGAAATTAATGTGCTATAAGCTGAAGTAGAAAAATATGTTTTTTCACAGCTTGAAAATTTCACAAGAGAAAAAACGGTCAAAATATAAAATTGAAAAATCTTGAATATATTTTGTACTTAAAAGAACAAATTTGTGTTCTAATTAATATGTGGTGCTTTATTGTATGCAATGAAATTTTAAAATAACAACTACCATGGTAAACCATGGTTTAAAAACTGTAATTTTAAATTTAACCCAAGGAGTGTGTCTTATTTGATCAAATAGAAAGTCATTATTAAACATGTAAGAAAATAAAAACATGTTTTTGAACTCATATTTTAAAGTGTGATATAGGAATAGATAAAAAGGAAGTTATTAAAAGTAGAAAATAGATAAAATGTATAGTTAGCATCCTATTTCCTCTAGTTACCTCCTATAGTCAATTTGTTTAAAAAATCTATATACCTGATAATTTATGTTGCCACAGTTATTTAGAGTTTTACTACTACATGTAGAAAAGTAGTCTATCAATAATAACATCTTGAGTTTATAGGTAAAAGATTATAATTTTATGTTCACAATAAAAAACACTCTTATTTGTGGATGAATTTTGTTTCAAAAGAGATCTACATGTGAGAAAAAAGATAATTAGGAATAAAAGAGTTATTGTAGTGAAAAGTGATTTTTCAAATATAATAATCAATTTGTTATGTTTAAACTATGATTGCTATGTCATATATGCCTGTGTCTAGATATGACATAATTTAGAATCCCACAAATAATTTCAATGATTTTACATTAAAAATTATGCTTTTCTTAAAAAGAATCTCATTTTAATGAAATACATAATTATAATAAATGTCCTCTACATAAACTATTTTAAAGGTGACAGTTGACTCATTTTTCTCTCTCTCCACATGGCCTCATTTAATCTAAAGCCATAGCATAGAAATAACTGACATTTCACTACAGAACAGTATCTAGATTATATATTTTACCTATCTAGTTTACAAAATGTTTAGATATTGTAGGGCTTAAAAACATGAAACTGTTCCAAACTGATGAGTTCTAAATCTAGGATTAATCTTGGATTTCTGGGAAAAAACTTTGATGGTAACACATTCAACATACTTTTTGATCTAGTAACTTCTCCATGACATAGAGTCATTTGCCTGCTTTTAGCACCCTCTGCAGGTGAACCAATATTATACATGGCTTACATGCCACTGAAAAGCAAAATAGAGCCTTTGAGACAGGGTACAATAAAGGTGATTAAATTGTGAAGAAATAAAAAAAATTATACTTTCTTAGTTCGGTTCAGAGAAGACAGATATTGTTTATAAGTTAATTACCCAATTTATTAACAAACAACAACAAAAAACAACTGTGTGTGTGTGTGTTTCAAAGATAAAATGCTACTCATCATGACCATGCTACTGACATATAGGAAAAAATAAAATGCAAGAATATTCAAATGATTAATTACTTGAAAAACAAAATGAAACTGTCAACTTACCATCTTTGTTGGACAGCAGACACACCAGGCCATTGAGACATGTGTCAGTGACTTCTAAGATGTTTGTTGCACATCTGCCTATAGTTTGAATAGTAGCTGCTGCAAATTGCTTATCCTGGCTTTTCACATAAGTCTAAAAATATTATTTCAATTAGTTTATACACTGGTACTATATCAAGTGAACAAAACAATGCCTTTCATATTGTTTTGTCAATACAAAAATTGCAGCATACATAATCTCATGTATAAGTACAATGGGAGAACTAACTGATGACTTAGCTAAATTTAATTTCCTTTTTACTTAAAGAATGTGCCTATTAAAGAGGTACGTTTTCAAGCCAGATTCATTCACCTGTGGCTACAGTGGCTTATGACTCCAAAACAGACAGTGGGGAGCAGAGATAGCAATAATCCAAAGATAGCAATTAGTGTAAGTGCAAGGCTGAAAGATAGGATGAGAACTCTCTCTTTGGAGGTTTCAGTTCATTTAACCAGCAGCATCTGTGAATCTATGAAAAAAAGGGTTGATTTTTCAGAGACACTAAATCTAAAAATTGGGAGAAGAGGAAGAAAAAAACCAATATGCTCCAGAAATATTTTACTTTTAAAATAGTTTCTGAATAATAACACCAAAATAGTTACAGTGAACAACATTTCAATAAAGACTTTATAAATACTCAGTTTACAATAAAACAAAATACCACACTTTTAATAAATAGATTTTCTTTAAAATAATTTTTTTAAATATATTTTATTGATTTTTTACAGAGAGGAAGGGAGAGGGATAGAGAGTTAGAAACATCGATGAGAGAGAAATATCGATCAGCTGCCTCCTGCACACTCCCCACTGGGGATGTGCCCGCAACCAAGGTACATGCCCTTGACTGGAATCGAACCTGGGACCCTTGAGTCCACAGGCCGATGCTCTATCCACTGAGCCAAACCGGTCAGGGCTAAAATAATTTTTAAAGATACATTGTAAACTAAATATTGATACAAACTTAAAAATAAATAATTCAATTATTTAACAACAGGAAGTTAAAAGATTTTTACAAAATTTATGATAGCCCTAAAGAATTTCACTTGGTTAAACTTTCCTAATAAAAACTCAGCTTTTATTCTTTACAGAAATGAAAGCACTTTTAACATGCACATTTATATATAATATATATAATAAATTTTAAAATCCAATATTCAACTGCTGTAGATTTAACACTATGGTTATCTAACATGCAAAATAGAATAATACATTTAAATGGTGCCTAAATGACAAATGGAGGAGAAAAATCTAAGTATATCTAAAAACTTACAGACTTAGTGAAAATGGTAGCAAGAACATGATTAATTGTTGAAGAAATAGATTAAACAAATAAAAGTCTCTTAGTTCCACTTAGGAAAGATCAATTATATTTAAAAAACTGTTACCCAGTTGGTTATCTAATTTCCTCAACGAAAAATAAGAGTCTTTAGAAAAATTCACTATTTTGCTCAAAAAAATTATAAGTAAACATACCTATGAACATAGCAAACACAAAAATAAGATACAAAGATAAAAAAATGATAAAATGGATACTGAAGTAATAATATATTAAACAATGGACCTTCTTAAACATCTGACATTATATCACCAATATTCTGAAACAGGTCCAATGTGTCACCTCTATACAACTAATAGCATAAAATTACCCCATCCCAAATGACTGTTTTATTTAAACAATTATATATTTCAAAGTTCAGAAAGATGTATATTTATTTATTTATTTTTTAAATATATTTTATTGA
>NW_005353967.1:19030543-19034755 GCF_000412655.1 Myotis brandtii
TACATGCCCTTGACCGGAATCGAACCTGGGACCTTTCAGTCCGCAGGCCAACGCTCTATCCACTGAGCCAAACCGGTTTCGGCAAGATGTATATTTATATTTAACTTTCAACTGAACAAATGTTAAGAATTAGCACTGTATACAAACCTGAAATTCTCGAAGAAGAGTTGATATGTTGGTTTCATTTGCCAAGTTTGTCAAAATTTCAAGCTATAGTAGAAAAAAGAAGTAGTAAACATTTTGAAACAAACTAAAAAGATGAATTTAATAGAGGCTAGGCATTTAATAGAAAGGTAATTTGTGTTTTTAAAAGAAGTCACAGTTACAAATGTTGTGAAGCATTACACCTTTCAAGTAAATTTTGTCTCCCTACATCTACATATACAGAATAGATATTTACAGAGTGCTTAAAAAGTAATTACAAAAAAGAGAATCCAACATTTTCCCTAATTGTTTGTCCCAACTTTACAATTTATATCCAATTAACCTAAACAATTTAAGGTAGTTTGACTTCTTTTATTAAGAAAATTAGAAAACTACTGCCCTCCATGTAATACCTCTGTGTTCCAGATTAATTGTCTTACTGTGTTTCCTTCATCCTACCATCCCAAATTCTTAGACATTTTAATTATTCTGGATTTAGAGTTACAAGAAATATGCAATTAAAAGCCCATTTCCAATAAGCTCACTAAAAAGATGTTTTTACTCATAAAAAGTATCCAATTAATCGGAAGGAAAGCGTGAAAAAGGAAAAAAGCAACGGAGAACAAATACGACAAGAGAAAACACACAAGATATAGACATAAACACATTCATATCAATAATAACATTAAAAGTAAATGGTCCAAACATTACAATTAAAAGGCACAAATTGTAGAAGTTCTTTATATATTCTAAGTACCAGTCATTTTTCAGATATATGTATGGGTATATTTTCTCCCAGATTATGGCTAGACTTTTCATTTCATTTTGATGAGGACATTTAATTTTTCTGTACAATTTAAAAAACAATCTCAACATATAAAAAAGGTAAAAATAACTATTTTTTATCTGAAACATTTGAGACCATAGTTGTCAATTTGATATTGCATTGTCCCCAAATACTATGCATATTTCCTACAAACAAGGACATGTCTTATAGACCACAATACAACCAAGAAAATCAAGACATTCACACTGATACATCACATCAATGCAATTGTCACTCTCTAAGTTTCACCAATTATCTCAATAATGCATAATAAAAATATCCAGTTCAATATCACACATTGTATTTGGATGTGTCTTAGATTTTTTTATGATTAAACTCAGTTTCCATGTGAATAACCAATAATTCTAATATTTATAGTCCACCCTTTCCGCATTGGTTTGTAATGTCTCCTCTATTACACAGTACACTTTCATATACACTGATCTATTTCCAGGTTTTAATTCTATTCCAATTCTTTTTCTGTTTTAATATCACATTGTTTTAATCCATATAGTGCTATATCCAAACTACACTCTATACTGTAGTTATCATTCCCTCAAAACAACTCTTATAATCCCTTGTGTTAGCATAAACTGTGCCTATCTCCTACTTGCAACTCTACAACCTCCCAATCAACCTACTAACCAACAAAAAAATTCCCCAAAATGTTATTATTTTAAAATCCACTCAAACATCATCTTTTTCACAAGTCTTTTCTAAATCTTTCAGAGAAGAAGACTGTGTTTTTCACAGCACTCAATTAAAATCTCCATAATATCACATACTGTTAAAACTGTCTATTTACACATCTGTTTCATTCAGTATACTATGAGTTATTCAGGGTGTGGGCAGCATGTTTTCACTTTGTATTATTAAGATGTAGCACAGTAACTAGTATATAATAATGTAGTTTAGAAAGTTTAAAGAAAATCCCTAAATGATCTGTTTTTTTAAAAAACAGATTTCCATTTTACAGATGCTAGAAGCCATAGCAGTATCTTCAAAGAAAACACATATTAGAATATCTGAAAAATAAGAGCATGCCTACCTTAAGTGTCTTGATCATAGTTGGATCAGTTGACCTAACATAGAAACTCTTCAGGTAAGGTTCAAACATACCCTAAATGACAAAAATAAATATACGAATACATATAATGGTACTAATGCATTCATTTCTCTCTTAAATTATGTACTCACAATGTACATACCTTTCTTTGAATTGACATAGTTGCTATATTCTGTAGGACAATATACTGCACCTCCCTAGAAATTAAACAAGAATTTTCACTGGGTATATTTTCCAATGAAATATCTTTAAGTACATTAAAGAAAAGGAGTTAGTGATAAGTTTCATATTAAATGGAACTCAAATATAATATTGAAAAGTTTTCAGTAAATTTTAGATATTTATGCCTTATTTTAAAGTACATTTCCCTACAAACAATTAATAAGTTAGATTTGATTCATGATGAGTAAGAGTTAAAACCAATTTTATAATACTGTATTCCTAAGATGTAAAGCCAATATTGTAGCTGCTCTGAACACATGCAAGGAAGGTATTCTTAGGCCTGATGAAACAAACATGACTGCAGGGCTCATATAAACTGATTGTGTCAATTCTGCCCAGAGAAACATCATGATGAGAGAATCATTGATCGGCTGCCTCCTGCATGTCCCCTACTTGGGATCGAGCCCGCATCCTGGGCATGCGCCCTTACCAGGAATTGAATCGTGACCTCCTGGTTCATAGGTCCACACTCAACCACCTAGCCACACCAGCCGGGCCAAAAGATATTTTTAATTCCTTTGGGCTATTTGGGCTTGAGGTTTCAAAAATTCAATATTTATCATAAACTCTGAGATAAATGAAAGATACATTTTGTTTGTTCAAATATTTCCTTTGAAGGAATACAAAAGAAAACGTACATAAAACCATGTCCTACCTACTGCTACGAAGTAAACGCACTAGTGATTTAGAAATAATGCCAGCTTCAGATTTTGGTGATATGTGCCAATACAGCTGAGCAACTGCCATAACCACCTAAAAAATAAAAGCATGAAAACAATCAGAACTATGAACACTGGAGCACACTACAGTTTCAAATAACATTCTTACATATTATTTCCTTTAACTCCTACAAAATTCCTATGAAATACGATGAATATGTTACCTTTTGTAGCAGGTAATTAGTGTCCCCGCCCCAAAAATTCATGTCTACCTTCAAACATTACCTTACCTGGAAATAAGGTCTTTGCAGATGTTATTAATGTAATGATCAGGATGAGATCATACTGAATTAGGGTAGGCCCTAAATCCAATGAAAGTGTCCTTATAAGAGACAGAAAAGGACACACAGAGACACAGAAAAGAAAGCAAATTGACGACGGAGGCAGATATAAATGGTAAAGTGATAAGCCATTCAAGGAATGCCAAGAATTGTTGGTAACCACCAGAAGCTAGCAAAAGGCAGTTTTTCCCTCAGAGCCTCTAAATTAACAGCATTTTTAATTTTTTTAAATTTATCTTTATTGTTGAAAGTATTACAGATGTCCCTTTTTTTTCCATTGACCCCCTCCACCCTGCACCTGCCCCTCCTAGCCTTCACCAAACTACTGTCTGTGTCCATGGGTTATGCATATCTACACTAATAAAAGACAAACATGCAAATTGACTGTACCTTCGCTACGTCTTAAGCCACGCCCACCAGCTAATCAGAGCAACTATATGCAAATTAACCCAACCAAGATGGCGGCCGGAAGCCACGGAGCTTGAGCAAGCAGGAAGCTTGGTTGCCCCAATGATGGAGGAAGCCAAACTGCCGCGGCCGGCTCTGAGCTCCACTCAAAGCAACAAAGTTTCAATTATAGAAGATAAATAAACCCCAGATACCTGCTTTCAGCCAGCCGTGGCCACGGAGCTGGAGCGAGCAGGAGGCTGGGTTGCCCTAGGCGATGGAGGAAGCCAAGCTTCCCTCCTGCCCACCCTGGCCGGCTCTGAGCTCCACTCAAGGCTACAAAGTTTCAATTATAGAAGGTAAATAAATCCCAGAAGAAAAAAAAAGGAGAGGCTGGGAGCTTCCATTGCCGGGGGGCTTGGCCAGCCTGAAAACGGCCCTCAGCCACTCACCCAGACTGGCCAGGCACCCCAGTGGGGACCCCCTACCCTAAAGGGGGTGTGGCCAGCCTGCAAACAGCCATCAGCCCCTCACCCAGGCTGGCCAAACCTCCATGGGGTGAGGGTC
>NW_005353967.1:19034806-19044265 GCF_000412655.1 Myotis brandtii
CTGCAAACAGCCATCAGCCCCTCACCCAGGCTGGCCAGGCACCCCAGGGGGGACCCCCACCCTGATCCGGGACACCCTTCAGGGCAAACTAGCCGGCCCCCACCCGTGCACCAGGTCTCTATCCTATATAATAAAAGGGTAATATGCAATCTGACCCTAACAGCAGAACGACTGGGAATGACTGGTCACTATGACACACACTGACCACCAGGGGGCAGATGCTCAATGCAAGAGCTGCCCCCTGGTGGTCAGTGCGCTCCCACAGGGGGAGCTCTGCTCAGCCACAAGCCAGGCTGTCGGCTGCCAGTACAGCGGTGGTGGTGGGAGCCTCTCCCGCCTCCTCAGCAGCGATAAGGATGTCTGACTGCACCTTAGGCCTGCTCCCCACTGGCAAGTGGACATCCCCTGAGGGCTCCCGGGCTGCCAGAGGGATGTCTGATTGCCAGCGTAGGCCCAATCTCCCAGGGAGCGGGCCTAAGCCAGCAGGTGGTCATCCCCCAAGGTGTCCCAGAATGCGAGAGGGCACAGGCCGGGCTGAGGGACCCACTCCCGAGTGCACAAATTTTTGTGCACCGGGCCTCCAGTCTATATATATAAAAGCCTAAGTGATTGGATGACCAGACAACCGACCGGTCACTGTGACACGCACTAACACCAGAGGGCAGACATTCAATGGAGGAGCTGTCCCCTGGTGGTCAGTGTGCTCCCACAGTGGGAGTGCTGCTCAACTGACAGACAGGGTGCCAGACACCAGGCTCACACTGGCGAGTGCAGCTGTGGCAGCACGAGCCTCTCCCGCAGACACTCCCCGTGCACACCTGAGTGGCGGTGGCTGCAGGCTCAAGGGGGCCGGGATGAGCGGGAGCGGCGCAGCACCTAGCCTGGGTTTGGGCTCCTCCCCGGCTGCCTGCTGCTTCATGCACTACTTCGTGCTGTGCAGGATCGACGCGGACAATGGGCTGGAGCCCGACAAGCTGGCAGGTAAGGCCTGCCTGCGGCGGCACGGAGGTCCACTGATCCCCACAGGCCAGGCCAAGGGACCCCACTGGTGCACGAATCTGTGCACCGG
This sequence comes from Myotis brandtii, assembly GCF_000412655.1. NCBI lineage: Eukaryota > Metazoa > Chordata > Mammalia > Chiroptera > Vespertilionidae > Myotis > Myotis brandtii. The sequence goes on from NW_005353967.1 coordinate 19,035,876, forward strand.
GCCTCTAGTATGCATATAAGTTTCCTGGTTAATCACTCCCCACCCACCTGTGTCTTCCTTCTGAGATTTGTCAGTCTATTCCATGCTTCTATGTCTCTGGATCTATTTTGTTAATCAGTTTATTTTATTCATTAGATTCCACATATGAGTCAGATCATGTGATACTTATCTTTCTCTGAATGACTTATTTCGGTGGTTTTCAAAATGCAGAACCTTAAAAAGTCTTTGGTTCAAAGCCATTATAAGAATGATCAGAATTTCTCTGTCGTAAAATATGAGTACTCTGTTTTCCCTACATGCCTGTATACTTAGATCCAGAGATCAGAAGTCTAGACTTCCCAGTTACTGAAAGTATCACTTTAACATGTGACAACTGCAGAAACAGAGCTATCGAAGTTATATCACCTTGTCTTTAGCTCAGAAGATATATTAATACTACTTTATTTCTGATTGGCCTATAAAGTTGTAACAAATGTATGACAGGAGTTTTACATAAGCCTAAACACACACACACACACACACACACACACACACACACACACAGCACACAGCACCTGAGGAGGCTTGAAGTAAAAAGAGTTTCTTTTAAAACTAATAAATATTTCTTTTTAAATACAAGTTTATAAGGTCCTACAATTACTGTTGCTTGGCATTTTTGTTGTAATATAGCTTTCAGATGTTACTTGGGAATTTGAGGATATGTCTTCATTTGTGACCCACAAATACACTTAATTATAGAACAAACTCTTCTGAATTTAAAATCTTACAAAACAAAATCTCAATTAATGACTGACATAATTTACAAATCATTGATGGTGATTTTTTAAAATATTACGGCATAAAGCTCTAGGTTTCCTGAAACAAATTCTTTTTTTTTTTATTAGACATATCTTTATTAACACAGAGCAAGTTGTAGAACATTCGTTCATGCAACAAATATTTACTGAACACCTGCTTTAGCCAATGAACCAAATACTGACAAGGCCCTTGCCCATAAAAAAGAAAAGTGTAAATTTTATGTAAAACTATTTACATATATTCATATGAGCACAAACACACATATACATATGCATAAACAAACCGAAACAAATTCTTAAGGTCTCTTGTAAAAGTTGCGAATAAGGCTAAAACAAAAAATATCTATTCATAACCCTTCAGAAGTCAGTATGTGTGTGTGTGTGTGTGTGTGTGTGTATTTATTTATTTATTTATTTATATTCAAATAAGCAGGATAACAAATAACAAAACATACTGGAACAAAAAGTTAGCCAGCCACCTCTACTTGGTACACAACCAAATAAGCAGGGACCCAGAACATATTGGGACAAAAAGTACAATCTACCTCTATATGTTTCACCATTCAAGAACATTTTTGATCAGTATTTGTAAGACAAAATCAACTTCTAAGACAAAGTTAAATTAATACGTCAATTATAAAGTAGAGTTTTAGGTGGCAAGTAACAGCTACTTCACAACCATCTGGCCAAGCATATTTACAACATTAGTAAAAGAATAATTTTTTATTACTTTGCATGGTTATTTAATAATGATTCAGAAACTAAATTACTAAGTATAAGATAAAAAGTCTGCTAATTACTAACACATATATACAAAGCTCATATTCTAAATTCTCAAGCATCAAAAAACAAAAGTAATTCACATGAAATTCCTCATTTTCAAAGTTTTTGCTAATTCATAAGAATATTTTAATTGAAAAATTTTAATAAAATGTTTAACTTGAATCCATCAAGCCTTTAGCTATAACTTCCAGTTAATAGGAAATGCAGGTTATGGAAGAAAAAATTAAATAGCACTCTATATAGGAATCAATCAAATAAACACAGAAGAACATCCTGCAAGAATTGAGAGGTATAAAAAAGGGATAACAAGCAAGTGAAATGTAGCAGATACTGATTTAGATGAATCACTTATAAAAGATAATTTCAGATAAGTTGGTATTAAATGAGATGAAACTTTATTGAAATAGAAAGGTGGAGAGGACTAGAAAATAAACAGGTTAAAAATACTACATACAGTATGATTTCTATCTTGATTTAAAAAATATATATGTATAGACATACATATATGATAATATATGTATATTTATGCAGAAAAAAGATCTGGAAGAAAATACATTAAGATATTGTGATAGTGAGTTCTTAGTGATGGGAATGTGATGTTTCTTTGTTTTTAGTTCTGCTAGTCTGCATTTTCTAATTTTCTATTGTGCATGTATATTCTAAAAATAAAGAATTATTTAAAATAAAAAGGTTAAAATAAATAAAAAATTAGGATATAGATACAGATTATTTTTAATAGTTATTTCTATCAGTTAAAATTTACTATGTATAAGGTATTATGTTAGGTACTTTTATCAAGTAAATACAAATATAGACTGATATCACATTATGTACCCACAACTACAAACTAGCAATAGAGAAACATACATAGTCTTCCAATCAGCTCAGAAACATCTTGAGCTCATATCTTAGGAAAAACCAATTAACAAAACCACAAAAAAGTAAATCAAGTCCAACAGGCATACAACTATCAAACCAAGTAATATCATCAAAACTTTTTTTATATAAAGAAATAAGCAAATGCTCCATTAGCACACTCAAATATAAAGACTTGTTTACTGAACTTACATACTTTTAGCCATAAAATCTGTGAGAATTATTTCTTAAAATTATGTTCACATACCGCTGCATTTCTGCTCTGAAGCAATGGTTTTGTATTCCGAATTAAAAGCCTATGGTCTGGATCCATAGTATAAGCCTTCTTTCTCTTGTCAGCCTTTTCTTTCTGTTCCTCATCAGACTCATAGAAATTCTTTTCGTTGTCCTCTAGACCATCATCCTACAGGAAAGAAATCCAATCCTATGTTTAGTTCAGACTCTGAACAGCCCAAACATTGCAAAAAGAAAAAATTTTAGAACTTCTACAATATGATAATATTTTACTGTACAACAAAACTGTTGAGGTGATTTCAAAATACTTGCTACTTATATAAAGGTCTTGATTTTTCTCATATTTTATAACACAGTAACTGTCCCTTAGTGCTATAAATGATACTTCTTTTATATTATACAGAAAAACTCTAAAAATATTAAATCCTCATATAAATACCCATAGCTACCCAAAGGGAAAAATCTGACAATTAGATTCTAACAAAGCCTATAATATGAGACTACCTAAAACCTGAAAACTGTTTCTATAAATTACCAGCCACTCTGTAATTGATCAATGGGTCAGAAAAAAAAAGGATAATTTTTTGAACTGCAACACATAAAGGAAATCATAATAAAGCTTGACAGGTTTACAACTAGTGATTAAGTAGGTCCCTATGTTGTCAAGAAAGACTCAGTTTGAGCTTTAGGTATATCCATAATAGTTGATTCTGTTTTTGTCCTTTTTATTTGAAGTTTTTATTATCTTAGACAGTAAAATCAATCTATAGGCATTTAGTCTTAAAAATAAACAAAAAAACCCACAAAAATAATATCTACCTGGATCAACTACTATTTAGAGGTAATTTCTGTTATCAAGTTTCTGAAACGTACTTTCTACTTCTGAGAGAATGAAGTAGATATACTGTTCCCTACTTTTCTCACGAAGTACAACCAGAAACCCAAGATATTATATATAAAACAAGCATTAGAAAAAGGAAAGGCAGAGAGCAGAAGAGTGAGTAGAGACCTCAGGACCCAAAGAATAACTATAGGGAGTTCCTTAGGCTTTCATTTTTATCTCATATTTAAGACTGGGTGCTAGAGAAGCAGGTAACCCAGAAACACCAATAAGAACAGATTTAAAAAACAAAATAAAACAAAACACTTCCAAAAGTCTGCCCTATGTTGCCAAAGGACCAAGAAAGGGATGGTCTAGCAAGAAAACAACTTTTTAATAAAATAACTGCTCTATTGCAGCCAACACTAGAGAAAATACCATGGTCCCATACCTATCCTCATCCACGAAGGATGAAAGGGAGAGAGTAGACTTCTACCCTCACCAGACTGTAATGAGATACCCCAATCATCCCACTGTGGTGGTATCAGAAAAGGACAAGACAGCACTGAGACTTTAATTCTCACCAGGAGTTAAGTGAGGCAGCCCAATGGTTCAGTGGAGACCAAGGGGGGAGCTTGGACATTCAAGCTCACCTATAAATAAGGAGGTGACCTTATCCCTCCTTACAAAGCTAATGCAAAAGGGATGCTTACTGGACACTCAGAACCTGCAGCACCCAGTAGTAACAAGGACACACCACTCTGTGGTGTTAGTGGAGGATACATGTATACAGAAATGATGCACTTCTATTGCTCCCAGACAAAGAGTTATCAGGGAAGTATTAGTGGGGAGCCAGAAATCACACATTCACTCACAGTAACAATAATAACCACAACCTCTGTGACAAACAATGGAGGCTGAGAGGAGAACCTAAACTTTACCATGACCTGCAATAATAACAAGGTATTTACCTCAGTTTGAATAAGATCAAGAATTTCATAATACCCACAATTTCCATGTCCAATCAAAAATCGCTCTTCATTCCAAGAGCCCAGAGGATCTCAAACTGGATGAAAAATGATAACCAGTAAATCCCAACATCTGAGAAGTGGGGTGCTGCTGTAATAAATACCTAAAAATGATGAAGTGGTTTTAAAACTGGGTAATGGGTAGAAGCTAGAACAATTTTGATTTGCATGTTTAAAAAAACCAAGATTGCCTTGAAGAGACTGTTGGTAGGAATATGGATGTTAAAGTTGATTCTCATGAGGTCTCAGATGGAAATGAGGAAAATATTACTAGAAACTGGAGGAAAGGCAATCCATGTTATAAGGTGGCAAAGAATTTGGCTGAACTATGTTCTAGTGTTTTGTGAAAAGTATAAGTTAAACGTGATGGATTTGAATATTTAGCTGAGGAGATTTCTAAGCAAAGGGTTGAAGGGTCAGCCTGCTTTCACCTTGTTACTTACTGTAAAATGAGAAAGATAAATTGAAAAAATTTAAGCAAAAGTTAGCCAGAACTTGAAGATTTAGAAATTTCTCAGCCTATCTTTTTGGCAAAAGTCAAGAAAAAGTCTTCAGAAAAGAATGCCAAGGGTATGTCTAGAAAATCATTTGATAAAAGAGATCATGGGTACGACTCATGGATTTAATAGAGATGGAATTTTACTTGCAGAGACACTGCCAATTGGACTAAAGGGGAGAGATAGGACAAAATAAAGGAGGGCTGTCAGACTTCTGAGATTCCACAGGACAGGACAGTGTGAGGACACAGAGAGAAGACATCTATAAGCCAAGGAGAGAGACCTCAGGAGAAATCAAATCCACAAACACCTCGTACTGGACTTCCAGCCTCTAAAATGATAAGAAATAGATTTCTGTTGATTGAGCCACCTAGTCTGTGGTATTTTGTTATGGCAGCTCTAGAAAACGAATACGTACAGATATCAACAAACTATTCACCAAAGAGATATACAAATGGCAAAAAAAAAAAAAAAATCCCACCAGCAAACATGAAAAAATAATCAACTTCATTAGCTATTAGGGAAATGCAAATGAAAACCAGAGCAAGATATCACCACACACCTATCAGAAATTTTAAAAATAGTGACAAGACCAAATGATGGTGAGGACGTAGAAGAAAGTGATCACTCATACATGGCGGGTAAGAATGCAAAAGGTTACAGTCACTCTGGCAGGTTGGCAATTTCTTACAGAACTAAACCTTTAATTACTGTATATCCCAGTAATTGCACTCGTGGGCATTTATCACTTGGAAATGGAAATTTATTCTCATACAAAAACCTGCACACAAAATATTCATAGCAGCTTTATTCTTATTAGCCAAAATGGAAACAACCCAGATGTCCTTCAATGGATGAATGGTTAAACAATTGGTTAAACATCTATGCCATGGAATACCACTCATAAATAAAAAACCGTATTACTGATACACACAACTCTGATTAACCTCCAGAGAAGTATGCTGAAAGAAAAAAATTAATCCTAAAAGGTTACATATAATTCCATTGATATAATGTTTCTGAAATGGCAACATTATAGAGATTGAGAAACAATTAGTGGTTGCTAGGGATTAAGGGTTGCAGGGTTAAGCACAGGGAAGAAAGTGGGTTTAGTTATAAAATGGCACCATAAAGAATTCTTGTGATGGCAATGTTCTGAATCTTGACTGTATCAATATTCTGGTTGTAATCATAGTTTTCCAAGATGCTCCCATTGGAGGAAAATGAGTAATGTTATACAGATATCTCTGTATTATCCTATATAATAAAAGCCTAATATGCTAAGTGTCTGGTAGTCCAGTCATCCGTTCAACCAAAGAGTAATATGCTAATGATATGCTAAGGCCGCACAACTGCTCACTATGACGTGCACTGACCACTAGGGGACAGTCAACCAGTCAACCAGTCACTATGACATGCACTGAGCACCAGGGGACAGACGCTCTGACCGGTAGGTTAGCTTGCTGCTGAAGTCCGGCCGATCAGGACTGAGAGAGACAGGCCAGCACACCCTGGAGTCCTCCTGCAGCTCCTCCCCTGGCTGGCCAACTTCCCGCATCCCTCCCTGGCTGGCCAACCTCCCGCGTCCCTCCCCAGCCCTGTGCACCAGTGGGGTCCCTCAGCCTGGCCTGTGCTCTCTCGCAATCCAGGACCCCTCAGGGGATGTCGGAGAGCCAGTTTTGGCCAGATCCTGCAGACCCCACTGGTGCACGAATTTGTACACCGGGCCTCTAGTTTCTTATAACTATATATAAATCTACAGTTATCTAAAATAAAAAGTTTTAATAAATAAAACTAAGGGAAAAATTAGTAAATCACATAAAATCTATTTGTACATATTTATTATTATAACAATAAAAGAAATTACCTAAGCCCTGGCCTGGTGACTCAGTTGGTTGGAGCATTGTCCTGTATACCAAAATTCCCAGTCAGGGCACATACCTAGGTTGTGGATTCAGTCCCCGGTTGGGGTGCTTACGGAGGCGACCAATCGATGTTTCTCTCTCACAGTGATGTCTCTCTCTCTCTCTCTCTCTCTCTCTCTCTCTCCTTTCCTCACTCTTAAAAAAATCAATGAAAACATATCCTTGCATAAGGATTAAAAAAAAAAAGAAATTATCTAAAATGTCATACTTTAGTTTGCTTGTTGTTGGTTGTTGGTTTTTTTAATATTACGTTGTATGAGTTCTTTATATATTTTGGATAGCCCTTTTATCACATGTATATTTGTAAATATCTTCTCCCATTCAGTAGGTTAGGGCTTCAATGAATAGGTTTCAGGAGACACAAACATTCAGTTCATATATACCACAGCAATATATTGGTAGAACATCTGACACTGGGTTAGATGTCCCTGACAAGACCACAGCAGGTAGGTGATGAGCATGATCACAATCACTTAGTTAAAATAGCTATTCAATATGAATATCATACCTTATGAGAGAAATACATTCAGTAGAAAAATGTCATATGTAATAAAAATTTAAATTTAATATTTGTTGCAAAAAAAAATGAAAGGAAAAATCTCTTTCCCCCCAAATTGGGTCTATGTAAAAAAAACCACCCAAGGATATGAATACTGGCTTGGAGACTCTTTTTCCTTCTGTGAGGTAACTGCTATGCTCTTCACTTTACATGTTTTATACCATAGGCCAGTGACCACTATACCACACAGGTAGAAGTGTGGGTTTGAGGACCATTGAACACTGAATCTCCCTCAATACATCACAATTACAGAAACACCTGTGCCCAGTAACTTTGTGTTGAGCCACTATGAAAATTCAGTGTTCAATTGCCCACAACACTCCTCATTTCTTATGACTATATGTTCAGCTCCAGAATATAAAAAAACACGTTTTCTGAATGCAGGAGTTTTCAAATTTTTGTAACTGAGGAATCTGGATGATCTACAAAAGGCATTTTTCCAAATTTCTCTGAAATAAAATATACTCATGTTGAATTTAGGCCTAAAGGTTCCAAGGCATCAGAAAAAAGGGTCCCAATTATATGAAAACTAACTAATCTCTATCTAAAGATGGAAAATAATTGCTTTTTGTTAAGCAGAATGCATTTTACAGTGGTTCTCATTCAATCAGAGTTTTAACTTTATGAGTTATACCTCATGAACTTACAGTTTCAGCCCGCACTAATGGAATAGCTTGATTGTATTAACTCTCTGATTTTAGGAGCCAACAACATAAGTTAAAAAAAAATCCAATCAAAAATAAATAGATCCTGAGGCATAGAAGCATGGAACAGATTGTGGAATCTCAGAGGGAAGGTGGAGGTGGGTGGGTGGGAAGAGATCAACCAAAGGACTTGCATGCATATATGCATAACCCATGGACACAGACAA
>NW_005353967.1:19044343-19071961 GCF_000412655.1 Myotis brandtii
GGCACAGAAAATGGGGGGTGGAGGGGAATGAGACATATAATACTTTCAACAACAAAAATTTAATTTAAAAAAATGTACACAATGGCAATAGTCTCATTAAAAGTATCAACCAAAGGACTTGTATGCATGCATATAAGCATAACCAATGGACACAAAACACTGGGGGGTAGGGGAGGCTGGGAGAAGGCCAAGGGGGAAAAAAAGGGAGACAAATGTACTACTCTTTGTAATATTTTAAGCAATAAAAAAATACTCAGTAAAAATAAATAAATAAATAAAATTAAAAAGTATATGAATAAAAAAGGTAATTATTTAAAATAAGAACATAAATAATAAGGAATCTTTAAAATGAATGCTTCATAACTAATGGAGGCTTCATTTCAATATCATCAGCACATGGTCCATAGTTTCACATTAAACTGTACACTGAACCCTTCATCAATAGTTGCCTGAAAGAGTGCTCAAAAACTTTTTATTCACATTGTAAAGCATGATTCTACCACAACTCTTCACTATTTTGGTTTTTAAAAGTTCCACAGAATAGTAAGATTAAAAAACAGTCCACTAGCAAGAAACAAAGCAAAATTTACAAAAAAAAAATTAACCCATAAAATTAAAATTCAACAAAAAAAATCATCTCTAACACTTAGATCCTTTAAAACAGGACTTAAATGTGAAGTTTTGAACTCTTTCCCAAAGTGCCTTTGTATTTTCAAAAAACTGCTAATCAAGAACTATGTACAATATATGAATTTTGTGTTCTGATGAGTTCATATTTTATACCTATCCCTAAAAAACTTAAGAAACTTATTTTAAAAATACTTTAAACAAAATTCTAAACTTGGAACTTTCTTATACCTACAAAGGGTTTTATCATTGAAGTACTAATACATTGAGAGAAATAAATGTAGATGAATCACTCCAAATTTCAAAAGGCATACATACTGCCACCAGAAATATATTTTGGGTTCATATGCAAAAAGAACTGTGAAGTTATACAGTTTTAAGTTCCAAATTAATAAAGTATTTTGATATTTCTCGCAAAACTGTCATCTCCTTGAGAAAGTTCAACTTTAATGAGATAGATTAATAAAATTAGAAACATTCCTGTCAGACCCAATGCCGGAGTTTTATTTCAGTTTATAATTAATGCCACTAAAAGCTTGTTTTTTTGATCACTTTTAAAATTTACTTGATGTTTTATAGCACTATTTAAAGTCCATTACTTCTACAAAAACAACTTTAGTCTTAGAGATTTATACTTATGCTTCAAGTATTCTCCCATAATAGCCTGAATGACACAAAGAAAATATTAAAGTAATTTTATGTCCTTGAAAATTATACAAACTTGACCTAGAATAAAAAAACAACCCACTAGGACTGCAAAGAGTAAGGTAAATTTAAGAAAATAAAAATGCAAATATGCATTTTAGCAGTCTCTTGAATTTATTAACCTAAAAGGTTTAATTTCCATTTTCCTGCATCAGCTTTATTTATAAAATGTCATGCCCTATAAATACGCTGTTATTTTCTATAGTCAAGCACCCTCTTAACAAATCTTCTCATTAATATGTAAATTTAAAGTCAATCGGTCTTCTCCCTGACAGTCCCATGAATTCCTAGTGCTCTGTATAATCGGCTTTGACTTGGCATCCACTATTTATCATCAAAGATGTCAGTTAGAAAAATTATAGAAAATGCACTGCAATTGATATGACTGAAATCTACTTTGTCAACACTTAATTGTTCCTCAATTCATACATTTACATATAAACAGCCTAAATACTGATCTATAATGATGCAAATAAACTAAATTAAAAATCTCTTTTGCCTCTGAAGAAGCCTATTTGTATATGATGTGTTCATTTGAGAACTTACTGACAAATGCATGTACATCAGCTCATCTCAAAAAGTATTTCCACTAATTTTTAATTCCTCAAAAAAGAATTGTGCTACCTTTCAAGCCCATAAACACAATTCTTATAAACACTGTTTTAAAGAATTCAATGAGAAATATTACCTCTATTTGTGAAAAGCAAATTTAATTGTGGTTGTTAGCTAATTGCGATCTGAGTATTATGGATTGGGGACTTCAATATTAGCTTTGACTGGAACATAATAAGCAAACACATAGAAACTTATTAAAGTAAACAAAAGGATATTCTTAAGCAGTTCTTTACTTCATGGTATGCTTTTTACATGAGAAGTGAAAAATGAGAGCAGATATAAATCCCAAATACTTCTCAGTTCCTTCCAGGTATGATCAATCATTGCTTTATAATTCAGTTTGCCAACTTTTAAAATTAAAATCACCATATGGAGTCCTTAAAAGTTGGATGCAACTTAAAGTCTAGGCCAAAAAGTCTTCAAGTCTAAAAGTGGCTGGCCTGCTCACTCAAAAGTTTCTCTATAAAACAGAACTGTAACTAGGCAGAGAAAGTCTGAGATGGGGTAAGTGAAAGAGTGAGCATAAACATGGTCTAAATCAGTGGTTCTCAACCTGTGGGTCGCGACCATCGGAAAACACATATAGCATATCAGATATTTACATTCCGATTAATAACAGTAGCAAAATTACAGTTATGAAGTAGCAACAAAAATAATTTTATGGTTGGGCATCACCACATGAGGAACTGTATTAAAGGGTCGCGGCACTAGGAAGGTTGAGAACCACTGGAAATGATGATAATCCATTTGAACTTTATTTTTGTACGATGTATTTGTACTAAAAATCTAACATCTTTGACAATCAATACATACATGTATTGATTTCAGAGAGGAAGGGAGAGGGAGAGATAAAAACATCAATGATGAGAGAGAATCATCAATCCACTGCCTCCTTGCATGCTCCACACTGGGGATTGAGCCAGCAACCGAGGGTATGTGCCCTGACCGGGAATCGAACCTTGACCTCCTGGTTCATAGATTGACACTCAACTACTGAATCACAATGGCTGGGCAACAATCCCTTACTTTTAATGATACCATAAAGGATGACCTTTCAAATCTTTTCCACTGGTAATAAACAAAACATATGTGTATCCAAAGAGATACAAGCCTGTTATCTTGATTATTTGTGGGTGAACTGGTATCATTTTAAATTAATAAAGTGAAATGTGTTATCTAAAGTAAAATTTATAACCACTAGAACAAATGAAGTTAAATGGTTGCCAGTAATTGGATCTAAAGGGTCTACCAAGATGTTATGAAAAGGATGCCACTTATTTCACAATGTTCTTGAATTGCTTCTATGTTTTTAAGAATATATACAATTATACAGTGGGGCCTTGACTTACGAGTTTAATTCGTTCCGAGACCGAGCTCGTTAAGGAGCTCGTTAACTCAAATTACTCTGTCAACTCAATGCAAAAAATCGGCCGAGAGACAGCTGGTATCTCAAAAAACTCATTAGTCGGGACACTCCTAAGTCAAGGCCCCACTGTAGTTAGCTAAACCCTTACTCTTCTATTTTACTGGGGGGTTTTCTTTTCTTTTAGCCCAGGAATCTTTCTAAAGGAAATTATATGCAAAGCTGCATTTGAAAGGCAGGCAAAGGCGAAGCCTGCTCGGTTTGGAACAGTCGGACTCTAGAGCACCACCCCCTTGGTTGGTCCAGTGGCAGTACCACAGCATCTAGGGCAGAGGAGCACACCTGAAAACTACTGAATTAGTCCATTAACCACATAATTTAGAATAAAGCCTAGGTCAGATTGCAAATAAGTGGCAAAGATAAGAAATTATTTAGCCCAATTCCAGTGTACTAGGACAATGACCAGAGTTTCATCTCATGTTTGTAATAATACTAGTAACTAAGGTTCACAGCATTAACATGTAAAAATAAAGAATGCATATAGTACCAATTTCTTAAATTATCTGTCAAAAGAATAAATATATATGTAGTATAAAAGTTAACTTCTTTGTTTGGCAAATAGCTTCAAACATGAATTTTATCTAAAATGAAATTAAATTCAAGAAACATAAATAAATAGACAAACTACAAAGACATATTTTTAGGAGATACGGTAAAGAATGTATATATTTTAACTCCAGTTTTTACATAGTGACAAAGCAAAGGATCATTTGCATAAAGCTACTAAAAGTAATTTGATGCTGACAGGAAAGTACAATAAAAAGTTTTATTAAATAGTGACAGTGGCTAAGTAAGAAAATTACCTATAAAACAGGGGGAAAAAATCTGAATAGCAATCTGGAAAAGTGCTGGCTGAAATTAAACAACTAGCTATTAGCAACAAAAATCTCTTGTCAAAGTCACCATTTACATTAAAGGGCCAAGACATTTACAGCATGGACATGTTGCTTAATCCAGCACAAATGCCATCAAAAGTTTACTTTGCTAAATGATAAAATTAACTTTATAAAATAAATGCACAGATGGTTAGTAAAACTGCATCAATTTAAGAGCCCTATGTGACATGACTTTTATATATGGATAATTCAAAATATACTTCAATTTTTAAGCAGAATAAGCTAAAGTTTTATACACTATACCATTAAATATATATCATCTAATGACAAAACAATAACCAATTATCCCTGCATTTATATCGGTTTCCTGCTTTCTAAAAGAACATGAGAAAAACAAGATCTCCTTAAATACACAGATTTCTATAACTTACTACTCTTAATTTTCATACACATTTTTAAAGTGCATCCATTTTCTTAGTATATTTTGTAAGTGGAAGATTACCCAACACTTACCTCTTTCCAAGGACTGACAAACTGAGTACGAGCATATCGAGTCAGCATGTGGATTATGACAACCTGTCCCCACTCTTCTACATCAACTAGTAAATTACATAGCTTGCGGTAATTCTTGTGAATCAAATCTATTCTATCTGGGCATACTTCTTCAAAAGCCATCACAACACTGCCAGCTACCAGCTGGAATAGAAAGAAATAGTAACTCATTAAAAAAAAAAAAGATTTCCCACCGTCAAAGATTCTACTCAGGCATTACAGAGGCGCAATCAGTATTATGACAATCAATGTTTAAAATATTCAGTCACTCAATAATAAATGATTACACATGTTTAAATAACAAATTTTAAAGTGTCACGCCCTAAAAGAATAATTTTAAGAGTTGTAACATGTCTACAAAACTAATAATTTTCTGAAATATTAGTATTAGAAATTGGGGTAATTTTTTATTTCATGAGGTTAAACTTCTACAAATTGTTCACATATGGATTAAATATAATCATCATGCACATTTTTTCATTTTTAAAGCTAACCTAAATTATAATCTAAAGATTCATTATTTAGTACATGACAATATTCAGAAAAAGAATCAAGACAATAACCATGACCACATATCAGTTTACAATGAGAATGACAATAATTTCACAATGAATGTATCTTAAAATGTGAATGAGAAACTCATAAATGTTTTTGAAACAAAAGCACTTTCATATCTTACACATTTTAATCCACCTGTTTTACCAATATAGTTTACTTACAAAGAAAATGCAGGCTAAAATTTTAGTACAGTTTTATCACTTATGTGCTTAAATTGAAATAATGTATTACCAACAAAAGGCAGCTTTCTCTAAGACCAATTAATGAACCATAAATGCTGTTTTTGGAATTCTTATGCTTTTGCAAAGTGGTGAAATCAAGACTTCTTTGGTATAAAAATACAAGCTGAGCAAAATATATGATACACAAATACTTCTATACATGTACAAAATAAATTAATATCATATTCTTTCTGAACACTAGGGATCTTCATTTTAGTGTCTAAAATTTCCCCAATGACTTACAATACACAATTAAGTAGAAATATAACTTACTGAAGTAATATACTGAAACGGTACTTTTTGAAAAATATTAGATACAATGATATTCATATTTTTAATGTTTGTCCCTCTACTTGGCTGACATTTAGTTTATTAATATGCAACCAACAATACAATTGAAAGAAAACAGCTCAGAATATAGACTTGCTATTATGCTAAACAAGTTTCCAGTCCTGTGGGGATTTTATGAATTACCAATCAGTATCAACGTGAAGCTGCATTTATTGACTCCAGCCCTGCCCATGTATTGGCGCCTGCTGGTCTCAGCATGTATGCACCTCAATTGAAAAAGCAAAGAATTGACTATTTGTGTGAACTATATAAAACTGTATTACACATATAATTTTCTATTTGCTATTGATATGGAAAGGAAGTTAAGTTAGTGTTTTCAACTTTACATTTTGATGTCTTTTTCATAAATTGCTCTTTAAAAATTATATTCTGTGATAATCATATTTCAAAAGGACAGAATTAATATTTTAAAATCTCTTAAAGCAAATAAGTTTATAGCATCAAACTATAGAATGACTTAGCAACTGTGAAATATATCTATTATATATGTTTCATACATAAGCATATATGTATCAATTGGTAAAAGGTGTTCAAGTACAAAAATAAATAATACCACTTAGAATAAAATAATCCATGGGATTGAAATAATAATTCAACGAACTTTAAATTTAAGAACTGTGTAAAATCAATTTATTTTGCCTAAGCCTAGAGGTTTTTTTTTTTTTCAAATTGTTTGGTAGATACCAAATAACTAAAAGAAAAATCAGCTACCACATGGTATTAAATCTATTAAACCAAGAGCTATAGACACAAAATAATTCTTAAGTACTAACAAAGAAGATGAAAAATGAAAGAAAATAATTACTTAAGTACAAATAAAGTTTAAGGAAACAGATAAATAATTAGGAAGGATGTAAAAAAAATACCTTTGCAAAATAAAACTGGCTATCTTAGATATTTCATTGTATAGTTTTAACAAACTTACCCTAGGTTAAAACACTGCCAGAAGAATTGATAATTAGGGTCTGTTAAATGTTCAATACTCTATAAAACTCCCAGAATTAAAATAAAATGATCCACTCAGATTTTAAAACCAAAAATATTAGTTTCCCAAAAAAAGACAGTTAATTTCTATCCCACTGTGTCAATAGTAGCTGTTTATATAAGGAGAAAAATAAATCACTCCAACAAAACTAGCAATGAGCTCATCAAATTCAAATGCAGTTTTCCATTTATGTATTTTTTATATTAAAGCAATAAACATGGTTCATTTATCTTCCCTTGGTTGCCACGTTTTTCTGTGCTGTTGCTATGAACTTCAGCCATTAGCTGTGCTCCAAGGTAAACTACATGAACCATCAACAAAAGTGACACCCCATCTATGGAGTTCATATTTTCTCCAGATTATCTATGCTAGTTGACAAGCTGGTAATGAAAAAAATCACACTAAGCAAATGGTTCCACTAATAACAATAAATTTTCTATAAAATTATGAAGGGTACAAAACGTTTCCTTGCATCTATTTTGTCATGAATTCTAATTAACGTTGCAAAAACCTGAGAGTGCTGGGTCATCACAAGAAGTGCATCAAAGTTTGATTGATAATATGGTATAAGCTGGCCAATGCTGCCAAGATTTTCTTCTCTTAAATTAATGGCCATCCAACCTGCCCTAATCATACAGCCCAAATGATATTCCCCTTCTTATTTCAATTTTCTTGAGGCATGGAAAATGGGAAAGATCCGTCATTTATCTTCTAATAGCTGGATAATAGATCTATCACAACAAAACATCTGCACAAACTCAGAGGTGTGGGGGTTTTTTTGCCCACAACAGTGAGGCTTTTACCAACATTAAATCAATAACTTAGAAAATGGTGTCTTATCCTCACAGCTTAGTTATGAACTAACAATATACTCATTAAACATCATTTTGTAGCTAAATTAAGTAGTGGAAACTTTTGCATGATAAAAATAAACAACTCAGTTTTTCAGTAGCCCTGGTTCAAATTTATTTTCCTAAGTAACTCTCTTTTCTATTAGAAAGTTAAATGCCATCAAAAGAATTTCTTTAAAATTAACCTAAAAGGAAAAACAAATAAGTACCAGCCTGCTTTTGAGGTGTACTAAATAAGAGACACTGTCCACTGCTATACTTAACTTGCTCAACAAATATGGATTTCTGCATTAAAAAAGTGTTACAAATTTAAAAAATGAATTTATAACTGAAAATCAGGAAAGGTTTATAGTAAAGAAGTGTTCAGGATATTTTAAATAGAGAAAATAGGATGAAAATGGTAAATGTAGGAATATAAAATAAAGAAATTATATAAAGAAAATTTGTAATGATTGATTGGGGAATATAGATAAAATATTCCCTTTTAATTTCATTGACTGTAGTTATGAGGTTTCTAGTATAGTTTTTAAAAATTTACAGATTATTCAAACAACAGTTAGGTAAGTAACACTAACATGTTCTTCCAGTTATATTACCATAACTATATTCCTAAACCCAAAGTGATTTATTTTTAGGAAAGAATTAGTCATATGACAAATATTGGTCTTTCTCTAGTAAAAGGGAAAAGCCAATCTATTATATTTTAATATGTATATATTCCACCTTTCCTTAAAGTGAGAATTATAGAACTAGTTCTCTTTGAGACTTATCTCAATTGTAAGAAAATCTTCTTAAGCTAAAATAAGCAACAGCACGGCTGACGTGGCTCAGTGGTTGAGTGTTGACCTCTGAACCAGGAGGTTACGGTTCAATTCCCAGTCAAGGCACATGCCTAGGTTGCAGGCTCAACCCCCCAGTGGGGGGCGTGAAGGAGGCAGCTGATCAATGATTCTCTTTCATCACAGATGTTTCTCTCTCTCCCTCTCCCTTCCTCTCTGAAATCAATAAAAAAATATATTTTTTAAAAAAATCAACAGAGGTTAAATGAAGAAAACTTTTTAAATATATTAAAACCTTTCAAGTTTATACTTATCAGCAGCAACAGCAATGTCATCATAATAATGATCCCAAGAAGCACTGCTGATAACGAAGACATTCTTTTTCACAATGTGGAAATAAGTTGGACCTGTTTCATTTAATTGGGAAATTTTTAAACAAACATGGTTTAGAATTCTTACTGATTTTTTTTAAATCCTCACCCAAGAATATTTTTTCCACTGATTTCCAGAGAGAGTGGAAGGGAGAGAAAAGGGGGAGAGAGAGAGAAAAAAAAAAGCAGCATCAATGCATCAATTAGTTGCCTCCTCCATGCATCCCTACTGGGGTTGAGGGACCTGCAACCCACGTAACATGCCCTGGGCTGGGAATCAGACCCACAACCCTATGGTCTGTGGGCTGATGTCTAACCACTGAACAAAACCAGCCAGGGCAGAATTCTTATTGATTTTAAATGTCAATGCTGACATTATTAATTTGGGGGAAAGAAGAAATATAGCTGTCTTCCTTCAATGAAGTATTACATGCAACAAGCAAAAGTAGTAACAAAGATAAGATCCATAAATATCTGTATAGATCTCAGAATATTTTCATTCTATCTATAAGAGATTATAATCATACAAAGGAAAAAAAAAAGAAGACATTCTCAAAACTAATTTAAATACTACTAAAACCTGGGTAAATCTGAATTTTCCATTCCAAACCAAGAAAAACTAAAGATGTAAACCTATGTCCTAAGTATAATTAAAACTCAGAGAATCTCCAAACTTCAAATTTCATGTAAGTAGAAAAGTCAATCCCAGAGAGTTATCTTTCATGCTTATGTCACAAAACTTCACAGAGACCTATGTCAGTCTGATAAAATTGCCCAGAACAAAGCAGACAGGAGTTGGTGGTAGGTATAATAGCAACAGCAGAGAGAGAACCCTAAGTGTGAAAATACTGCAAATGATTCCTGGTGGATCAAAGCAGATTATGAGGAAGGATGCTTTACAGACGAGGAAAAGGAGCACCTTAGGAACTGAAAGGTGACAGAAAAAAAAAAAAAGGAAAAAATTCAGGCTCCTAGAAGTAAAAAATAATAATAATCAAAATAATCTTAGGACATATATCCCTTTCCATGGATGCCCTTCCTATAAAAAAGCAAAAACAAAACAAAAAAAGCCACCTAATTTTTTTAAAAAAACATACTTCGCTATTCTGCTATTCCGCTATTCTGACAGAGAGTGCTCTTATACTAGAAATTTTGCAAAGTTCCTCAAACTCACATCACCAACCCTATTAAAAAAAAAAGTAAAGATGCAAGTAATGTGTAAGTACTAAAAACAGAAAATCAAAACAATTCAACTGATGAAAATTACCCACAAAATAATCAATGATGAAGCAAAAGAAAACTAACAACACTCCAAATGAGTAAGCACCCTCACAGCAGCATTTGGAGAATGGAAAAATTACATGAAACAGAAATTCAAAAACAGAGAACAGAAATGAACAAGAGACATCAGAAATAAAGCCGGAGTTGATCGAAAACAGGTAAGAAACAGAAAAAAATCAGACATGATGATTAAATTGCAAAGTGCCCGACATTAAGAAATGTGGCTCACACTATCCACCATATATTTAGTTATTAGCTCTGTTCCAGAATTAAGAGAAAGTGTTGTTTCAGAATTGCTAATGTACCTCTGTGGGGAGTAGTAAGACGGAGACAACTGAGTTAAGCAGTGGTGTAGAGTTGCATTTTATCTTGGTCTTACTTTTATGCTATTATAAATTGAAATTGCTTTATCACTATATAATTGAACTTGCTATATTGGCATATAAGAAAGCTATTGATTTTCTGTATGGTAATTCTATAACCTGCTTTTCTATGAACTCTTTTTTTGTTTGATTTAGTTTTGTTCTTCATTCTTCATGGTTTATTCTAGAAAATGAATATCATCAGCAAAGAGAAGTTGTTGTACTTCCTTTTTTCTAATTCCTATGACTAATTTTTCTTGTATAATTATATTGGCTTATACCTTTAGTACAATTTTTATTAGTAGTGGAGAAGGTGGGTATCCTTGCCTTGTGTCAATCTTAATGCCTATAATATGTCTGCATTAAGTAACATGTTGACCCTGAGGATTTTCTGTTATCTTTGAAATATATTTATTTATTAAGCAAAACTATACATGTTTATCTCTTACATTATACCAAATATTATAAAAGAAATACATTGAAGATTCCTGCTACATCACAGGTTAAAAGAAATTTGCTGGATGGCCTAGGAATAAAATCTCCAAGTATAATCTCATGTATAATACAATATTTTTAAAAATATATATTAAAACCTCATTAAAGGAATTAAAATGTTCAACAGAACATATTCACTTAATATAAAAACAAAGCAGTAAAGAAGGAATGAAGAACCAAAAACAAGTAAAATAGCTTTAAATTCAACTCTATCAATAATAACATTAAATGTGAATGGATTAAGTAATCTAAGCAAAAGGCACATATTCAAAACTGGATTAAAAAACAAAATCCAACTATATGCTGTCTACAGGAGATACACATTAAATTAAAAAATACCAACAGGTTGACAGTAAAAGCAAGGAAAAAGATATATCATGTAAACAGCTACCATAAAAAAGCTGGAGTGGCTGTACTTATAAAGGACAAGATAGACTTTAAAACAAAAAGTATTACTAGAGATAAATGGACATTTTATAATGACAAAAGGAAGAAAAAAACAATTATAAACATAGATGCACCAAACATCAGAGCTCCTAAATATATGAAGTAGATTCTGACAGAATTTAAAAAAGAAATAGATAGTTCTACAATAATACCAGTAGACTTCAATACTCCAATTTCAATAATGGATAAAACTACCAGGCAGAAAATCAAACAAAGAAACAGAAGACTTGAACAATACTATAAATTAATTAGGCCTAACAGACATAAAACACTTGAACATAAAACATTCCACCCAACAACAGAATACACATTCTTCTCAAGTGCAAATTGAATATTCTCCATGATAAATCATACACTACACCAATCAACAATAGCTATAAGGGGCTAGTGGCTACTGCATTTGGATAGCTGCTGCTATTATCCTAAAATGAGCTGGCAGACTTTTCCTCAATAGTAGAGCCATATAGGTGGGTGCAGAGGCCTCCATCAAAGAAACCATTATATCAGCTCCTCCAGAGGTCTGCTCACAGAATCCATGGTTCATCACTATTCCTAGATCTCATTATCACTACACACAGAGAATGGGAGTGAAAAAGAAAGAAGGAAGGATTGTGTACATTCATAAAAGATGACTCATATTAGCCAGTAAGATCATTCTTACCAGTCAATAAAAGTCTTGTACATATGAAAATGTTCAGTATTTTTTAAAAAATTCTAATACTGAAACATACTTTTCTAATTTTTCAGTATCTCTAATACTTTTTAAAACTTTATTTTAAAATAATTCTTTGTTCCCAGGTGATTCAGCCTTTAAAAACTCTAATAAATCATTGCTTGAAATAAAAACTTTGGCACTAAAAGCAGTCAACAATTTAGCCACAGATTAAAGAAAACATTTTTTATCAACTTGCTCTTCTTCAGATTCTGATGAAGAAACATGTAACAAATGAAAATTATGTTTTTTTTAAATCTTTACTGTTAAAAGTATTACATATGTCTCCTTTTCCCTCCATTGACCCCTTCTAGGCCACCCCAGGCCTTCACCACCGTATTGTTAAAAAAAATAATTTTAAATGCAATCCTTCCCTTTATATGGATACTTTTATTCTTCAAAGATTGTAATGTTCTACTTTTATACCATTCAAAAATCAATAAGAATAATTACATCAAATATACAACAGTAAAATGATACTGTGTAAGTAAAATATAATTGTACTCGAATATAAGAATATATTACTTACTGTGCTTTTATCCTTCAAAAGTTTTTCAATAACTTCAATTAACATTTCCTTCTGCTCTGGATCAAGGCTAAAACATAAAGAGAAAAGAACATACATTAAAATTTTTCCTTTAATTCTAACTTTATATGAAGCCACCCATTTCAAAAATATTGAGAAACATTTAAAGAGGGAGAGGAAAGCGAGAATTATGTAAAGATAAGAAGAAATAGAAAATGAATTTAATGTAAAATGGGATGCTTTTTCTTCCAAATGTGACCTATTCTTTCTTTCTAAAGTTGCTCATATTAATTAAACTCAGATACCAATACCATTAATAAAGTATTTAAAGAACAAGTTCACCCTAGACCAGGGGTGGGCAAACTTTTTGACTCGAGGGCCACAATGGGTTCTTAAACTGGACCGGAGGGCTGGAACAAAAGCATGGATGGAGTGTTTGTGTGAACTAATATAAATTCAAAGTAAACATCATTACATAAAAGGGTATGGTCTTTTTTTTTTAGTTTTATTCATTTCAAACGGGCCGGATCCGACCCGCGGGCCGTAGTTTGCCCACGGGTGCCCTAGACGGTTTGGCTCAGTGGATAGAGCATCAGCCTGCGGACTGAAGGGTCCCAGGTTCGATTCCTGCCAAGGGCACATGCCTGGGTTGCGGGCTCGATCCCCAGTAGGGTGCATGCAGGAGGTAGCCGATCAAGGATTCTCTCTCATCATTGATGTTTCTCTCTCTCCCCTCTCCCTTCCTCTCTGAAATCAATGAAGAAATATATTTAAAAAAACAACAAGTTCACTTCATTAAAAAAATTAGAAAACATTAAGAAAGTAATTACAAATAGATAAACCACAAATTCTTTTTGTAACTAAGGGGGAAAATAACAGGATAGCAATCATTTTCTATTATTGATACATAATTGTCAAGACAAATATACAGAATTTCCAAATAAGAATTTTGTAGCATTCTAGTTCACTGATGGAAACATATACTATAAAACCTGCCATCTAAAACCAAAAAATATAAGCAAAATTTACATATGTACAGAATTAAGAAATGCATCTTAATAGCAGCTCTAATCACTAAAATGTTGACAATATAATTTCTTCCTAGCATGGAATTCTATTGTTGTTCACTCACCAAGAAGCTAAAAATAGATATACAAAGATAAATAAGCAGAAGTTAGCCCGGCCAGGGTAGCTCAGTGGTTGATCATCGACCTATGAACCAGTAGGTAAAGGTTCAATTGCCAGTCAGGGCACATGCCCCGGTTGCAGGCTCCATCTCCAGTGTGGGGTGTGCAGGAGGCGGCTGATCAATTATTCTCTCTGATCATTGATGTTTCTATCTCTCTCTCCCTCTCCCTTCCTCTCTGAAATCAACAAAAATATATTTTTTTTAAAAAGAGAAAAAATAAGCAGAGGTTAGTAAGGACAGTGCCAAACATAAACACACCATATAACAGAGATATGTGTAAGGGATTATGTGGATAAAGAAGAAAGGCACCAATGGAGACAGGAGGGTTGTGGAGGGTTTCTTAAGGAAGTGATATCTCAGAAGAAGCTTAAACAATTGACTTTAGAGCTGGAGTAAGGAGGAAATTTTCCAGATAGAGACTGAAGGAGGAAAAAGAGATGGTAATGAGATAAAAACATTTTATGTAGAGGACTAACAGGCAGTAGTGAGCTACTAAACTGTAAATTCAAGGGAAGAAGAGTAAGAGTTGAAGGGGAGAGAGAAAATGGAGCCCAGTGATAAACTTTTAAACCATCACAGTGAGTTTCAATCTTATTCTGCAAGTTTATAAACAAGAAAAGATAATGAGTGAGAAGCATGATATAGCTTTGACAATTAACCTAAGAAAATGAGTTTTTATTTTTTTATATTTATTTTTATATGTTTATTACTATTATAATTATCTGAACATTCAAACCTTTTAATTCTTTCAAATTTCAGCGCCAGTTTCCCTTCTCCAGGAAGTCTTTCCCAACTAATGCCATTTCATTATGAAACCCCATATGATAATCTCTGAGCCCTATCCTATTACAGGTATTGTTAGTGTACCTTTGTATGTAAATATATATATCTCATATGTTAATACCATATTCAATCATAGACTGCCTTTAATTATTTGGCATATGTTTGATTTTTTTCCTCAAGTATATGATAATACATCTTCTACTTTTTTCATACATTTTATACATATTTCACAACACCAGGAACCAAAATAATATTGACAAAAGCTTGTGGAATTAATGGTAACAGAAAATAATACCAAATTATTGCAGATAGTATTATTTTTACTTAAGCAATATGTTTACCACAGAGATTAAGAAATGTATGGTATCTTAATAAGTATCATAGAAATATGGTATGGAGCTATATTAAAAAATTATTTACTAAAATAGCTCTGGGAAAGAATCAGACAAGGAAGGAAACTGCAGGACCAAAGATGAAGAAAGGGAAACAAAGTGAGTTGAGAAGATAACATACTTATGATTCCTACCCTACAGTAAACTGAAAATAATGATTTTCTAATAATATATGTGTATGTGTACATGAGAGGTAGATCATATAAATGAGAATTCAAATTCTGATTATTTTTAAGTTATAAAATCTATAAATCTATGTTACAGGCCTTAATAGGCTCACAAGTAAAAACCTGTGTAGGGTTTCTATAACCTAAACAAGATGTCTAAAGAATTTTTGTGGTGGGAAAAACATAGTCACTCTTTTAACTCTTTCAAATCACTACTTAGTATAAGAACAGATTAGTTACAAGAGCTAAAAAAAAAATAAGCCTCCACAGATTATATAGCATTCCATATAATATTAGAAATCTTTGGCATTAACAAGGCACCTACCTGTACAATTTTTGTATTGCATGGGCTGCATTCTTCCTAACATATGGTGATAAGTCAGCAGAAGCTTCCTTAATAGCGAGCATCATAATAGGTACAATAATTGGCACTCTAATACTTGATAGAACTCTCAAAGCACTTGCACGAATTAGCTGATTTGGGTCCTAAAAATTATGAAAAAATATTCATCAAAATTTCAAGTTTACAGTATTTCAAAGACATCTTTATGACACAGTTAATAGATGCGTATAGGGTGCAATGTAAAAATAGCAGGGGGAAAGCTACTTAATTTACAATAAATAATCAGTATATGGAAATTGGTAAAAAAAAAAAGGTTTAATAAATGTTTATCTGAATAATGTTTTAATAAGAAAAGTAATGGTTATAATTCTTGTTGATCATTTATTACTAAACATACTAGGTTTTGAGTTTCATAATAATAAAATGGTACAGGTCATAAATTTTAACTTTAAAAAGTCATGTTCCCTCTTTGTACACTTTCAACTAGTTAGTATAATGATGAAGAGGTCTCTGATGCATGATAATGATTATACTAAACACAAACTGAAACATACAGGGCAAGGTCCAGTTGGTTATATAAATTATTTTCTAAGGGTATTGAATAGGCACTGTGAGAGGCCTTTTAACTCTTTCAAAACACTACTGCGCCATTTAGTGAATTATTGCTCCACTTCTTTAAATGACACATCTTCAACTGTGCAGAAACCTTGTAGCTATTTGCCTGCTCACTCTATTATTTACCTTCAGAGCTCGCTGAAAAGTACTTATGGACAAGAGTGCCAGATCCTGCTGTTCTTCAGCATATCGAACCAGGTAAACATATACTAACTTCTTGATCTGTTAAAAAAAAAAAAAATCATTTAATCCTAGCCAGAGTGAAAATTAAAAATTCAGTATTTTCTATACCAAAATCCATTCTTAATTTTCTTGAAGTAAATAACTGAGCCTGGTCATGGCTTAGATTATAAAATAAAGATGAATACTGGGTGGGTTAAAAGTAGGTTTATAGTTTTCATACAGAAAATAATACAATAATTAATAAATAGTAATACAAGAATTACAGTTTCGTGTACTCACAACTGTAAACCTACTTTTGCCCCACCCTATATATATTGTAGGATAATGAATGGTAACAGAAAAAGCTTGTGAAATAGGAATTTTAATAATCCAACCTATAATAATAACATCCTATCAAGGTGTTCTTCCTCTCAAGGGGAAAAAACATCCCTGAGCAAAACTTATAAGGATATTCAAATATTAACTGAACTACAAAAATAGTTTCAAAATGAGGGATACAAATAATACAAAGATCTTGGGTTCTGCCCACTAATTATATGGTATGGTACATTATGTTTCTTCATCTGTCATAAAGTGCTGAAGCTCCAAATCTATTTCTATGGTAATATTCACATTCCAATATATATTACATAATATCTTCAGCTCAGTAAAAATAACATGTGACAAAAATGCCAAAGGATGGAAGTGTGTTCAGAAAAATGTTTTTAAAGGCAATTTAATTAATTTATAACAAAACTATGATAAACAGAAAAATTAAATGAAAATTAGAATTTGAGTTGAAATCCATCAATTGCCACCTCCTGGCACTGCTCATAGCCTGTATCTCCCTTTCAAATATCTTCAGATACCACTACCTGATTAATTTCCTTATATATCAGTATAGTACATACCTAAAAGTTTATGGGATGTTCAGAGAGCATGGGAAATGAATGAAAGTCGTTAAAAATAGCTGGAATTGATGCTGAAAAGGAAAATCAGTGCTACACTGGGCCACATTTTATATCATACTAACTAATCTGGACTACTTTAAGGACAACTGCACGGCCTCCCTATCTTCCCACTCCAATTTCCCTTGACACAGCCTAGTTTTTGAGTTCCTTTACCATCCTTTTGCTCCCTTCTGAACTCACTCCAATTTGTGTATATTTCTTTCAGTATGACATTCTAAACTACAAATGAAGGTTAAGAATAAACTAGTTAAGACTTTGTTCCAGGCTAGAACCAAGATGGCGGCATAGGTAAACACCGCAGACTGCTGCCGCAAACAACCACTTCAAAAATACAACTAAAAGACCGAACGGACATCACCCAGAACCGCAGGAAGGCTGGCTGAGGAGAGACTCTTCAACTAGAAGGAAAAATAACAGCACACCGAGGCTCAGAGGAGGCGCAGTGTGGAAAATACTCAGGTGCGGAGGTGCGCGCGCAAAGCGGGCTGGTGGCTGAGAGCGCGGTTGTCGTTTTCGGTCAGGGGGGAGTCTCAGACTCTGAGCTCCAGATACGGGCGATAAAGATTTAATTTAAAAAAAAAAAAACACACACACACAAAAAAAAAGACTTTGTTCCAGATGAGGTGCTTCCAGTGATACAACTAATTCTTAATTATGACAACACACCTTTTCCCAATGTTCTACTGACTAAATCAAGCCATACTTGAAAACTGTCCTGGTGAGGTTTTTTTCTTTTAAAAGAAGGGCAAGATCTTACATTTACCTACAGAAATGTTCAACAACTTAAATTCAACCCGTCACAGCATCCTAAGATAATTTTTAGACCTTAATTTGTAATCTGACCTATTTTTCTGCTCTTTAAAATTTTATTAGCATAAGTGAAAACTTAATGAGCATACTTTCTACATCATTATTATTAATAAAACTCGCTAAATGAACAAACTTTTGCAAGTCAACCAATCTGTTACAGCTCCTTGCTTCTAAGCATTAGCCAATCAAAAACAAACTCACTCCTAAAAATAACCACACCTCTGAATGCCAATCAATCAATCAATGGCAGTCTCACCCATTGATCTCACATCTACATATGTTATTAACCCACTTAGGCCCCTGAAAGACTATGAACCTTTTTATTTTTTATGAACCCTTTAAATAATCCCTTAGAACAAATGATCTTACACAAAAATACAAATGGGTTCCAAAATTATGTGTATAAAAGTATATAAGATGGCAACCAAATGATCCAAAATATACCCAATGTTTTATATTTTTTAAAATGAAAATGTTTTAAAAATTCTTAAATTACAGTTTAAGAAGCATTCATCTAATTGTTTGAGGTATAGATGATTTTCTCCCCAGCCAGATTTTAAAGTTCCTAAGATTACAACAGTGTCAAAAAGCAATTAACATTTGTAGGTTGACTAATTTATATATAGCAATTTCAATATATCAAATCAATACACAAGACGTATTTATGTAAGACTGTTTCTCAAATCAACTTTGGAATGAACACGAGGCTACTTAGCACAGAAATCATTCCCTACTTATCTCTATATTTCCAGTACCTATCAATGTACCTATCACAATGCCTGGCATATAGTAAGAGCTCAATAATTATCAGCTGATGAAACATCACAGTCCAATGGTAGACTGAAAAAAATTAAGACATTTCCCATTAGATTGCTACATCTAGGGTCTAACTTACCACCAATGGTTATAATTCATATCTTTTCAGATGTTTAGGAGGACACCAACATACTGTGAAGAAATGATAGGTATTATAAAGATTGCCTCTAAAGCCTTTGACTTGTAGGGTTTTAAAAAATTAATCACTTCAAATACTAGTATTCTTTCTCCTAACTAAGTATATTCAGACTTCAGTCTACAGTTTTCTGGAAAGTTTTGAAAGAATGGGTTAGCGTCCACCTATTCCCTCATCCTCTTGTGATTTCTTAGTTAACACCTTTATTTACCAAATAACTGGTATAGCCAACTTTTAAAGGTGAATTATAAACTCCAGAATATATCTAGAAGTTTATATTGGCAACACTGAAACATTCAGAACCACAGCTGAGCTAGTAGGTATTGCTATAATTATCCACTATTACAGAAGGATTCTGTGACTGTTACAGCAAAAAGCATAACAATATTAAATCACAGAAGGTTGCAAAACACTAAATTTGTTCTAGTTCTGTTATAAGAATCAATCAATATTGACCACAAGAGGCCTATGCACTGACTGGCTGCAGGTGTGCAGAGAAAACCTACTTTCCCTGAAACCATTCTGTGACCAGAAATGGGAGTACTTAAAGCTCCGTGACTACACCATTTTCTGATCAGTTACTTTCATTCAATGTTACAACACTCCTTGCTGTAAAGCTAATCATAGCAGAGCCCCAGTAGGCTGGAAGAACACAGGCAGATCTGTTTAATTAGTTTATCAATACTAGTACATCAAACTTCATGAGTTATTGACTAAACCTTTGATTATTTTTGTACTATAACCACCGATTGCTTACTAGGTCACTTTTGGCATCATTTAACATCAAATGGCAGATGACGTATAGCTCAACTGTGTGTCTAAGGCAGCAGGTACTTATAAAAATGAATTTTGCACTTGATAGCAATAAAACATCAATCCTCTTAAGAAGTTTAAGTCAGTTTTCGCACAACATTAGAGGATTAAGCATGTTTCAAAAATAACCAAGTATTTCAATAACAAAAGAAATTCAAACAAATAGACTAGTAATTATGCTTATAGTGACATTTTGTTGCAAAACATTATGCAACAAACCAGAATCTGATTGTAAATGAAAACAATAAACAAATAGGAAAGTTCAACTATTTACAGTGGTTCTCAACCTTCTGGCCCTTTAAATACAGTTCCTCATGTTGTGACCCAAACATAAAATTATTTTCATTGCTACTTCATAACTGTAATGTTGCTACTGTTATAAATCGTAATGTAAATATCTGATATGCAGGATGGTCTTAGGCGACCCCTATGAAAGGGTCGTTCGACCACCAAAAGGGTCACGACCCACAGGTTGAGAACCGCTGACTATTATAACTATCTGAAAAGTACAAACAACTTTGAATAAACAATAACTAGAACAGAATTTTCTGTTTATAACAAGAAGACTACAAGTTCAAGGAGAACTAGTTTATTGACTACAGATTTCTAAGGAAGGACTTGGTCATTTCTACCCACATTTAAAACAAAAAATTTATACCAATGCCAGATACCTCCCAAAGGACAGCTAATACCAGATATTGATTAGAGATCGAACTAAGGTGTAAAAAGGAGGAAGGAATCATCAAACAGGAAGGATGGCTCTAAAAGGGAAATGGTCTAAGACTGGTTCTGAAGCCAACTTACTTAGCTTTAGACTCTTAATGTTCCACATACTAGTTGTGTGACCTTGGTCAGATAATTTAACCTCTCTGCTACCTTGTCCTCATGGACTGGAGAATGTTAACAACTTTATGCAAATAAACTGACAACCTAGATGAAATGAATAAATTTCTTGAATGACAAATTACCAACACAGATCCAAGAAGAAATAGAAATTTGAAATAGTCCTGTGTTGGAAGTCCACAAGACTATCTTAAGGCTTGATGATTCGCTAGAAGAACTCAAAGGACTCAGAAAGTTGTTATACTCAGGGTTACGGTTTATTAGAGCAAAAGTAAAATCAGCCAAAGGAAATAGCACATGGGGTAAAAAGTCCAAGTTTCCAAGATCTCTTCTGCTAGTGGAGTCACCTAAGACCTGCTTAATTCCTTCAGCAACAAAGTATAAAAAACATGCATAGCCCTAACTGGTTTGGCTCAGTGGATGGAGCGTTGGCCTGCGGACTCAAGGGTCCTGGGTTCGATTTTGGTCAAGGGCATGTACCTTGGTTGCGGGAACATACCCAGTGGGGAGTGTGCAGGAGGCAGCTGATCGATGTTTCTCTCTCATCGATGTTTCTAACTCTCTATACCTCTCCCTTCCTCTCTGTAAAAAGTCAATAAAATATATATTTTTAAAAAAACATGTATACAGAGCTGACCACCAGCAGAGCTTTGTAAGACAGATTGTCCAGGCTTTTTTTTAGGGATCATATAGGTGTTGTATGCCTAACCCACATACACTATCATCAGTATCTATGGCATTAGTAACTAAAGCTCCTGAGCATAGAAGGAAAGCAAATTTTCACCATAAATCACATGTTTAGTATAAATGATTGGACAAACTGGTATACCATGGCTCAAGACCCCAGTCTTGTAAAATATTCTTATCAGACAGAACAGTCCAAGAGCTCAGAAATAAGGACATACAGATAGATCAATGAAACAGAAAAAGTTCAAAAATATACTCACAGATAGATCAATGAAATAGAAAAAAGTTCAAAAATATAATCAAGGATTTTTCACAAAAATGGCAAGGTAATTCAATGGGAAAAAGATACAGTGTTCTTAATAACTGATACCAGAATAACTCAGTATCTGGGGGCCCGGGGGCGGGGCGGGGGGGGGGGGCGGGGATCTCAAATCTTACCTCCCACCACAGAAAGTCTGCTTACAATTTGGGCCTGACTGGTATCTGGGAATTTCAATTTTAGAGGTATTCCCTCATTCCCTAACTAATAAATGCGGTTTACACACAAACAATATGGTTTGCGCTAAATATCTGCTCTCTTTCTGGGAGTCTGGAATTTTGGTATATGCTAAGCAGTTAATGCTTACATGAACAACCCTCAGTGAAAGACTTGGGCACTAAGTCTCTAATGAGCTTTCCTAGTAGACAATACTTCACACATTTTATTACAACTGATGCTGAAAGAACCGATTGTCAGTGGGAAAATCACTAGAAAAGGATTCTTGGAAGTTTGCATCTGGTTTCCTCTAGACTTCGTCCTATGCATCTCTTTTAGTACCACCTTTTGTTATGTATCTTTCTTTAATCAATCATAACTATGAGTGCGACTACATCCTGATTCCTATGAATCTTCCCAATGAATCATCAAATCTGTGGGGCGTCTTGGAAACCCCACCATGACATGGATCATAGATCTAAATGTCATAGAGGAAACTATTAAACTTTTATTCTTATTTTTTAATATATATTTTTATTGATTGCAGAGAGGAAGGGCGAGAGAGACAGAAGCATCAATGAAGAGAAAGAATCAGATTGGCTGCCTCCTGCACGCCCCCTAATGGGGAACAACCTTGAAACCCA
Source organism: Myotis brandtii (assembly GCF_000412655.1). Classification (NCBI taxonomy): domain Eukaryota; kingdom Metazoa; phylum Chordata; class Mammalia; order Chiroptera; family Vespertilionidae; genus Myotis; species Myotis brandtii. The sequence goes on from NW_005353967.1 coordinate 19,066,887, forward strand.
GGCATGTGCACTTGACCAGAATCTAACCCAGAACCCTTCAGTCCACAGGCCAACGCTCTATCCACTGAGCCAAACCAGCTAGGGCAAAACTATTAAACTTTTAGAACAAACTAGGAGAAATCTTTGTGAGATTAAGTTAGGCAAAAATTTCTTAAACAGGTCATAAAATGGCCTGAATTATCACTGAAAAAAATCAATAAAATGGACTTCATCAAAATCAAATGTTTGATTTTTATAAGACATTAGAAAACAAAAAGAAAGCCACAGACCAGGAGAAAATAAATAACAGTGAATAACCATCTATCTGACAAATGACTTGTGTCAGAATATATAAAGAATGTTTACACTTCAATAAGACAAAAAAGTAAAAACAGGCTAAAAACTTGAACAAATATTTTAAAACATTTTTTATCCTCACCTAAGGATATGTTTTTATTGATTTTTCTTGAGAGAGAGAAAGAGAGAGACTGACCAGTTGCCTCCTGTGCATGCCCCTACCGGGAATCAAACCGACAACCTAGTTATGTGTCCTGACCGGAAATCGAACCTGCCACCTTTTGGTGCTTGGGATGATGCTCCAACCAACTGAGCCCCCTGGATAGGGTGAACAAATATTTTAGAAAAGAAGATATATGACTGACTATTAAGATCATTAAAATATGCTGAACATCACTAAATATCCAGAAAGCTGCAACTAAAAGCACAATGAAGTTACCATAAAGTCTACCAAGATCAAGTGTTGGAATGGATGCAGACCAACTGGAGCTCTTCATATATTGCTGGTTGGAATGCATACAGCCACTGCACTATTTTCTAAAAATTAAACATATACTTCCCAGACAATGCAACAAACCTATTCCCAGATATTTACACAAGTAAAATTAAAATATATGCCCACACAGAGCATTTAATTCAATCCAATTATGTTTCAACTGACAAATTTTACAACTGTGAGATACCCATATTACAGCAAAAAGAAACAAAATGTGAATACACAAAACAGCATAGCTGAATCAGTTTCCTAAGTAAAATAAGTCAAACACAAGATTCCATACTGTATAATTCGATATATAAGAAATTCTAGAACAGCAAAATTATAGTGACAAAAAAACAGGTAACACCATACACAAAAATGAACTCAAAATGGATTGCAGTCCTTTATATAAAAGCATTTAAACTTATTTGGAAAAAGACAAGTATAAATCTTCATGACCTTAACATTAGTTTCTTAGATATGATAACTTAAGCAAACAAAGAAAAACTAGATAAATTGAAACTCATAAAAATTAAAAATTGCTTCAAAGGACACCATTAAGAAAATGAAAAGATAACCCCTAGAATGGTCCAGAAAATATTAAGTGGAAAACTCCAGAAATAGGCAATTTTTAAGTTTTAAATTGTAGGCCACTCTGAGTAGTGTAATGAAATCTCATGCCAATCCACTCAGTCCCGCCCAGGATGTGCAATCATCCCTTTATCCAGCTTATGCACACTGCAGTCACAGCGTAGTTATCAGACTGACTGTTGAAGTATCAACAACAGTGCTTAAGTTCAAGTAATCCTTATTTCACTTAATAATGACCCCAAAGCCATTCACTTAACTTTTATTACAGTATATTGTTATCATTGCTCTATTATATGTACTATTAGTTATTGCAGTTAATCTCCTACTGTGCCTAATTAAACTTTATCATAGGTATGTATGTATAGAAAAAAATACAGTATATATAGGATTTGGTGCTATCTGCGGTTTCAGGCATCCACAGGGGCAGGGAGGGGGAAGAGTAGTGTATAATGTCACTTGAAAATAGATAGTGGTAACTTAAAGATGTATATTGTACCTAGTGGCAAACTGTAATAAGTTAAAGATGTACACTGTATACCCAAGACTAAACACCTACTGAATACATAAACAAAACAAAGACTGAATACTTAAACACCTACTGAATACATAAACAATACAACTTTAAGGATATTAATAATACTTGATTATAAGGAGAAAAAAACTTCCTGTATCCTTAATTTCTACCTGTTATACTCCATTTATGTCCATCTAAAACATCTGCCCCAATGAAACCAGGTCCTTGAAAATATTCTTCAGTGGAGACTGTTCTTTCTCCCAAACTTCCCAGACTCAAAAGGAGGACCAGGCATACTCCTTGATGCTCACAGTTGCTAACAATGCACAAATAGGAGGCATGTGTGCTGGCATTTTAAATTTTATGCAGATATCACTACTTCCTACTGAGTAAACCTACCTTCCTCGGAATCAGCAAAAATCGAGTGATACTTAAATATCTTATGGTGCATTTTAAGTGAAAGCATATTATTCTTTTCCTAAAAAGAAAATCATGAAAATTATGAACCAAAACAGTACCTCAATATTTTTACTGGCCACATTCTTCACAACAGCAGGAAACAGTTCAGATGCATTTTTCCCTTTTGCAATCATCTGAAGAATAAAAGTGGAATATGAGGGCTGAAACTTCTCTTAAATTATTCATTTGAAAACAAAACTTAAATTCCCCATTAAACATTTAGAAAGACTGACTCTGAAAATAAGCTATGGAATTAACAAACTGAACTCTTTCTGTGTCATTTTATTCCAACTATCTTGCAGCAAAGAACAAAGAACAATCAATTGCTCGTGTGACAATATAAGTATTTTGAACAAAATAATTATTTTCCCCTTGGTTTTATTTCATAGGTTCACCGACTTCTCCAACCATTACTTTTCAAAGTTCCCTTCACCAAGTCCTCTTTCTCTGCCAGCCAAAGTTACGTGCACTACACTCTCTGAAACTGCTAAAATTTCACTCACCCTCATAACTCTAATCTCTATGGGGGTCAATTCCACAAACTCAAGCTCTAACTCTGAGTTCTAGTTCTACTTCTCTAATTAGATATCATTAGATGTCTCTCTGATCCCAAACTTGCTATGTCTAAAACCAAACTCATTTCTCATGATAAAATGGTACTCTGCTAGAATTTCCTATTTCTACCAATTTTCCTCAAAACTATGATACCAAACATTATATCAAAAAACTATACTAAACATATCAAACAATTATGCCAAAAACTACAGAATTATCTTGTTCTCTTATAACTAGGACCTATTGTGATTTTTATCAAAGAAAACTGATCTACTTACTCACTACCAGAACATTCTCTGGCTCCTCTATGCCTAAGCTCATATCATGCCCCCAACCCAATGCTTTTTACTTTTCTGAGTTCTAACCTTCTATCCCAGGTAGCAATTTCTCAAAAGACCTTTCTAAAACACAGCTTTAAAATACTCTAACACATACACACACCAAAAAACACTCTAACACAGCTAGTCTTTTCGTATTCTATTTGCTGACATGTTATTTGAGTATTTTATAAAATCAGCTGAGTATTACAGAATATTCACAAAATACTGCAGCTAAAACATCTTTACTAGTATATGATTTTTAAACCTCTCTCAATTTCCTCATCTGTAAAATAAGGAGTGATTAAATGTTCTCTAGGACCCCTTCAGTTATTCGATGATTACTTCAAGTCAGAGATCCTGTCCTATTATATCCTGTTCTAAGGCTTCCTCAACTTTATTCTATAGCGTGCTATTCAACAGGATGTTAATACCTGAGAGAAGAAAAAATACCGTATAGTCAAATTCATTCAATAAATAGTTCCTGAGAGGATACTACATGCCAGGAATTATTCTAGGCCTTAGGGATACAACCAAGACAATAGGAAGTCCTTGTCCATTGAAGCTTACCTTCTATTGGGGGTGAGGGACACTAAACAAATATGTGAAATGGTAAAAGAGAGCACTATATGGTATGTGCCCTGATTGGGAATCAAACTGGCAACCTTTCAGTACACAGGACGATGCTCAACCAACTGAGTTTTATATATTTGGAGTTTCAAAACAACTCACCTTTTAACAGAACATACTGATACCCATGATCATCTCTCATAAATGAAATGTGGACTTTGATATGTTAAAAGGCAATTTCAAACTCTCATATGGTGGCAGTGGTGTTACCACCTTATTACAATAGCTTATTTGTGCAATTATACAAATTTATTACATTATGACCTCATCATATAAAGATGTGTAGAAAATAAAATCAGCAATGGTGGTGATAAAAAGTATAATGGTAATGAGAAATACAAGTTTTGTGAATTTAATTCCATTGAACCGAAATCAGAACTATTTAGCATTAGATAGCCACTAAATTGAGCCAGTTTTTTTTCACTCTAAATGTAAAAAAATCAAACAAAAAGACAGCAAGTGCAACACAAATTACAAAAATATTTTATTAATGTTTTATATATAATTAGGAATTGTATTATATCTATTTAGCTCCACTAACATTAGCCAATTGTTTAAATTTTGCATTACAAGTGAAAACTGGGCAATTCTATTAATCTACACTAATAAAAGAGAAACATGGTAATTAGCGTACGACCGCTACCCTTCCCATTGGCTAATCAGGGAGATATGCAAATTAACTGTCAGCCAAGATGGCGGCCGGCAGCCAGGCAGCTGATGCGAACAGGGAGGCTTGCTTCCTTCAGTGACAGAGGACTCCAACGTTCCCCGCCTGCCTTGCCGGCCTCTGAGCTTCAGTTGGAAACATTGTAACATTTATAGAAGATAAACAAAACCCCAGAAACCTCCTGTCAGTCAGCCGGGATCTCAGAGCTGGAGTCGCAACATTGTTTCAAATACAGAAAACAAAGGCCAGAAACCTGCTTTCAGCAGCCGAGCCTCAGAGAGAAAGCCAGCTCTCAGCTCCAGTGACAGGCATAGAAGGTAAATAAATGCCAGAATAAAAAAAAAAAGAAAAAAAGGAGAGGTTTGGAGCTTCAGTCGCCCGCCAGCCTGAAAACGGCCCTCAGCCCCTCACCCAGACTGGCCAGGCACCCCAGTGGGGACCCCCACCCTGAAGCAACAAGATGGCGGCTAATTTGCATACTGAAGGCAGGCGGCAGCAGGCAAGGCTGTCTGCGGTCTGGGACCCGGATCTGTGACCCTGCCGGGCAGGATCAGCGGAGCCGCGAGGCCTCCCGGTACCGGGATCAGC
>NW_005353967.1:19072811-19079039 GCF_000412655.1 Myotis brandtii
CCCCCCCCTCCCCCCCCGAGTGCACAAATTTTTGTGCACCGGGCCTCTAGTGTTTATTAATAATCATTAGAAGCTCTATATTACTAAACTAGGGGCCCAGTGCACGAAATTTGAGCACTGGGGGGGGGGGCGGTTCCTCAGCCTGGCCTGCACCCTCTTGCAGTCCAGGAGCCCTTGGGGAATGTCTGACTGACAGCTTAGGCCCGGTCCCTGCTAAGCTGGCAGTCGGACATCCTTAGCGCTGCTGCGGAGGTGCGAGAGGCTCCTGCCACCACCACTGTGCTCACCAGCCATGAGCCTGGCTCAGGACTTCTGGCTGAGCTGCGCTACCCCTGTGGGAGCGCACTAACCACCAGGGGGCAGCTCCTCAATTGAGCGTCTGCCCCCTGGTGGTCAGTGCGCATCATAGCAACTGATTGTTCCACTGTTCAGTCCATTTGCATATTAGCCTTTTATTATATAGGATTGAATAAAACATTTATATTGGAGTTAATAAAATGTAAAACACAGAAGAAAGCATGTTCACAATTTTGAGGTCATGAAATGACCCAAAAAAAACCCAAAAAATCCATTAGCTAATTAGTATCCCTCTTTGTAGGAAGTCAAAATATTGTTGTATAAAATCTACTTGTGTGCAAAATGATTAGTTCTCTTTATCTCATAGGAGAAAGATCTTGAGATAAAGAGGTAGGGAAATCAAAACACAGAAAAGATAAAATTAGAACTCAAATTTCTGAATTTCAACACTTCAATATTTCTTCCAAAACATTTTAGACAGGTAATTCTTATTTATTTATTTATTTATTTATTTTAAGTTTCTTTATTGGTTACAGGTAATTCTAAGTTAATACTGAAAAGCAAATGGCATGTTCAATTTGATATTCATCATATTATTTAATATATATATTTAATACAATTAGTACATCATTTTCCAAAAATTAAAATGATCTATTTTACCTACCCCAACAATCCGTTTCATAGCATCCAATTTAGCAGAATCTTTGTTGCTCTCCAACATTTGCTTTAGATCTTCATTCCTATATATATATTTAAAAAATCCATATTTAGATTTTCACATAACATAGCTATTAAAATATATCATTTTCATAAGGATTAGAAATATGATGGGCAATGTTAAGTTAGGGCATTCTTATTTATAATTAGATATATATTTCTCATCTTAAACCTACACAAAATAATATCAAGTGTTATGGTGCCATAAAGCCCACCAATTAAACAAAAGCATAAAACTGCATCTCAGTTCTGGGCAAAATATCTTAATGTAAACACAGATTCTCTCATTTCAAAATTTCTTCTATGTAATCATCATTTAAAAAATAAGAAAAATCCTTGACTCAGCATTAAAATATTTTAATAAGCCAAAAAGTTAAAACTTTCTTCAGAATATCTCAAGAAAGAGAACTAATTAAAGAAAAGCTTTGTGTCATTTATACCATCCCTTTTTATCTCCCTACTTTCCCCCTCAAAAAAGAACATAAATATGAAGGGAAACACCAAATGACACTCCCTAATTCAAAGAATTAAGTAAAGGCAATTTTAATATCTCAACTAGATACATAAGACAACTCTGATTAATCTCCAGATAAATATGCTAAGTTAGAAAAGTTATTAATCCTAACATACTGCATTATTCCATTTATATAAATACTAGAGGCCCGGTGCACAAAATTCGTGCACTTGGGGGGGGTGTCCCCTCAGCCTGGCCTGTGCCCTCTCGCAGTCCAGGAGCCCTCAGGGGATGTCCAACTGACGGCTTAGGCCAAGCGGGCCTAATCCTTAGTGCTGCCGTGGAGATGGGAGAGGCTCCAGCTACCGCCCCTGCGCTCGCCAGCCATGAGCCGGCTTCTAGCTGAGCGGCGTTCCCCCTGTGGGAGCACACTGACCACCAGGGGGCAGCTCCTGCGCTGAGCATCTGCCCCCTGGTGGTCAGTGTGATGACCGGTCGTTCTGCAGTTCGGTTGATTTGCATATTAGCCTTTTATTATATAGGATTGTTGAAATAAAATTATGGAAATGGGGAAAAATTAATGGTTACTAAAGGTTAAGCTCAAGAAAGGGAAGGAAAGATATACAAGGATAATACAAGAGCCCTGTGGTAATGGGACTGTTAGTAACTTTACTGTCATCATGGTTACATGAACCTACATGATAAAATGAAGTAGAACATTCTCTCTTTCTTTCTCCCTCCCACACTCCCTCTTTCTCCTCTCTCTCTCACACACACAAACACACACGCACGCGCGCACGCGCGTGCACACACACACACACAAGTACAACTAAAACTGGGGAGGAGATCTGAACAAGATCGGTAGATTATATCAATGTCAACATCCTGGTTGTGATACTGTACTACAGTTTATCACTGAACGAAACTGGGTACTGGGTACACAGAATCTCTCTGTATTATTTCTTGTAACTGCAATATGAAGTAATTACACAATTATCTCAAAATCAAAAGTTTACGTTTTTAAAAGTTATATAACAACTCACTTAGAGCAAGACCAATAGGCCAATAAAAAAAAATGGTCAAAAGAGTTAAACAGACATTTTACAAAAGATTAGAAATGCCAATAAGCACATCAAAAAATACTTAAGATCATTAGTTCTCAAGGAAATGCAAATTAAATACCATTACACACCCACTAAAGACTGACAATAACAAATGTGGCTAAGGCTATGGAACAACTACAACTCTCACACACTTCTGGTGAGGATGTAAAAGAAAGCCACTTTGAAAAACTGGGAGTTTCTTACAAATTTAAACATAAGCCTACCATGTGACCCGTCATTCCACTCCCCAGAGAAATACAAATGTATTTCCACATAATGACTTACATGAATAATCATAGCAGCTTTATTCATAATAAAAAACTGGAAAAAATCTAAATGTGCATTAGTAAAATGTGACTTAGCCATATATTGGAATACTACCCAGCAATGAAAAAGAATTAACTACTGATACATGCAACAAGATGAATTCTCAAAATCATTATGCTGAGTGAAAGAAGAAAGATGCAAAAAAGCATAACTTACTCATTTAAAATTCTAGAAAATGAAACTAATCTGTAATGACAGAAAGCAGACCAGCGGTATCCTGGTGCCATAAGGTAGAGGAAGAAATGGACAGCAAAGGGGCATAGGAAATTTCTCAATTCATAAGATGATGGAAACATTCTGTATCTTCTTAACTGTGATGGTGATTTTACAAGTATATGATTAAGATCTTTTATGTCAAAAGATCTAATTATAATCTTTAGATGGATAATTGTGACATGCAAATTATAACTCCATAAAGTTATTACTGAAAAGTTTTACTGGTTTTTTTTCACATGTGTACAGAAGCTTAGTTCTGTCATTACAATAAAAAAATGAAAGCTAAGAAGATTTTTTCCCATAAACAATAGAGGCAATGAAATTCATCATGAAAAAAGAAATTACTCTTCCTTTCCAAGCAACTCATAAAATTAAATGCAATGGTGACCACTAGTGGGACACAAAAATTAATAAATAATTACAAGACTGACTTTTCTCTCATTAAAATACAGCTAAAAATATGTAAATAGTAGAGACAGCAATATATAAAAAGTATATCTGAGGATATACAACTACCAAATATTAAAATACTATAAATGTTCACTGTAATGAATTTAGAATCCTTTCTTAAAACTTCTGACTTCCTCACATTGCACAGGTAACTGAAAAAGGATAAAAATTAATGGAACCACATACAAAGTTTTTTCTTTCTAATTTTTTGTTATTTTCCTATTTTACTTAATGATCATGTATACATTTTATAAATGAAAAACCTAAAAGAAACCTAAAAAACTTTACTGAGGTTAAGGAAAAAACACTAAAGTAATTAGATAGGAACTGAATAGAAAGGAAATGTGATCATATTATGCATGTCAAGAAAGAATGAAAATTCATTTTCTTCTTCCTAATCCCCTTTAGTTTTCCCCAACAGTTTTTCACCATTCTACTCCACCAGTGTTACCTGGAGAGAGAAGTGAGCATTGAATAACGAAGTGTTCATTTCCAGGAAGTCCCAACCTTTAACCCCAGGAATATCTTATTCATGGCCTAATGGAAACTTGGTTTATTCCTCTTAGGCTTGAGATGCCAGAGCCCCCTTAAACTAAAAATAAAAGAACAGGAACCCAATACTACAGCCAAAGGTTTCGCTGTTCTTGTTTAATAGAAAAGACAATCTTCAACAACAAATATAAATATCTTTTGTATCAACACAGGCAGAGCAATAACTTTGAGGTTTAAATTCTGATATAAAGTACATATTTCTTCCCAAATTCCTCTTTGCTTAACACCAAAGCAGGAAAGATTTAGAAAACTTAACACCATAACACCTAACTTACCCTTACATTATGTTTACTTGTACTGAGTCATTTAGTTCTACCTCCTTCATATGTGGATTCAAATATGGCCTATTAACATGTATTATTGCATTAACTTAGAAATTTAAAAATTCTTTCTGATAAACATCAAGAGTTGATTCAAATTAATGCTGGACTGGCAATATTTTCATTGTTTCTGCTGAAAACCAATACCTGTTTCAAATAATGTATTATTTTATTTGCCTAGTTCTTCATTTACCTATTTACCTATTTAGCTTTGCAGCTTTGAGTATTAGGATACAAACTTTATTTTTACATAAGTGACACCTTGTGGTATTAAGTGGTATAACCTTTCATGTTCAAAATATGCCTGTTTTTATAGTTTCAAAGAACAGAGAAAAATATGTAACTGTATTGTTAAAATCTTACTATCACCAAGAAGCCGCTTTATTTCAGCACCAGTATAAAGCAACAACTATAATCAAAAAGCAAAGAACTTAGGTAGTGGTGGGACTTTTAGACAATATGAATTAGCTCTTTTTAAAAAATCTATAATCCATAACTCTTTACTAACTTCCACTCCTGTATGCTATATCAGTACCACTCAAAGTATGATCCAAGAAAGTCTGGTCCAAGAACCATTACCAATCCACAAACGTTTGTTACTAATCAATGAGGAGTTATGTACAGAAACTGAGAGCAAGCACAGTGAGAAACCTGACAGAGCAATTCAACAATGTAATTTTATACCTTTGAATCTAAGAAAAATTGGGGCTTACATTTTGCATGTTTTTTTTCATTTCACTTTCTTAGTAATTTATTTTTTGTTGTAGTTTACTGAAGTATCTATCCATGATGGACTGAAAATTTTAAAAGGCCCTTCACCAGTGATAAGGAATAGCAATTTTCAATCCGAGGTACATTTCAAAAGGGTGCATCAAAACCGTTAAGATGGGGAGAACTGGAACCTCTTCAAGCCCTGCCAAAAATTCTATAACATGGGCAGCTATACCTCTTCATGCTTTGATAACCACTCAAATAAAAGATGTTCCTACCCCAAGTGGTGCATTGTACACATGAACAGGAATGTAGGAAAAAAGGCTGGTAATAAGAGTCAAAATTTGTTCTTTCCTATCTGCTATGCAGTTGAAGGGGCTGGCCTCCATAGTAAGTTTTATGTGCACAACATGAAGGCTTAGTAACTTTCAGTTCAGTTAATGCCATCTTGTATGATACTCAGAACCTTGTATAGTTTTTGGCATAAAGTATTCACTAAATAAATAAAAGAGTGAGTAAAACAGGAAAGTCCAGCTACCTAACCATCCATCTATTAACCCTCTAAAAGGAGGAACCACAAATATATGTATGAACTTTTCCTCCTATATTGTTCACAAAATTAAAGAGTCTATAATTGCTATCATCATTTCAACACTTAGTAATCTTATTTGCCCCTACTCCTCTATTAAAACTTCTCGCCCAAAGGTAACAAATAACCTCCTAGTTAATAAATCCAACGCAAACTCTCATAAATACTTTTAGATTATGCCTCAACATTTTATACAATTGACCACTACTCCTCTGTCTTGAGGTTCCCTCCTCCCTCAGATTACTGTAACTCTATTCTCATCTGGTTTCCATCTGCATTTGTGACAGATCAATGAACAAAAACAACAAAAATCCTTGCATCCTTGCCCTCAGAGTTTTATATCCTTGCCCCAATGTTATCTCCGATAAGGGTTTAATCTCCAATATTTACAGGGAACTCATACAACTTAACAAAAGGAAGATAAACAATCCAATCAAAAAATGAGTAAAGGACCTAAATAGACACTTTTCAAAAGAGGACATACAGAAGGCC
>NW_005353967.1:19079397-19088009 GCF_000412655.1 Myotis brandtii
ATAGCTAAGATTTGGAAACAGCCTAAGTGCCCATCAGCAGATGAGTAGATTAGAAAACTGTGGTACATCTACACAATGAATACTATGCTGCTGTAAAAAAGAAGGAATTCTTACCATTTGCAATAGCATGGATGGAACTGGAGAGCATTATGCTAAGCGAAATAAGCCAGTCAGAGAAAGAGAAATATCACATGTTCTCATTCATTTGTGGAATATAATGAACAACATGAACTGATGAACAAAAATAGAACCAAAGTCATAGAAGCATCGAACAGACTGGCCAACCTATGAGGGAAGGCAGGGGGTAAAGGGAGTAAGAGATCAACCAAAGGACTTGTATACATGCATATGAGCACAACCAATGGACACGGGCGGGGGGTGAGGGCATGTGCTGGGGGCGGCCTGGGAGAGGTCAATTGGGGAAAAAGGAGACTTACGTAATTCTTTAAACCAGCGGTTCTCAACCTGTGGGTCGCAACTCCTTTGGGGGTCGAACGACCCTTTCACAGGGGTCGCCTAAGACCATCCTGCATATCAGATATTTACATTACGATTCATAACAGTAGCAACATTACAGTTATGAAGTAGCAACGAAAATAATTTTATGGTTGGGTCACAACATGAGGAACTGTATTTAAAGGGCCAGAAGGTTGAGAACCACTGCCTTAAAGGGACTACCAGACAGGAGGAGGTTGCGCAGGCAGGTGAGGCCTGAAGCTGAGATGGAGCAGGGGAGAGGGGGTGTCTGAGCCAGCGCGGCAGCTCCAGCATCTGGAGTGGACACAGGCAGGGGGGGCCTGGGGCAGAAGTCAGGCTGGGCTGGCCTCCTGCTGCGTCGGTCAGGCCTGACTCCCTCAACCTCCCTCAACAGCCCGCAGGTGAGGATTAACAACAACAACAATAAAAAATAAAGAAATAAAACATTTAAAATTATTTAAAATAATAATAATAATAATAAACAGGTAAAGTATAAATCATGAGGTTCGTGGTATAAGGGAAAAGTAAAACAGAGGGAAAGAGAATGCAGAAGGGAAAAGAGGAGGCAATTTTAAATAGGGTGGTTAGAGTAGGCTAAATAAAGAGACAGCTGAAAAAATATCCTTGGGTGAGCATTAACAAACAAACAAACAAAAAACCTGAAGGTGAAATAAAGTGGGTTTCAGACAAATAAAAGCTGAGGATCTGCTGCCAGAGAACAAAAGGATATAATTTAAAAAGGAAAATGAAATAACTCTATATGTATATATGTCCTAAATTTATAGTTTCCATCTATAAAGCAAAAGCTGACCGGAGAAAAACATACATCCACAATCATGATTGGCAATTTTAACATACCTCTCTCAGTAAGTGATAGAACAAGCAGACAAAAAAAAATTTCATAAAGGTTAAGAAAATCTGAACAATTAATCAACTTAACCTGAGACACACAGGGCACTATATTCAACAACTGCAGAATAACGTTCTTCTTAAGTGCACATAGAACATTTATCAAAATATATGCAAATAAGATCTCAACAAATTTCAAAGGTCTGAAATCATACAGAGCATGTGAAATTTAACTAACAATCAATATCAGAAGAATAACTAGAAAATGGCCAGATGTTTAGAAATATAAGCAACATATTGTAAATGACCTATGAGCCAAATAAGTCACCAGGGAGAATTTAAAATATTTTGCACTGACTAATGAAACTGCAACATATCACAACTCATGAGATGCAGCTAAAGCAGTATTGAGAAGTGTAAATTTACATTCCTAAATGCAATATAAAAGACTGAAAATCAATAACCCAAGTTTCCATCTCAAGTAACTAGAAAAAGAATAGCATTAAAGGCAAAGAACAAGTTAGGAAAGAAGGATAAAAGAATTCAATAGAATAGAAAGCAAACTATAACAGAAAAATCAACAAAACTAAAGGTTAGTATAACAAATAAGTTGTTATGAAGACAATGAGAAATGCACTTATCACTGGGCCTAGCACATTCATTTATTCAATATCCACTATGTGTCAAGAATTATTCTAAGTAGTGGGGTCCCTGACTTTTTGAGACTTACTTCCTAAGTGAGAATTTAGGGGGAAGGAAGTATGAGGGGAATTACAGGAGGAAGAACAGGGAGGGAAGAAGGAAGAGGAGAAAATATTAAAGATTGGGGGAATCTCAGAAGCAATAAAAAACTGAAAATTATAAGCAAAGAATCTTGTTAAACTTCTGCATTAAAAAATGACATAAGCTCTGGCCGGTCTGGCTCAATGGATAGAGCGTCGGCCTGCGGACTGAAAGGTCCCAGGTTCAATTCCAGTCAAGGGCATGTACCTTGGTTGCGGGCACATCCCCGGGGGAGGGGGGGGCAGGAGGCAGCTGATCGATGGTTCTCTCTCATTGATGTTTCTAGCTCTCTATCCCTCTCCCTTCCTCTCTGTAAAATATCAATAAAATATATTTTTTTTAAAAATGACATAAACTAACAAAAAATAAATAAAATGAATTTGGGATTCATCTGACAGAAGTAACGATTTTCTTAAAATACAAAAAGCCTTAACTAATCAATAAGAGCTGACTCAATAGGGAAATGGACAAAGGACATTTAAAAGTATTTCATTGAAAGAATAAACCAATACATATGAGGGAGAAGACTTAATGCACTCACAATTATAAGGATTCAGTGTAATAACACTTTACACTATAAGATTGGCAAATATTATGAAATTTGATGGTATCCAGTATTGGCAAAAGTATAATGAAAACAGACTTTACTGTTGTTGCAACCCATCTGGAAGGTAATTTAGCAATATCTATCATAATTTAAAATGTAATAACCTTTGATCTACAACTCTATGTCTAGGATTTTTTTCCTACAAATACCTGGTAGATACATTCACATAATTATGCAAAATTTTATGTTTCAGTATTGCTTATACTCAACAAAAAGTATTATCAAATACCCCTCAAAAACAGAACCAATGAAAGAGAATACTAGGAAATATTATATAGTGATGAAAGAGATTGAAATAGCTTCATATGCTAACATGGAAAGGCCTCCAAGATATGTGAAGGGAAAAGCAACATACATGAAGGTTTTTATTTATATTACTAGAGGCCCGGTGCACGAGATTCATGCACTTGGGGGGGGGGGGCCCCCCAGCCTGGCCTGCACCCTCTCAGCCCATGAGCCTGGCTTCTGGCTGAGCAGCACTCCCCAAGTGGGGGTGCACTGACCACCAGGGGGCAGCTCCTGTGTTGAGTGTCTGCCCCCTGGTGGTCAGTGCGTGTCATAGCGACTGGTCGTTCCAATGTTTGGTCAATTTGCATATTAGCCTTTTATTATATAGGATCATTTGGTTTTTAAAACATTTTCTGGGGGGAAAAAACAAGATGGCGGCATAGGTTAACACCGGAGTTTGCTGCCTCGAACAACCACTTCAAAAATACAACTAAAAGATGGAATGGACATCATCCAGAACCACAGGAAGGCTGGCTGAGTGGAAGTTCTACAACTAGAAGGAAAGAGGAAACCATAGGAGACTCAGAGGAGGCGCAGTGCTGAAGTGAAATACTAAGGTGCGGAGTGCATGTGGAGAGGGCTGGCGGCTGAGGGCGCGGTTGTTGTTTTCAATCGGGAGGGAGTCTCAGACTCTGAGCTCCAGATCTAATAGTTGCTAAATAAAAATACCATCTCCTTGAGTCATGTAAAGAGCTAGAGATAAGAAGATAATCTCACCTTGGAGAGTATTCAGATGATGATAAAGGGAGGGATAGAGTGATGATAATGCTATAGACTTGTACAAAGAGCCGTCAGTTTAAGAGCACAGAGCATTTTCCTGGTCACAACGGAAGAGAGACTTGTTGCGGGAAGAGTCTAGTCAACATTGGAAGGCTGACAACTAGAACAATTAGGAGCATCCACAGCTGGCTGAATAAACAAAGAGTTCAGGTTGATTAATCAGCTAATATCAGCCAAAAGGCATCTAGACCAGACTCTTTTAATGTCTTGAGTGACACGATGAATGGACTGCTCATCCAATGGGCAGATTCTTCATCCCCTAGTGCACATTCAATTGATTTGCTGGACAAAGGAAGAGATTCAAAAAGACTGGGCAGATAAAACGGATGTGTCCACAAACAACAAAGCAGAATGCCATAGGCATCCATGTGAAGACAAGTGTTTAGTTACAAAATTTCCACAGGACAAGTGCAGAATAGGAGAGATGTGGTTTATCATCAGTTCATGTAAAAAAGAAGTGGGAGGGGGTTTTGTCCATTTAAGATCAATCTGAGTCAACAATATGTTGTGGCTATCTCCACCCCCACTCCCACCCCCACCCAAAAAGATATTTTTCAGAGTAAGCTATAAGTTCTGTGTCATTTAATAGTTATACTCTGAAGCAGGTACTAAAAGCCCTATTTTACATCATAAAAAACTACAGCTCAGGGAGGCCAAGGCAGCACAGCTTGTAAATGGCCAAGCCAGAACTCAAACCCTAATCTCTCAATCTAAAGCCCTGGCCCTTGCCTATGACATTCTATCACTTCCAACTGGAGGGTGGCCAGAGAAAGGCAAAGCTAGAGAGGAATGTTGCAGCAGGGAGGACACCTGGGATCAGAGCTCCTGCAGCAGACAAGCTCAACACTTGTTACACGCCTGTGGGGTATGATTGCAGAAATCAAAACAATCACCAGACCCAGCAGGCTGATATAAACTAATCAACAGTTGGTCCTAAAGACAGAAAATAATAATGAAAACCATAAACACTTTAATAATCATATAAGGACTATCCTAATATATACAGAGCCAGGTGCTGTCACGACCGAACAGATAACCGGTCACCATGAAGTGCCTGTGTCAGTGTGAAAGCATGCCAAACTGAGAATTTTACAGCCAAAAATGACAGAGAAAAGAATTAGACCATCAGGACAGCAATTAGTTTGACATGCTATTAACACCCCACAGATGGAAAAGCTTGCGGGGGGGTTAAAATAAAAATAAATTTAGCTCAGTTAATGGCAAATAATAAAAGAAAATTACTATCCACAATTTGAGTTTTTTGTTTGCAATGCCAATTAAATGAAAATAATATCAATATACAAATGATGTGAAAATTTGACAATCACTTGCATAATTTTAGCAGAAAGGTAATCTATCTTGTTTCTCTGGTTAAAAAACTATACTGTAGAGAATATTGAGACCTAAGAATTTTTCCTTCTACACCCGTCCTTAAAATGTATTCTATTTAGCATCCAATCATGGTAGACAATGTCACTTGTCTCCCAAACACTCTACCATGAGAAAAAAAAAGTCAGAAAAAATTTATTTGCTTTGGAAAATATAGAATCTGTATAATATTGCTTAAATTATACATTTTTAGAGAAAAAAGAACATTTTCTGGAAAAATACGTACGAACTTGTTCATTGTAACTAACTCTGGGGTTTTGGTCAGGTGAGTTACATCCCTTCTATGTCATGGATTAATTTGCCACTAACACTTGCATTTATAACATATAATCAACTTATTTAGCCAAGTGATTATAGTATTATTTTATAGAACTTATAATACTATCTAATTTTAGTATTACAAAGTCTCTATGAAGCATGTGTGGCTATTATTCCCATTTAATAGATAAGGAACTGAAGCCTAGAAATTATAAGGGCAACACAGAAGTAAAAGATTATACAACATGTAAGAAATTCTTAATTCATATAACTTTTAAGTATACAACCAGAACTAGAAAATGACAAGAAATTAAACTTGTCTTGTTTTGAAACCAACATTCTTCACATTTATCATATTGTTGCCAATTTCTGCTATAAAGTTGAGCACATTATATGAACACATTTCAAGAACTGTAAAGTAATACCTTATAAGTATAAATCCATAAGCTACAGTGCCATACTTCCTCCCTAATCTATAATCTGCTACAAGAAAACTGTTGTTGTTTTTCTCTTAAATTCAATTTTTTTATGAAAAGAAAACTGATCACTGGAATCATAATATACACTAATTCTAACTATCCTCAATAGTAATCTAAAACATCTGTGATACACTTCCGTCTAAGTCAAAACAAATTTTATTTTCACTGACATTACTTTGACTGTATTTAGTTAACATTATCTCATGTAGATTCATCAGCTCAAAATTAATTAGTATTACAGAATAGTGTATTCCATCCAAACAATTCGTCTTTGTTGGCTCACACACCTCACTGCTATTGGCATGCCACTGTAATAATGGGCATGGTGCCACAGTAACAGATGGGCATATACACAGACATGCCAAAGAGTTAGTGTGTGCATCAAGTCTGAGTATTAGCATTAGGTTTTCCTCCAAGAAATTCATAAACTATAGTAGAATAAATGTAAGTTTTCTAAACTGTGTTAATAAGATATGCCAACTCAAAGCTAGATTAATTTTTAAGTTCTTTAAAAATAAATAATGAAAACTTTCTAAGGCCACAGAAGGCAAGTTTTCCATCTGATGAGTTTGGATCAGCCTTCTGTGTAGGGAATTGAGGAAACCAATATGCAATCTCTACCTCAGAAAAGCTCTGTCCCTGAAGCATTTGAAAAATCTCAGGAAAAAATTCTGTTTTTAAAAAGTCACATAGCAGTGTTGCAAGATTAAAAAGTCTTGAGATATGTCACACAACACTGAATATACTTAACACTACAAAACCATACACTTAAAAATGATTATGAAGGCAAATTTAATGTCACGTGTTTTTTACCGCAACTAAGGAAAAAAAGTCACATAGTCCTGCCAAGTGTCCTGATGAAGGCTATCCAGGCCTAGAAAGAGAAAAAAGGTCATACAAATTCCTACTTGACAGGAATAGAATCTAAAAGTGCAAATAACTGAAACTTATATAGTTATTTAAAATTTTGCCATCTGTTGAAAAACTACTGTCATCTAAAAAGTAGCCAGTTTAAAAAGACTAAGTTATTTCACATGGTTTTAAATTTTTGAAATATATAATATACATACTATTGACCAAACTATATTGAAAAGTTTTATCATTTTTACTACATTAATGAAAACAGTTTTAAAATACTAAGAATGCTAAGGAAAAAAATCATTTGTGGACACTATCATCCAAAATCATTTAACTAATGTTCTAGGCACCAGAATAGAAGGTTGTACGTGTGTGTGTGCGTGCGTGCGTAAATAGAAACAATCTCTGACTCCTACTTCCAAGCACTTAACCACATTTTTTCTTAAAAAAAAAAAAAAAAGTTCAGCCCGGCCGGTGTGGCTCAATGGTTGAGTGTCAACCTATGAGCTAGGAGGTCACAGTTCGATTCCCAGTCAGGGCACAAAGTCCTCTACATACACAAATCCAAAACTCACTTGTTAGTAATCATCCTACTTGACCCTAATCATACTACTTGACAGAATTACTCCAGGAATGTGATCTCCTCTTTTTACACTCATTCCCTTGGTGTCTCATCCAGTCCATTATATTTAATACCATCTATTACCTGATGACTCCCAACAATTGCAAACCTCCAGCTGTTCAGGCAAAAAACCTTGTGGCCATCCTTGGTATCTTTTTCTCTCACATACCACATCCAAACCATCAGCAAATTTTATTGGCTCTACCTTCAAAATACTGTATTTTCAATCACTTATCTCTACTACCACCAACCTAATTTAGTCATCATCTTCTCTTGCCTGGATTACCACAATAGACTCTTTGCAGATCTCCTTGCCTCAGATCTGCGAGTTCAGAAGGCAAAGTGATCCGTTTAAAAAGTAAATTGGATCGTTTCATTCCTCTGTTCCAAACCCTCCAATGGCTTCCGTTCTCACTCAGAGTAAAACCAAAAGTCCTTAAATGATTTACAAAGCCCAAATCAATCTGGCCCCTTAGGTCTCTGACCTTCTCATCTACTAACTTCCCCCTCCTCTTCACTCACTCTCCCCCAGCTATACTGGCCTCTCTGTTGACCCTCACACAGGTCAGAAATTATCCTGCCTCAGAGCCTGAGCACCTCTGAATACTCTTGTATTCTTCTTACTGAACACTCTTCCCCAGACATCTGCAGGTTACTCCCTCACCTCGTTCAGGCATGTGCTCTATTAACAAATTCTCAAGGATCTTTTCCTTGACCCTGCTTTTTCAAACTCAACCCAACCTCCACTCTCTCTATCCTATTTCTCGGCTTTATTTTCCTCCATAGTACTCCTTGTCATCAAACGACCAACTATATATTGATTTGTTTATTGCCTATCTACCCTCCACTAGAATGTATGCTCCATGAGAGTAGGCATTTTGTCCACTTCTTAGTTTCTAGCATCAAGAACAGTGCCTAGCATACAGATGGCACTCGTATTTGTTGAACTGATAATCTCTAGTTTTTTAAAGTTGGGGGGAAAAACACAAGAAATAAACAAACAGGTTCCAAGTACCCCGGACTATAACCTCTTTGAAGCAGGAAATATATCTGGCATACAACAGGCACTTAATAGTTAATGACTGATTAAAACCCATTCTGCTCAAAACCCTCCAATGGCTTGTCTTCTCACTGGAAGTAAAATTCCAAGTTCTTACCAGGCCCTACATAATCTGGTCCCCTCACCTTCTACTCTGCTCTTACTTCTCTGTCTCATAGTACT